>NC_143019.1:139593291-139893291 GCF_055824585.1 Amblyomma mixtum | reverse complement strand
CGCGTTCGAGAGACGGCCAACACTCACTTGTTAACCGCTGCAGCGGCAACTTGCGACTGTGCCCTCTGCGTATTTTTGCTTCATTTCGTCGCTTTGCTCTCCTGTCGGGCCTTTCTACCAGACAATCTGGCGCCCTTTTCCCATAAATATACTAGGCTGTCCAAACCCGTGTCCCGCAGTGAGCTTCCCGTGAAAAAACAGCGTCCGTCGGGTAAAATACTGAGCTAGCCCGAGCGCGTAATGGGAAGGCAAAGATGAGTTTGGGGGAACAAAACAAAAGAAGGGAAGAGCAGAAAAAAAAATTTGCTCTAAAAATGTTTAAAGAAAATGTAACACAAAAAATGTTAACGCACACACAGGAAGAGAAAAGAGAAAAAGAAAAACTACTGGTTAAATGTGGCGCCAAACAAGTATGACATGGTGAGAGCACCATGACCAGCATACGGGGACTCTCAAGGACGCTTTGTCACGACAAAAATACCCGGGTGAAATAGTCGAAGACGCGATTCAACGCGCTCGCAGCCTAGACCGTTCTTCCATCTTGGCAGAGAACAAGGTGAAAAAAGACAGCAAAACAAACCTAATCCTTACTTACTCCGCAACTGCTCCCAGGGTAAACAACATACTAAGCCGTCATTTTAATATAATCAGACAGAGCAATAGGCTGTCACTAATATTCAAGGAACCACCACGAGTGGTGTACCGCAGGGACAAGAGCTTGAGAGACTTGCTTGTCAACGCGAAAACAAAGAAGACCGCTGCCTGAGGTGGATGCCACCCATGCGGAAAACCCCGTTGCAAGGTGTGTCCGCACATTTCCGACACCAAACTGGCAAAATCCAAGTCCGATGGCTTTACGTTCCACATATATGAAGACCTCGACTGCGATTCGAGCAATGTTATCTACGAACTTCAATGCGAGGTGTGTGGGGAGGAGTACATTGGTCAGACCAAGACAACATTTCGTTTCCGCTTCAACAACCACAAAGAGCTTGTGTCATCCCTGCCCAACTTGCCCCTTTCCAGGCACCTGCGTCTGCCCCTGCACAATTTTGAAAACATCCGTGTAATCCTTCTCCAGCCCGGGTTCCCTAACACATATAACAGGGAACAAAGGGAATCGTACTTCATTCATGTTCTGTTCTAAGCAGCAGACAGACGCTTCAGTGGCAGCAACGCAAAAAGCTCTTTATTCGAGGCAGCAGCGTCCTTTTACAGGCAACGCTGCATGCCGGTCAGGCACACGTCATTTCCGTTAGAATGTTATCAGACTGACTGGCTGATACAGAACATTCCTTCCTCCTTAATCAAAGCTACACGCATTTCTTTCCGCGTTCATAACTGGAGGCTTGATAGCGATCAGGAGGACGTCTTGTTCGATTACTTCTTCGCAAATGGGCCTCTTCGGGTGTAGCCATGGTTGATGCGGTGGAACTTGAAGACTGCGCTGCCATGTGTCTTGCCTCAGGCTGCGATGCCGGTTCCTCATTTGAAGTGGCGTCATCTATGCGAACATCCTCAAGCTTGTCCGCAGTGGGACCACTAATCACGGAGCCAGCAGGCACGGAGGGAGCTGATGGCAAGTCTCGCTGAACAGCGGCACTTGGAGTGGACTCAGGATGCGCTTCTTTTGCGACGTCGGGATGGAGTGATGACTTTGCACCCGATATCCAGCTGGGTCTCAAGTGGTCGATATGCACAAAACGAAACTGGTCACCGACTTTGACTACAAACGTAGAGTCACACTTTGACTACAAACGTTGCATTACGACCGCTTCCTCCCATGACAGGGTTTCCCCTCTCGTAGTCTTGACGAGAACTGCATAACCGGCTTCCATCTGCGGGTCCCTTCCTCGGCCCTCGTTGCGATGAGTGGCGTCTCTGGCTTGGCGGCTGCGCATGTCCTGCACAAAACTTGGCTTCAGGAGCGAAAGCTTCACTCGGGGTTGTCGTTTCAGGAACAGCTCAGCCGGCGTTCTTCCTGTTACGGAGTTCGGGGTGTTCCTGTAAGCAAGCAAGAAGTCGTTAAGTCGTTGGTGCAGAGTTCTGTTCTGCCCTGTTAGGTTATCGTGAAGCACTTGCTTGAGTAGAGTGGCCTTTGTCGTCTGAACCAGCCTTTCTGCTGCCCCGTTCGACGAAGCGTGGTAGGGTGGCGTACGCGTGTGGCGAATCCCGTGAGAAGAGGTGAAATTGGAGAACTCCTGCGCAGTAAACTGAGGTCCATTATCACTGATCAGTTCCTCCGGGTAGCCATACGCTGCAAATATCTCCATGAGACAGTCGATTGTTTTCGACGTCGTCGTAGTGCGGAGGCATTTTACTTCTATCCACTTTGAGTAAGAGTCCACTAGAAGGAACAAGTTCGAGCCATCCTTCATGGCGAAATCGACATGGACTCTCTGCCAAACACGAGTTGGATAAGTCCATGGATGCAATGGCCCTGGTGCCTTCGCAGGCATGGTCGTTTGGCGCACTGTACATTGACGGACAGTGTCTTCAATGTTCTTGTCAATAAACGGCCACCAAACAAACGACCTAGCAAGCATTTTCATTCTTTGCATTCCAGGGTGTTCTTCATGTAGCAATGTTAATACTGCTTCTCGAAGTTCGTCCGGAATGATCACTCGCTGGCCCCACGTGATGCAGCCTTGCTCATACGATAGTTCGTTTCGACGAACGTAAAAGGGCTGAAATTTATCATCGTGGTGCGCGGGCCAGCCAGATAAGGTGAACTGCACGACTTTGGAAAGAAGGCGATCCCTTTTAGTCGCAGCAGCAACCTAGCTCGCAGTGAGAGGCGTTGACTCAAACACTGCAAGGCATTCTTCAGTGTCGTCTTTATGCTTCACCAGAAGTGGAAGCCTTGAAAGAGCGTCGGCAACTTCCATGTTTTTGCCGTTCCTGTAGCGCAGTGTGTACTGATAAGCTGCTAAGGTGATAGCCCAACGCTGAATCCTAGCTGCAGCCAAAGAAGGAATTGGTTTATCTGATGCCAAGATCCCCAACAGTGGTTGGTGGTCTGTATACAGCGTGAATTTGCGCCCGTACAGGTATCTATGAAACCTGCTCAGACCAAAAATTAATGCTAGGGCTTCCTTCTCGCCTTGCGCATAGTTGCGCTCCGCTACACTCGATGTTCTGGAGGCAAATGAAATTGGTCTTTCCGAACCATCACGCATGACGTGAAAAATTACTGCCCCAAGACCGTAGGCCGACGCGTCGCAGCTTAAACCGATTGGCTTTTTCACGTCGTAAAAAGTCAGAACTTGACTGTCTACAAGACGCTGCTTGGCTTCCACGAATGATCTTGAACATTCGTCCGTCCACGCCCAACTCGTGTCCTTTTTCAGCAGGTCGTACATTGGTGCAGCTACTGTGGCTAAATCTTTGATGAATTTGGCGTAGAAATTCAGCAGACCCAAGAAGGCTCGTAACTCAGTTACGTTGCTTTTTGGCTGAGGTGCTTCCGTGATGGCTTTTATCTTTGTTGATGTTGGAAAAATGCCATCAGCTGTCACTTTGTGTCCAAGATAAACGACGGACTGCTTGAAAAATTCACATTCCTGTTCTTTTACAGTGATATTGTGCTTTGCCAGTCGTTGAAGTACCTTTTCCACAGTTTCTTCACAGTCGTCTATATTGTCGCCTACGACGATGACGTCGTCGATATAGCAACCCACTTTTGGAATCCCTTTTAAGACTTCGTCCATTAACGACTGAAAGATAGCGGGTGCGCTAGAGGTGGCGAATGGTAGGCGCTGAAACTGGAATAATCCGAGATGAGTGTTTACGGTTAACAGCGCTTTGCTTTCCTCAGCAAGCGGCACTTGCTGATAGGCTTGTGATAGATCCAGAACGCAAAAGATTTTACCTCCTGCGAGCATGGAATACAAATCTTCCGGCAATGGCAAAGGGTAATGGTCAGTTTTTAGAAAAGGATTAACCGTGACTTTGTAGTCGCCGCGTAACCTTAATCCTGCGCCGCCTTTCTTCGCGACCATTACGTTGCCCAGTCACTTTTCGTGACCCTCTTCAGTATTCCGGCTTGCTCGAGCTTTTCCAGCTCCTTTGCTACTTCCTCTTTGATGGCAAATGGTATTGGCCGTGCTTTTGAGAACACTGGTTGAGCCCCTTCCTTTACAACCCAAGCAACCACCGATATCCTTCGGACGGCCGACAGAGGTCTATTTCGGATGTTCTGTACGTCCGCTGAACATCCGCAAACAGCCGGTAGACGTCCGTCGGCCGTCCGAAAGGTGGCCAAAGGTATACGGTTCGCCCGCCGACGGACGTCCAGTTGAGTACGTCCATTGGCGGATCTTTCTCGAATATTCGCGTATATGGTGCATGCGTGCTTTTTTCACTCCGCGCAATGCAATAAAACCAAAAACAATTTGATGCATAGCACGCATATTTTATTGTGCTTGATGATACATCAGCAGAGCAATGGGTTACATTCGGAAAATTTCTTAAATGTGACTTCAAATGTGGCAAGCTTGGGACACACATCCGTAATCTTCCCACCCACAGGATTTCTGAAATAAAAAAGAACGCGGCAAACATCAGTCATGTGAAACAAATGGCACAATGCAGTAGCCCAAGTAAAAACACTGGAACCAATTAATAGAAGTGTTTAACGCTGCAAGTATAACAGACAATGCACTAACAAACACCTCAATAAGTATAAGGCAATAACAGCTCTCACTTTTCCACACCATATTTGACAATGTATCTGTTCTTTATTTATTTTCATGGGCCTTAGGGCACTAACCTGCGCAGCACTGTACGCGACTGTGCACAGAAAGCCGCAAAGCTTCCGTTGCGAACCACTGCGACCTCACGTGCTTCCTATGGTCTGCCTTTCGCGCGTTGTCACTCTTTATATAGGCACAGTGAACATAGCGATGCCTTAAAAATTAACAAGATGCGAAAACACTCCGTCCCGCAACTTTGAAGAGGAGTGGGAATTAGCCGCGCGAGTTGAGGGCTCCCGCAGCTGTGTGATGTAGGCTCCCGAAAGTGTGAGAACAGCACACACTTGGGGAAGCCATCTCCTCGCGCTTACTGCTCCCACTGTCCTGTGAACGAATGTTATATGAGCGTGCTGCATTGTCCTAGAAGCAAAGTTCCAAGAAGTGTACTGGATACATACCTTCGTAGGCAATCACATGTGCACTAAGCCTTCTTTACACCAAGGTCGACGCAGTACGGGATTCCGGTGTTCCAGAAGAGCTTCAGGCGCTTCCCGTATCTTTCGAATTGCTTAAGTTACATACAACTTTCGTCCACAGACCGAACAAAGCCACATTTTATAATAACAGAGCTATAAAGATCTGCGCGACAACACTACGCGACATATCAACAAAAGCGCTACGGAGCCGTACTGATGGATTGGATTGGTCTGACCGCGAACTAACATCTATGATGATGGTGATAGCAGAATGCACGGAAGTTTTGATGCTTACGAATGGTTTCAATGGCAAGTTTAGCTAGCAAAACAGTGGACATGTCGCGTAACTCCTCTAACTTGGAGTTTTATAAATATAAAACTAATCATTGAGTTCTTGCAAAATTCTGCAACACCTGCTTCTCCTCTTAGATAAATTTAGCTCGTTGGCGGCTCTTGCACTGCAGGTAGGAGTGGTATCGTACCAATTTACAAACTTCTTCGCGTCAGACCCTCCAACTGATGCAAATAAAACAGTATATACACGAAAGACTCGAATTTTCTGTGAAATAAAAAACGACCATACTCATGGCCTGGGAATATACTTGACCTTACATCCTTCGGACGTCCACCTCGTCTCTCATGCGGATATACAAAAGTGGACACTGTCCGTACGTCCAGCGGATGTACGAATACGGATATCCGAAATCGGATTGTGTTCGTACGTCCGATGGACGTCCGATCTCGGCAAAGGACGTTCGGATCTAGCTCGTACGTCCGACGGATATCTGTGGTTGCTTGGGAAAGATGCGAGCTTCGAAGTTTTTGACGACTCCCGGGGTGCTCTTGAAAACCTCGGGATACTTTTTCCGTAAGGCTTCTACCCTCTGCTCCAATGACTTATCCGTGGACAGGCTGTATACTGCTTTCCAGTTTATCTGCAGTTTTTCCAGCCAGTCTCATCCTATGAGAGCGGGCATCGGCGTTCCGTTTCCCTTCACTACCACAACAGGCAAAGAGATTTCGCTTGCGTCCTGCTTGACTAAGACGTTTGCTTTTCCAATTACCTTCAGCTTTTCTCCGGTGTAAGTGCGCAACGACACATTGGAGTCTACACATTTAACATGCGGGAAACACTGCTTATATAACTGTTCTGGTACGATCGTGACCACTGCACCTGTGTCAATTATCATCGAAACAGTCTTCCCTTCAATGTTCAGGTTGACGCTGTAGCCCCTTGAACTTTTGCCCGAGAAGAACACAGTCTGACAACTCAAGTCCTCGAATTCGTCGTCCGTGGTGTCGACGTATCTGACAGCTTTTGCTTTGGCTCCGCTTTTGCAGACGGCTTGCAAATGCCCTTTTTTGTTACAATTTCTGCAGGTGTGGTTGCGATACCAACATTTTTCTCCCGCATGACTCTTTCCGCAATGCTTGCAAGCACTTCGCCGCTCTTCCTCGCGTTTATCTTTTGGCCATGCAACCGTCCTCGATTTCTTTTCCTTATCACGGCGACGTTCGCCCTGAATGACGTTGACGCTGCACGGTTTTGTGTCAAACTCATGCATTTGCTTCGCCTGTTGTGCCGCTAGCTCTTTATCTAGCGCCGTTTGGCACGCCAGCTCGAACGTCAAGTCAGGCTGTGCAAAAAGAGCCCGTTGCGTTTCCTCGTCACGCAAACCAGCTACAAGCCTGTCCCTTAAGGCATCATTTAAAAACGTGCCGAAATTGCAATCTCTTGCAAGATGCTTCAGTTCAGTGATGAAATCTTTGAAGCTTTCATTTTCTTGCTGCATTCGGCGATTAAATTTACAACGCTCTGCGATAATTGAATGAGCTGGGCTGAAATGAGCTTCCAGAAGCTGTTTAATTTCTTCGAAAGTCTTCTGAGAAGGCAAATGAGGCACAATTATCTTCTTTAGCTCTTCGTATGCTTGCGCACCGAGTACGTTCAGAAACAACTTCAGTTTCTTGTCTGCAGAGACATCATTTATGTCTACGAAGTTCTCGAAGCGTTCAAAATACGAGCGTATGTTGTCGATTTTCGGGTTGAATTCGGGCATTCTGCCGAGCTTAGGTGGTGGTGGTGGTGGTGAAAACTTCTATTTTGCGAAAAAGAGTTTGGGAGCCACAGAGTGGCCCCGCTACATGGTCGGCGTCCCTAGTCCGGGACACCGCACGACGAGGCCCCGTCTCTCGCCCGTTTCACCAGAGCCCTTGGGGCTCAAGCGAGGAGCAGTTGAGGAGGGCAGTCTCCCATGCCTCTCTGGAAGGGGTAGGGGAAGGGGGGAGGTGGGGATTTTGAGTACATGCCCGCACCATGTGGAAGATATCACAGGTCTCCCCACAGTGTGGGCATCGCCCATCCGTGTTAGGATCGTAATGTTTTATTATTGCAGGACAGAGTAGAGTACCTGTCTGCAGGCGCCTTAAAGTTCGCTCCTCCGTCTTACTCAGCCCTTTTGCAGGGGCCGGGAAAAGGCGGTGGTTGTCGCTATAATGTGTTAATATTTCCCTGAATCGCAGCAGCGGCTGGTTAGTCTCCGAGCCAGAAGAGCTGGGATGAGGAGCCCGGTGAGTAAGCGCTCGGGCAGCCGCGTCAGCGGCCTCATTACCTCGTAAGCCCTGGTGGCCAGGAGCCCAAATGATTCGTTTGGGTGTTGGATCAGTGGCAGTCCGTCGTAGAATACAAGCAGCTAACGGGGAGATCTCCCCTGCCAAGTAATGTTCACATGCTTTTCGGGAGTCCGTGATGATTATTCTCGAATTGGCGTGGGCGGCAGCAAGCGCTATCGCTACTTCCTCGGCCCGCATTGAATTCGGGGCTCGAAAGGAGAGTCCATCAACGTGCATTTCCTGGTGAACGACAGCGGCCGAGTAAAATCCCGTGGGCGATGGCCCTGCTACGTCTACATAATATACACCGGGTCGGGAGCCGTGTTGTCTCTCAAGAGCCCGAGCCCGCGCTTGTCGTCTGTTTTCATGCATGTCGGTGTCCATGTTACGGGGGAGCGGGGAGACCCAGAGCATATGGCGCCATAGTACTGGGATACGCTCCGCCTCCTCTGGAGTGCAGTCGTGTTGGATGTGTAAGCGGTTTAGCAGGCGGCGCCCAGGAGCCGTCTGCGTGAGCCGCGTGTATTGGTTCACGAGGTGGGCCTCCCGCAGCTCCTGGTAGGAGTTTAGCACCCCCAATGCCTTGAGTTTGGCATTAGAGGTAGCCACCGGGAGATCCAGGGCTCGCTTAGTTGCCTTGCGGATGATGGCGTCTATTCGCGCCTCGTCTTGCTTAGTAGTGCGGAGATATGGCACGGCGTAGAGGATCCGGCTAGTCACGAAGGCATAGACGAGCCGAAGCGCGTCCCTGCCCCGCAGACCACCCCGCTTGTTGGAAACGCGGCGGATCATGCGCCCTACCTGTTCGCCTACGCTCTTGAGTTTCGCAATAGTGGAGTCCGGTCTGAGTCTCTGGTGAATGAAAAGGCCCAGAATACGGAGCTCCTCCACCTCTCTAATAGGACCTCCTGACAGAGAGATGTGTATTGCTGTCCTATCCTTTGGGTTCGCTCTGACATGCAGAAGCTCTGATTTCGCTGGAGCACATTGGAGCCCACAGTCATTAGCATACGCATCGAATATGGAAGCAGCCTGCTGAAGGCGGTCCTCCATGTCCCCAAGGCTCCCCTGAGTGGTCCAAATTGCAATATCATCTGCATATAACGCGTGTTGAATGCCTTCCACCCGGGCCAATTGGCGTGGGAGGCGCATCATAGCAATGTTGAACAGGAGCGGTGATAACACTGCTCCCTGAGGGGTACCCCGTGTTCCCATCATGTAAAGGCGGTATTCCTCGCCCTCAATCCGAAGAAAGGCCTGCCGAGCTTAGGACCATGTCCAGGTTCTGCCACAATGAGCAAATTTCACTTATCTGCGTTCCTGCGCTCCTCCGGCGTTCTTGCGTTACTCCTGGCCGCCGATGAGATCGTGGCTGCAAGGGCGCCGTGTCGCCTTGCACCGTAGGCGGTTCGGCCTCGTGACTGCTGCTGGCCGGTGGCGGTTTACTGCGCGCCGGATCCCATCCTCGTCGCCAGATGTTCTGTTCTAAGCAGCAGACAGACGCTTCAGTGGCAGCAACGCAAAAAAGCTCTTTATTGTTGTTGTTGTTGTGACTGAGAGAAGGATGAAAAGAAAATTGCACGGGCCTGCCTACTGGCTCGAGCCGAGCCACCACCGCTGCCACGTGCAGAGAGAGGAGAGTTAAAAGATCAGAGGAAAGAGAGAAAGGAAAGAAAAGACGCGCGTCGCAGCAACAACTGCGTCCGCCGGAGCGGACGCTGCTCAAAAAACAGATAAGCGGCCGAAGCCGCGCTCGCCGAAGCGAGAACAGATGCAGCAGCGTCCTTTTGTAGGCAACGTGCATGCCGGTCAGGCACACGTCATTTCCGTTACAATGTTATCAGACTGACTGGCTGATACAGAACAATTCATAAATTCGGCACGTTCTCTCTCCCTGGAGACTTTCCTGCTTAAAGGGCCCCTGCCCACCCCCGGGCAGCAGACACTCTCTCTCTCTTTGAGCGAGCCTCCTCTCCTTCCATTCCCTCCTCGAAATTCTTCCCTCCCGCTCCTCGTCGAGTAGGCTCCCAAGCAACCACAGATATCCGTCGGACGTACGAGCTAGATCCGAACGTCCTTTGCCGAGATCGGACGTCCATCGGACGTACGAACACAATCCGATTTCGGATATCCGTATTCGTACATCCGCCGGACGTACGGACAGTGTCCACTTTTGTATATCCGCATGAGAGACGAGGTGGACGTCCGAAGGATGTAAGGTCGAGTATTTTCCCAGGCCATGAGTATGGACGTTTTTTATTTCACAGAAAATTCGAGTCTTTCGTGTATGTATACTGTTTTATTTGCATCAGTTGGAGGGTTTGACGCGAAGACGTTTGTAAATTGGTACGATTCCACTCCTACCTGCAGTGCAAGAGCCGCCAACGAGCTAAATTTATCTAAGAGGAGAAGCAGGTGTTGCAGAATTTTGCAAGAACTCAATGAATAGTTTTATATTTATAAAACTTCTCCAAATTAGAGGAGTTGCGCGACATGTCCACTGTTTTGCTAGCTAAACTTGCCATTGAAACCATTCGTAAGCATCAAAACTCCCGTGCATTCTGCTATCACCATCATCATAGATGTCAGTTTGCGGTCTGACCAATCCAATCCATCAGTACGGCTCCGTAGCCATGTCCGTAGCGCTGTTGTTATGTCGCGTAGTGTTGTCGCGCAGATCTTTATAGCTCTGTTATTATAAAATATGGCTTTCTTCGGTCTGTGGACGAAAGTTGTATGTAACTTAAGCAATCCGAAAGCTACGGGAAGCGCCTGAAGCTCTTCTGGAACACCGGAATCCCGTACTGCGTCGACCTTGGTGTAAAGAAGGCTTAGTGCACATGTGATTGCCTACGAAGGTATGTATCCAGTACACTTCTTGGAACTTGCTTCTAGGACAATGCAGCATGCTCATATAACATTCGTTCACAGGACAGTGGGAGCAGTAAGCGCGAGGAGATGGCTTCCACAAGTGTGTGCTGTTCTCACACTTTCGGGAGCCTACATCACACAGCTGCGGGAGCCCTCAACTCGCGCGACTAATTCCCACTCCTCTTCAAAGTTGCGGGACGGAGTGTTTTCGCATCTTGTTAATTTTTAGGGCATCGCTATGTTCACTGTGCCTATATAAAGAGTGACAACGCGCGAAAGGTAGACCATAGGAAGCACGTGTAGTTCGCAGCGCAACGGAAGGTTTGCGGCTTTTTGTGCACAGTCGCGTACAGTGCTGCGCAGGTTAGTGCCCTAAGGCCCAGCTGTTATTGCCCTATACTTATTGAGGTGTTTGTTAAAGTGCATTGTCTGTTATACTTGCAGCATTAAACACTTCTATTAACTGGTTCCAATGTTTTTACTTGGGCTACTGCATTGTGCCATTTGTTTCACATGACTGATGTTTGCCGCGTTCTTTTTTATTTCAGAAATCCTGTGGATGGGAAGGTTACGGATGTGTGTCCCAAGCTTGCCACATTTGAAGAGTCACATTTAAGTAATTTTCCGAATGTAACCCATTGCTCTGCTGATGTATCATCAACCACAATAAAATATGCGTGCTATGCATCAAATTGTTTTTGGTTTTATTGCATTGCGCGGAGTGAAAAAAGCACGCATGCACCATATATGCGAATATTCGAGAAAGATCCGCCAATGGACGTACTCAACTGGACGTCCGTCGGCAGGCGAACCGTATACCTTTGGCCACCTTTCGGACGGCCGACGGACGTCTACCGGCTGTTTGCGGATGTTCAGCGGACGTACAGAACATCCGAAATAGACCTCTGTCGGCCGTCCGAAGGATATCGGTGGTTGCTTGGGCTGGGCAAGGCAAAATCACCCCTTCCTTCTCCGACGTAAGCCGGAGGCGTGGTGTCTGCAGTGCGTCACAGGGTACGTCATGGCCCCGCCTTCAATAGAATTCTTTTCTTGGTTTTTGCTGCTGGGTCTGTTCGAGGGAAGGGGGGGGGGGGCGCTGCGGGCGCGCACACTGAACGATCGAGAGGCGCGATCGGCTCGACCACCTAGACTTGTTAGCGAGCGCATCTGTCACGCCGCAGCTAGCGTGCGTCGTGGTAAAGTGTGAGTGGCGCCGAAAGGGAGCAGGGGAATGCGCAGACAAAAGGAGGTCTTAAAACGGCGTAGCGTGCGAGGGTCGCGCTTCTGGGCCCCAGCGAGTGGGGAATGGTTTCTTCTAGGAAGTCGGTCCGAAACCCGAGACGACGACAGGACGGCTGGGGTGGACTAGCGCTGTTCTTGTTTTCGTTCTTGCTAGCTGGCCAGAGCGGCTAACAGTGGAGCGTGTGTTTTGAATTGCGTTTGTTTCCTTTTGTTGTAATAGCTTCTAGTTAGCCATGGCTGCTTACAGCGAGGTGTGTTTTATATTGTTTACTTGTCTTTTGCCTTGTGACCTCTTACGACGGCGGGAAAGTTGTCGATTGGCTAAGAAGTAAGTTTTGGCGGGAGGATTGTTTATTGGCGGAGGAGGAGGGAGTTTTTGGCGCGAATGTGACGAGATGGGTGCGCGCGAAGGGGGTTGGGTGTGTGGCAGCCGGACAGACCGGTCGTGTGTGGCCGGTGGTGGTCCAGGGGCCGAAAGCGTAGAGTTGGAGACGCGAGTTAGTTGAGCGGCGGCCGGACGGGTTGGCCGTGTGGTGGCCAGCGGTGGTCCGGAGTCGTGGAAGTTTTGAGGGTTTATTTTTAGCTAAAGTGGAGAGGCCGAAATCATTCGGCATATGTAAATAAGTTGTCTATACATTTGTAATAAATAATTTCTTGAAGAAAGCCTTCCAAGTGCCTCACCATCCGAAGGCCTGCACACCTGTCTAAACTCACCAGTCGCAAAGTACGTCCCCCGGGTCACTCACGAGACCCGCCCTCTACGACTCCGCATCAACATCAAGGAGAACAACATCAACAACGACAGAGCAGAGAGGGAGAAAAGTCGTGACTGCATCCTTTCATACATCTGTTTGCCATTCCCAGTTAGCGAGCCACCTTTTCATTTTAGAGCGCAGCTCTTTGGCGTCCGTTCCTGGGTTTCGCGTCGTCGTCGTCGGCGGCGGCGTTGTCGTCGGCCTCGTAACCAGCTCCGCCCCCCTTTCATCCCCCCAGCGCTATCGGCGTCAGCGGCATCAGTCAGTCGCTGCTATCTCTTCCCTCCTCCCTTTATCGTGTTGTCCGCTTGCTGCGCGCGCTTCTGCCCCCATCGTTTGCCGCTGGGTGTACACGCCGCCCCCCTCCCCCCTCTTTCTGCGAGCGCCGGTTATCAAAGCGCCGGCTCGAACCAACTCCCTCAGTTTTACTATTTTTTACTTTTTATGACTAGGGTTCAAGGCTGTCGCCGCACGCTCCCTCCGCAGTTTTTTTTTTTCCTTCATGCGGGTTTGTAGGCATGAGCCAGAACAGAAGGCGCTGCGGAAAGCGTTGTGCAGACGACGCGACGCCAAGGCTACGCCCAACCTTCTCCCGTCCCAAGCAACCACCGATATCCTTCGGACGGCCGACAGAGGTCTATTTCGGATGTTCTGTACGTCCGCTGAACATCCGCAAAGAGCCGGTAGACGTCCGTAGGCCGTCCGAAAGGTGGCCAAAGGTATACGGTTCGCCCGCCGACGGACGTCCAGTTGAGTACGTCCATTGGCGGATGTTTCTCGAATATTCGCATATATGGTGCATGCGTGCTTTTTTCACTACGCGCAATGCAATAAAACCAAAAACAATTTGATGCATAGCACGCATATTTTATTGTGGTTGATGATACATCAGCAGAGCAATGGGTTACATTCGGAAAATTTCTTAAATGTGACTCTTCAAATGTGGCAAGCTTGGGACACATCCGTAATCTTCCCACCCACAGGATTTCTGAAATAAAAAAGAACGCGGCAAACATCAGTCATGTGAAACAAATGGCACAATGCAGCAGCCAAAGTAAAAACATTGGAACCAATTAATAGAAGTGTTTAATGCTGCAAGTATAACAGACAATGCACTTTAACAAACACCTCAATAAGTATAAGGCAATAACAGCTCTCACTTTTCCACACCATATTTGACAATGTATCTGTTCCTTATTTATTTTCATGGGCCTTAGGGCACTAACCTGCGCAGCACTGTACGCGACTGTGCACAGAAAGCCGCAGCAAAGCTTCCGTTGCGAACCACTGCGACCTCACGTGCTTCCTATGGTCTGCCTTTCGCGCGTTGTCACTCTTTATATAGGCACAGTGAACATAGCGATGCCTTAAAAATTAACAAGATGCGAAAACACTCCGTCCCACAACTTTGAAGAGGAGTGGGAATTAGTCGCGCGAGTTGAGGGCTGCCGCAGCTGTGTGATGTAGGCTCCCGAAAGTGTGAGAACAGCACACACTTGGGGAAGCCATCTGCTCGCGCTTACTGCTCCCACTGTCCTGTGAACGAATGTTATATGAGCATGCTGCACTGTCCTAGAAGCAAAGTTCCAAGAAGTGTACTGGATACATACCTTCGTAGGCAATCACATGTGCACTACGCCTTCTTTACACCAAAGTCGACGCAGTACGGGATTCCGGTGTTCCAGAAGAGCTTCAGGCGCTTCCCGTATCTTTCGAATTGCTTAAGTTACATACAACTTTCGTCCACAGACCGAACAAAGCCACATTTTATAATAACAGAGCTATAAAGATCTGCGCGACAACACTACGCGACATATCAACAACAGCGCTACGGAGCCGTACTGATGGATTGATTGGATTGGTCTGACCGCGAACTGACATCTATGATGATGGTGATAGCAGAATGCACGGGAGTTTTGATCATTGGTTTTGATGCTTACGAATGGTTTCAATGGCAAGTTTAGCTAGCAAAACAG
This sequence comes from Amblyomma mixtum, assembly GCF_055824585.1. Classification (NCBI taxonomy): domain Eukaryota; kingdom Metazoa; phylum Arthropoda; class Arachnida; order Ixodida; family Ixodidae; genus Amblyomma; species Amblyomma mixtum. The sequence goes on along the minus strand of NC_143019.1, from coordinate 139,878,664 downwards.
TCGACATGTCGCGCAACTCCTCTAATTTGGAGAAGTTTTATAAACATAAAACTAGTCATTGAGTTCTTGCAAAATTCTGCAACACCTGCTTCTCTTAGATAAATTTAGCTCGTTGGCGGCTCTTGCACTGCAGGTAGGATTGGAATCGTACCAATTTACAAACGTCTTCACGTCAAACCCTCCAACTGATGCAAATAAAACAGTATACATACACGAAAGACTCGAATTTTCTGTGAAATAAAAAACGTCCATACTCATGGCCTGGGAAAATACTCGACCTTACATCCTTCGGACATCCACCTCGTCTCTCATGCGGATATACAAAAGTGGACACTGTCCGTACGTCCAGCGGATGCACGAATACGGATATCCGAAATCGGATTGTGTTCGTACGTCCGATGGACGTCCGATCTCGGCAAAGGACGTTCGGATCTAGCTCGTACGTCCGACGGATATCTGTGGTTGCTTGGGGTCAGTCAGAACGATGCACCAATGGAGTGCCTTTAGTGAAAGTAACCCCCCATGACATCAACGGGGTTCAGAGTAGTGGGGCGGAAGAACGAGCGGGCTTTGATTTGAATTTTCGCAGCTTTTCGGGGCGCGCATGGCTAGTATTTTGCAGAGGTTATCTTCGATGCCTCATCTATGCAGTGGGCTTGTTTTTCAAAAATGTCCGGACCCTGGGCAGTGGCCCTTTAAAGGAGCCAACGTAGGAAATTCCGCCGGTCATAGGCCTTGGACAGCGTTATCATCAGAATACGCCGGAACTTGTTTTTTCTTGACAACTGCAGACACACTTTGAAATGGCAGGGAATCTAGCAGTTTATTTCCTCAGTACTTTTTTGTCGAACCTCCTGCCAGCATCCACGTTCCATTCCAAATAGACACCTTTGATCTATCACCTAGACCATTGGGACCACGCGGCAGCTACGCGGGCCGCAGACCTTTCGCGTTTTCCGCACACATGTATTATTATTTTTAATTTGTTAACTTTTGTATAACTTCTTGTGCTCAATTTTTTATTCTCCGTGCCATTTTTATTTTCATTTTTCTACATATGCCTTCTCATTTGTTATTTACTTACACCAACATCGACTCAACTCGATAATCTCAGAATGATTTAACCTGCGCGTGCATGCAAATCTCGAAACCACATGCACTGCGCCAAACTTTATCAAAGTGCTCTCACCATGTCATACTTGTTTGGCGCCACATTTAACCAGTAGTTTTTCTTTTTCTCTTCCTGTGTGTGCGTTAACATTTTTTGTGTTATATTTTCTTTAAACATTTTTAGAGCTAATTTTTTTTTCTGCTTTGTTTTGTTTTGTTCCCCCAAACTCATCTTTGCCTTCCCATTACGCGCTCGGGCTAGCTCAGTATTTTACCCGACGGACGCTGTTTTTTCACGGGAAGCTCACTGCGGGACACGGGTTTGGACAGCCTAGTATATTTATGGGAAAAGGGCGCCAGATTGTCTGGTAGAAAGGCCCGACAGGAGAGCAAAGCGACGAAATGAAGCAAAAATACGCAGAGGGCACAGTCGCAAGTTGCCGCTGCAGCGGTTAACAAGTGAGTGTTGGCCGTCTCTCGAACGCGTCCCTTGCAAGCGTCTCAGGATACCTGATACGGGCCGCCCGCTCGGACCCGGCGGCGTCTTGCGGGGGTGTGCGCGTATTGGGGGGGGGGGGGGGGGGGGGGGGCGGGGTAGCGGCTTCCGTGTGCGCCGAGAGCCGGGTTTAACGCTCTTTTGCCCCTTCTATCGCTGTGCTGTTCAGGCTCGTTCTTTGCTACCATTTCCACCTCCCCGTTTGTTTTTCTGGTTGTTGTTCAGCCGCAGCCCGTGTGAGACTTGTCATGCTGCCTATTATACGGTCCCCTGCCCTCATTCTCATGTTTGTTTAGAGGGCGGAGATTATACCTCCTCGCTTGTTCTGTGTCCTTATATTGACGAAACGGATTCATTGTAAGCCTGCCCTGACGAAGGGAATACCATTCCCGAAACTGTTGGCAAACTAAACGTTAGAACAGTCGCGTTTGTCGTAATACTGTAATATATATATATATATATATATATATATAGCTCGATCACCTTGCAACGCTACCCTGCAATAGGCGGCCGCGATTTCGTCAGGCGCACGGTGTATTCACCAGCAAAGTCTTGATACAAAAACCTAGCTGCCACTGTTACCTCACGCACCAAGTTAACATCGGTTGGTTGGTTGGTTGCGACTGAGAGAAGGATTAAAAGGAAAAGTGCACGGGCCTGCCAACTGGCTCAAGCCGAGCCACCACCGGTGCCACGTGCAGATAGAAGAGAGTTGAAAGATGAGAGGACAGAGGAAAAGAGAGAGTAAAGACGCGCGTCGCAACAACCACGTCCACCGGAACGGACGCAGGCTGCAAACCGAATCGCCTCCCCTCCTCCAGTTAACATCCCCAGACAACACCAAACGTCCTGAGGACGTCCTCAAAACGTCCTCATCCCGAACACGACATTCTGAGTATTTTTTGAGTGCATCACGGCAAAATGTCCTCATGAGCAGAGTGGTTTGTTGGGCGAGTTGGTTTGCCATATTGAAATATACCTGCGCTTAAAAGACACGGACTGAAAGATAGAGACACACACACATAGCGCTGGACTTACAACTGAATCTTTATTCGGGAAACACTGCTCTTTATGCACACCAGCAGCTGATAAAAATGGAAGATGGTAACACCCGGATGATAAAAAATCGACAAACTGTCTCGTCACATGTCCAGTCCTACCTTCCCTTTTGCAGAAATGCCCTTTCCTTTGATAGTAGTGAAAGGGACGTGCTACTCACGCATGCATCCCCACTGTCCGCTATGCTCATGGCTTCAATTATTTCACGCGCCGTTTGGTCACGGTTCCTGCTTACTATCTTCGTCTCGTTATAGGAAGGTACACATTTACACTGTTGACAATGAACCACCAAATTCCCATCGCTTTTCCGTTCCATGTTCTTCCGATGTTCCCGGAGCCGCTCATTCAAACATCGCCCCGTTTGGCCTACATATGCTTTGCCACATGTAAGCGGCAACCTGTATACCACTCCTTCTGCGCATGCGACCATGGGGACTTGGTGTTTCTTTTTACACCCCTTAGTTTTTCTTTCTGGGTACGTTACTATTTTGCATAAGTTTTCCAATTTGTCCGGGGCTGAAAAAACAGGAGTTGCTTCAATGCGTGGCTGATTGCATTGATCAGTTTGGAAGTGTAGCATTCCAAAATGAAACGGGAATGTGCGTGAGCAATTTTCTGGAAATGTTGTCCTTCTATTTGGCTGCCACGTGCGTCACTTGGAATGATGCGGTTTATCGGCAGAAGAAAGGTGTTTGCATCGGGTCGTGTATCGCGCCAGTTCTAAGTAACATTTTCCTTGCCCAGTGTGACAGAAAGTTGGCTATCCTGTTGCGAGATCAAAACAAAGTTGTTGGCGTTAAAGTGTTCCGGTTTGTGGATGACTTTTTAGTGGTCTTTAATCACCTTGACGGTATTTATGACTCTGCTGTGCAAGAGCTACTTGCTGTTTTTAGTAAAACCCTTAACCCACTAATAATCACATATGAAGAAATGAACGAAGGCACGATACGCTTCCTCGATATCAAGCTGTCACTGGCGTCTGATGGGACATTTTGGATGTACCAGCCTAGAGGTAACAAAGGTTTGCTTCCGTTCAGCTCTGCACATTCAAAATTAGTGAAGAGGGCAATCGTGAGGTTATGCTTTCAAAATGCGTTGAAGAAATCTTGCCCGGAATTAGTCAAAGAAAGTTTTGAGCAGCAGGTGGTGAGGCTAAGGGAAGCAGGCTATCCGGATCAGGTTTTAGTGTCGGTGGCAAAAAGCATGCTCAAGAAATTTGGCAAAAAGGGTACGGTGCCTAGCAAGGAGGGAGAAAAACAAAAGGAGAAAACGGTGGTGATTCCGTACATTCATGGGGTGTCCCATAATCTTAAAAGAATTGGTTCGAAGGTAAAAACTAGGGTCGTTTTTTCAGCCCCGGACAAATTGGAAAACTTATGCAAAATAGTAACGTACCCAGAAGGAAAAACTAAGGGGTGTAAAAAGAAACACCAAGTCCCCATGGTCGCATGCGCAGAAGGAGTGGTATACAGGTTGCCGCTTACATGTGGCAAAGCATATGTAGGCCAAACGGGGCGATGTTTGAATGAGCGGCTCCGGGAACATCGGAAGAACATGGAACGGAAAAGCGATGGGAATTTGGTGGTTCATTGTCAAGAGTGTAAATGTGTACCTTCCTATAACGAGACGAAGATAGTAAGCAGGAACCGTGACCAAACGGCGCGTGAAATAATTGAAGCCATGAGCATAGCGGACAGTGGATGCATGCGTGAGTAGCACGTCCCTTTCACTACTATCAAAGGAAAGGGCATTTCTGCAAAAGGGAAGGTAGGACTGGACATGTGACGAGACAGTTTGTCGATTTTTTATCATCCGGGTGTTACCATCTTCCATTTTTACCAGCTGCTGGTGTGCATAAAGAGCAGTGTTTCCCGAATAAAGATTCAGTTGTAAGTCCAGCGCTATGTGTGTGTGTCTCTATCTTTCAGTCCGTGTCTTTTAAGCGCAGGTATATTTCAATATATTTCAATATGTCCTCATGAGGATGTCCTCAGTTTGTACTTCGCGGAACGACTCGAGGACAAAAATTTCCCAAATGTCCTACAAACGTCCTATCGCAGGAAAATATTGTGGCATTGAACTGAGATAAAACCAGCTTTATCTCTCGCACTCGGCTTTCATATCGTAAAAACTGCAGGTTTATTAAAAGATACTTGTGTACAATAGAGATGTAATGTAGGAAACCATTGTGACTGAAAATATTATGTGCGTTCAGGAGATATCTTAATTAAGTTATTTTGGTTTTCAAACCTGGTCTTATGTACTGCATGCTTCTGATGGGGTTGGAGTGTTCAGATTTTCGGGCTATTTGTCGGATTGACTTTTCCATTGAGGCAACAGAGTTCAACTCAGAAGAGCGTTATTATAGTCATTGCCGTAGAAAAATATAGCACGGAGAATAACCTGTAACTGCCAACAAATATGGTGAACGAACCAGTCACTTGTTGAATATGCGAAACTTTTGCAAAATTTGTTTGCTAAAATCCAAGACAAAAGAAGCACAAAGAAAGCTGTTTCACAACTCCTGTGCACACTGTTTACAATAATTAAGAAAACAGTGACCCACATTCCCTGGGCTAAATTGTCATCTGATGTCCTGAAAACACTGAGAAAGTCCTCCAGAGGAAATCTGAGGATGTCCTGAGGACATATACTGAGGCCGGACAACAGGATTTAATGAGGACCTTTTGAGGACTAGAAGAGGACGTCCTCAGGACAACACAATGTCCTCAAAAATTAATCCTCAGGACGTCCTGAGGATGTAGTTGTGTTGTCTGGGTCGGCCCCGTTTGCGTTGACATCGCTCGTGCCGGCCGGCATCGCGGGACATAGCCGTGTCAGCTGGCATCACAGCCACCAACTGACGCGATGAGGTCCTCTTTCCTCTTCTCAAGGTCGCAATTATAGCTCGAAAAACTGCACAGTACCGTAAGCTTGTTTGTTTGTTTGTTTATGGGGTTTAACGTCCCAAAGCGATTAAGGCTATGAGAGACGCCGTTGAAGGGCTCCGGAAATTTCGACCACCTGGGGTTCTTTAACGTGCACTGACATCGCACAGTACACGGGCCTCAAATTTCTCCTCCAAAGAAATTCAACCGCCGCGGCCGGGATCGAACCCGCGTCTTTCGGGCCAGCAGCCGAGCACCAGCCACTGAGCCACCGCGGCGGCGGTGTAGTAGTATGCAGCCCTGCAGAAGCACTCGCTAATCTGTTCGGTGTCCTCAGCGCAGCATCAGACGCCCTAATTAATTCTCGTCGTAGTGCCGGCACATAATCAACATTTCGAGGACCTTTCTTTGGAGCAATTGCACAAACACAGAAAAATCAGCGCGTAACTCTGGCGGCAAGTAGCAGTTCACTTCGGAAGAGAAAAATGACGCTTAAGCTTTCCTTTAGGAGTGGAACGCGACAGCGTGTTGTAGCGCTGCCGGGCAGTCCACGGAACGCCACCACCCGTTCGGCGCGATGCCTTGCCCTTTGAACGCTACGCTTTTTCAGGAAAGGAAATTACGCAGTAATTCTCAGTGGACCCGAACCGCACCGTACAGGAAGGGAGGAACGCCACCACGTCCGTTCAGCGCGATGCCTTGCCCTTTGAACGCAAGGCTTTTTGAGGAAAGGAAATGGAACAGTAATATTCTCTGTCATCTCGGTGGACACTCGAACCGCACCGTAACCGGGTGAGCCTCCCGCTAGGGGCCGCTACAGCCGCTCACCCCTGTTGGTAGCTACCGCCGCTCCACTGACGACGCGAGCTGGGGCCCTGGTTTTTCGCAGCTGGTGTGACATCACTCCGGCTGTAGCGCCCCTAGTGGAGGATCGCGAGGCTCACTGCTATCGCCGCTCCACACTGACGGCGCGAGCTGGGGCCCTGGTTTTTCGCAGCTGGTGTGACGTCACAACAGAGGTCAAGCTAAAGGTCAATGGTAACTACCGCCGCGCCACGCTGAAGGCACAAACCGCTAGCAGTTGTTGCTTTCGCAACAAAAACGCCGTTCGCACACTCGGGCTCCGATGCCGAGCTTCCAAACATCGGCGCAGCGCTTGACGGCGCAGGCCCACTTTATTCTGCGTTTTGGATGACATGCACAACGACACATTTTTTTTTATCTCCGGAAGAAGGACTCCAACAGCCCTGCGCTGTGCAACGTACCATATTAGAGAGAAAAGAGTGTTAGGTGAGTCTCGTTTCTTCACCCTAAAATGACAAATTCGGCAGGCAACTAAGGCGTACCAACTTGCAGACTGTGCACAAGACGACATAGCGTTTCTCTTTCGATGCTTGAGTGCAATCAGTGATTAGCATCACAAATTATTAATCTCATAAACGATGCCAGCATACGCGGTGAATAGGGCGAAACATTCAATCAGTTGAGCAATTTCCAAGCGGAAGTAGCTAGCAGACGATTTTCCCAAGACTCCTTGCGCGGAAAACCGGAAACGCAACTCGCCGATTTCACCCACGCCGAGCGGCAGCCGCCCGCGCGCGCTGCCGTTGTAGGCGTCCGGTCCGCGTTTTGGCGGCCGCGTTGCGCCTCCTGCTCTCAATATTTGACGAGTTGAGGAGTGTAAATTCTTAGATTTTTTCCCCACGCGTGCAGTAGAATGTTAGTTATTTTTGTAAGAAACGCCACTATGCATACATAAGTACCGAGAGTCTAAAAAATGGAGTAATAGCGCCATCACAGAGAACAGGGCTTTGTGAGCATGCTGGCATAAAAAATTTCCACTTTCTACTTAATTATTCAAAATCTGGGGGTGACTTGGCCAAGATGTTAATTACCCAAGAACTGTGCCAAGTATAGATGGAAATAAAATGCATTACTGAAATTAGCATAACAGTTTCACATTTGCATCAAATTTGGTTACACATCTCGTGAATAAAACACTTCATTGCCTCATCCAGTCTCGATCTCGCTACGTGCCACTGTTATTAGCCCGCCTGCGGCATGCTTCTTTCCAAACAAGCTTAGCAATCATGTACTACATCAAGAAACAGCTTATGACACATATATGATGCAATAAAAAAGCATGTGGCTTTCACCATACTTAAAGTATGCGATTTCAAGCATGTCAACATGATCGCTCAAGGTTTACACAACTTACCAGACTTCTTTCTATTGAAGCAAATAGTTATGTCGGTCACGTTAAAGTTTCAAGTATTATTAAATGCCATAAAAAGCGCCATTATGCGTTCATATAACTTTTACGCACGTTAAAACATGCCTTGCTATCAACAAAAGAGCGCATTCCTTGGTGGTGAGCGAACCTGCCGACACCCATGCACACTGGCTCAAGATGATAAATACGTGCGCAGCTACATACGTGCTTTTTTTCCTTGCGCTGTTTTAAGCGAGCTATGCCGATGCTCAGGTGAATGAGCGCCGCAACTTCCCTGCTATAAAGTACATTGACTGGCAGCGCCGGTCGACAACCAGACTTCACGCTTTACTACCACTGATTATTTCCTAATGCTGCATTTATTTGCGAAAAACCAATTAAGGCTAATTTAGTTTTCCGTTTTATGTTGCTACGCGGACCAAACAGTGATGCAGGCTTCGGCCGCTTATCTGTTTTTTGAGCAGCGTCCGCTCCGGCGGACGCAGTTGTTGCTGCGACGCGCGTCTTTTGCTTCCTTTTTCTTCTGCTCTTTAACTCTCCTCTATCTGCACGTGGCAGCGGTGGTGGCTTGGCTCGAGCCAGTAGCAGGCCCGTGCAATTTCCTTTTCATCCTTCTCTCAGTCACAGCAACAACAACAACCAGTCAGTACGTGCCGCTTATGCAGTGCGCAGGCATGATGCAGCCACTGGCAGCGGCAGTAGGCACGGGCAGGCGGAACCTGTTTCACCTACCGTGCGAAAGCCACTACTGACATCAGCGCCACTGCATTTTCGTGACGTCGCAGGGTGAAGGAGGTCTATGGCAAGCTCGTAATAGTGGAAATAGATGAAGAGGGGAAGAACAGCCTAGGAAGTGATCATAAACATATTAGTCTACAGTTCGGAGCCCTGATCAAAAGAGAAATGCAGAGAACGTAAAATTAAATGACGAACAAATAGCGCTAATAGCAGCCTACATAGAGGAAGCAATAGTGAAACGCCCCATGGAAAACTGGGAACATAATAAGAACTTCTCATCACAAAAAAAATGAAATAAATAAAAGGACTAAACCACTGGAGAGGAAAAGCCACGAAGCTGGTGGAATATGAATATAAAGAAGGCCATCGAACAACGACGGCTGGCTTCAAGGGAACACAGAGAAGCAAAGAGGGCACAGTTATCTGAAGAGGAAATAGACAAAAAATGGGAATCTTATCGATAAAAGAAATAACATGTTCAGGTCCTTGTCCAGGTTAAAATAAAGCAGTCCTCTGAGCACTGGCTGGATGAAGTTTGCGATGCAACTAAAGCAGGGCCAAGAAAATTCTGGAACCATATAAGCTGGCTCTGTAAAACAAATCAAAGAAAGCAGGAACAGATTCAAGATGCTGAGGGAAAATGTTTCGAGAGACAACGCTGTGAACTAGATTACGTGTTATAGCTGCATCATTAAGGAACGCCAATAGGGTAATCTCCCCAAGTGAGGGAACAACACAGGAGAGCACAATAGACAACAGCTTGGAACTGACTAGTCTTAACTGGAAAAAGGTGGAAGCAAGTATTCCTAAATCCGCATCCGCAGGGATAGACGAATTTACAATTAAGCTGATTAATGAACTTGGCCTGAGAAGCAAGGAAACACTGATAAAAGCATTGGAGACAGTCATAAGCAGATTCCACACAGCTGGAGACCGAATAAAATGAATGAGATAAGATGAACATAAAATCCTTCCAACCGCTTACGATAACATCCGTTTTACTATACAGGCTGGCAAGGCAGCCGGTGAAATTAAAAATGCAGTCATGGGTAGAAGGGAATAGGATACTCGGAGAACTTCAGAAGGGGTAGGCACTTAGGTGATAGCCTGTTCGTGCTTACCTAATGCATAGAGATAGCTAAGGCGAAAAACAGACCTCTGTATTTAGCCTTTTGGACATAGTGGTGCACACGACGTGAACAGGGAACTACTGTGGAACATATTAAAAGGTGAAGGTATCGGTCATGAGTTAACCGATTTTCTACACGAAATCTACCGAGATAATAGAGTTGAAATTACACGGGAAGGGATAAAAAGTACCACAACTGTGGGGTACACAAAGGATTAAGGCAATTCCTCTACCACCTCGCTGTAATTGCTTTATGTGATAAATACGGAAAGAAGGCTACAAGGAAGTAATCTTGGTTATAATCTGTCAGATTACCCGGAAATGCAGTTGAGCAGTGGCTCCCGGGTTTAATGCATACAGACGATATTTTACTGCTAGCAGATAGCCAGGAAGATTTACAAACTTTGGTTAATTGTTGTGGAGACGAAATAGACATTCTAGGTTTCAGTTTCAGTGACACTAAGTCAGGTGTGACGAATTTCAACGATACAACTGATTAATTGCTTTCTATACAAGGCCATGAAATACTCCGAGTGGCCGAAAAATATCTCGGGATATGGCTAAATGAAGTTCAGATATATACATGGAAAAGCATGAACAGTCTCCGAGGACAAAAGGGCAAAGAGATGCCGGGATAATGAAACATAGGGTATTATGGGTTTACAACAAAGAAATACCCAGAGTGGCCGAATGCAAACCAAGTGTGCGTTCTGTATTTTCATCTGCCTCCTTTTGTCATCATCATCCCCCATCATGACTTTTTTTTTCCCTCTTTCTGTTCCCCAGTGAAGATAGCAGGCCAGATGTTCATTTTTCCGGCCAACACCTCTGTCTTTCCCGCCAATAAACTCGCTCTCTCTAGATTTTTCGTGTCCCAAGATAGCTTGCCGGTATCCTGTCAAAGCATCCTACCGAGACTTCCACTGTGCACTCTGTAATGAGAGATTGTCAATTGTTTGAACAGTAAGATCGTCTTCCTCAATTAAAGCCGAATAATTCCTATATTTTACCTTGTATCTGTACGTTGTTAATGGGCCTCCGCTTCTTTAATTTCTTCAGTTCCCTGTTCAGGTCCAAGCTTATTCAAGACCTTGCCATTCTGTGGTCGCTATACAACACACCTTTCCAAGCACCTCCACATCCTGCACGATACTAGCGCGAGTGCATAGTATGGTCTTTCATTTCCAGACTCACCATTGAGGTTCTTCCACGTCCACTTCCTGTTCTTTCGTTTCCAGACTCACCATTGAGGTTCTTCCACGTCCACTTCCTGTTCTTTAGTTTCCAGACTCACCATTGAGGTTCTTCCACGTCCACTTCCTGTTCTTTAGTCTCCAGACTCACCATTGAGGTTCTTCCACGTCGACTTCCTGTTCTTTAGTTTCCAGACTCACCATTGAGGTTCTTCCACGCCCACTTCCTATTCTTTCGTTTCCATAAGGAGGTATTCATGATCCGTAAATTATTTCTCTCCACTAACTATACCAACTCCCCTTTACTTGTCCTGGAGCCTATGCCATAGTGGTAGAGTGTAGACGGTCAAGTCATTTCTTACAGCAAATCTCATCATTTCCTAGGGATCCTGATCGACCGCAATTTATCATGGAGCCCGCATTGCACTCTACTGAAAAAAAAGCTAACATCTATCGCTCATTTACTTCGATTTCTGGGAGGAAAATCATGGGGCTCGTCGGTCCAGTCAATGCTGGAGTTGTACAGAGCTCTATTTGTGGGATGCTTGCGGTACAGTACACCTGTACTCTCAAACACGTGCAAAACTAACATGCGTGCCCTCCAGTCAGTGCAGGGTCAGGCCCTTCGCACATGCCTAGGTCTCCCTCTGAGCGCATCAACACTGGGTAGCATTGCTCTCGCCAAAGACCACCCGATCTCTACTTATATTGTCCTAGACTGCTTGCGAATGCACATACGTCATATCTCAAGGATTCCACAGCATCACCTTGTGCCCTTGCCACTGCAGAGACCACATTCTGCATTTGCGAAGGTGATAATGACGCAACAGTCGTCGATCCCACAACAGTTCACCCCGGCAGCATTACCTCCCACTCCTCTGTGGTGTACGCGGCTCCCATGTGTGCGCCTTGCTATTCCGGGGATAGCGAAGAAGTCAAATTTATCGACGCCAGCCATTAAGCAACTGACTGTCCAGGCTCCACTTCGAATACTGGGACCGTACTCACGTCTATACGGATGGATCAGTAACCTCTACTAGTTCTGCTTGCGCTGTGGTCGTTCCTGCGCGACAGACTCAAATTCACCAACAAATTTCGCATCGGACTACCTCTACTGGAGCAGAGTTGGCCGCACTTCTTGCGGCGGTACAGTATATCTCACAACAATCACCTCAAAAATGGGCTGTTTTCTGTGATTCAAAAGCTGCCCTACAATGTCTTCAATCTGCCTTGAGACATAGCGACCATGAGCAACTTATAGCGGAGATACGATATCTGCATCACCAGGCAATCGAACAAGACCATGAAATCATCTTCCAGTGGGTACCAGGCCATAGCGGCATTGTTGGTAACGCCTTAGCTGACGATGCTGCTCGATCGGCTCACGAGACAACCAACACTGTCCGCATACCCCTGACAAGAGCTGACGCAGCAAGGCACCTTCAACTGCTCGCCCGAAACCTGACTAACGTCGTGGTCTACCCCTGGAGGTTGGACACCCCGCTCGCATCACTTCAACCTCTTGCTCCAACATCATGTACCATTCGGCCTCCCCCGCAGTGATACTACGCTGTTGTGCCGCCTGTGGCTGGGAGTGGCGTTCACAAACGCCTATTCCCATCTCATCTCAATGGCTGACTCTCCTGCGTGTGGCCAGTGTGGTTGTGACGAGACGATCAGCCACCTCCTCTGTGACTGCCCTCGTTTTGAGCGAGAGCGCGGTTGCCTAGTTGCTTCTCTGCTCCGCTTGGACTCGCGTCCTTTAACAGAGTCTAACGTTCTGGGGCCTTGGACGCAACCTTCCAGACAACGGAAAGCGGTGAAAGCGCTCCTAATTTCCTAAGGGACTCGGGGTTGCATTCCCGCCTATAATCTAAGTTTTCTGTGCGCGCCCTCTGTCCCTGTGACATAGTGGTCGATGGACACTTGACAGACTCACTTCTTTGCCGCTCTTTTTCCTTTTTTCCCCTTTGTTCCCCTCCCCCAGTGTAGGGTAGCCAACTGGGCATCGCCTGGTTAACCTCCCTGCCTTTCCGTCCTTTTCTCTCTCTCTCTTCATTGTAGATTTCAAGTGCTCATAGAAGCTTTCAATGATCTGGTCATCATGGCTGGATGCTGGCACGTAGGCCTGCACCTCGTAGCTTCAGCTTGTACTTTTTGTAGAGCCTAAATATGCTGCCACCCTATCGTTAATACTATAGAACTCCTCTATGTTGCCAGCTATACCTTGCGTGGGTGACATTTTTTGAGAACTGCCCAACCATGTCACCAAGATTGTTTCTGTGGTGTAACTGATGAACACTGCTAGTTGGAATGAAATCACTTCTAATCTCCTGTTTGTGCATGCTAACTTTTAGGTCTCTTTCTTAGATGAAACCTGAATCTTATTTTAAGAAGCTTGGAGACTAGACTAACTGGGACGCAAACGGTACTGTACCATGTAGGCGGATTAAGAGCACGTAAATGATTCACCCTGCTCCCTCCCTAGATGTGTGTAGCCTCTGAGCCATAATCACGGTTTCAAAAGCTCACACTCCAGAAGGAAGGTCAACACAACTCTCGGCATAGTTGTGCACCGCTGAGAGAGGCGACTGGCCGAAGAAAGAGCAGTGAGAGGCCCGGCTGTGAGGCACCACCACACAGGAAAAAGAGAGGCTGTTTTATTGCACTAGGACTGTGGCTGTGGCAGTGCTGCGGCTGAGGTGTTGTGCCCCGACGTGTTGAGGCTCGTGTCTGGAGTGGTGATGTTGATCTGCTCGGGGTTCCACTGGACCTGGACCACGTCTGCGCCCGTGGACTCCTCGGTGACCGTGGTCTCTCCTGTCAGCAGATTGGTGCTGGTCACCGTCAGCGTGTGCTGCACCACCGGGCACGTCATGGTGACCACCTCCACCTTGTACGCATGGTTGGGTTCCGTCTGCACTGACTTGACCTGTGCCGAGGCAGGTGATTACGCACATACTCCGGCCACCGCTCATGGGTCCATCCAGGACTCTTACCTCGTTGTCGGTGACGTCTCCCTCCATCATCGCCAGGCTGGGCGGCAAAGCTGCAGCACGACCGGGGACAAGGGTGGGAGAGAGAACAAACAACTGTTGCAAAGCTGGTCTCTCTTTCTACCATCTTATCTCTTTTGTTATTGAGAATATTTTCAGTGGTCGGTAGGGGGGAGTCCTTTTTTTATTACGTAATGAGATGTTTTAGGGCTCGCAAATTTTTTGCAGTGCGGTGAGGCAAGCTTTATCTGCGCCATTTTCTTGCACACAGTGGTCACACAGTTGTCGATGATTTTTAGGTTTTAGGCTTGGCATATTACCAGCGTCATAATATTCTTTGTGTTGTTCCTTGTAGGTCAGACCCTAGGATACTCATGGGTCTCTATAGTCAACACAGTTTCAAGCCTCTCGGCTGTACAGACTGCAGTTGGTGAATACACACTACTGTTAGTCTCCCTATAAACAACCGTGGAGTGCACTGTAAGTAATATCAATATCAATTTTTTAAAATTCGAAAACGGAGTTTCCCTTGGCACTAGGGCCCAACAAATTTCACCTACATCGCGCCAAACTACACATACTTCCCCCCCCACACACTTGCCAAAAATAACCGAGAAACAGGGTTTGCCTTTCAGATGTATTGTGGAGCCCTTACGCACTCTTGCGGACAAAAAGGTCCCGAATGGTAAGGACCAGGGTTCTCCTTGCCTTACACAGATTTAGAGCTTAAGGGCTGTCGTCAGTGCTGTGCTACATGGCTAAGAAACAAAATCCGTTGGCTAAGGTTACTTTTGCCAAAGACGGTATACTTTAGACAAACATGCAGGCAAAGCAACCCCCCCCCCCAAATAGTGTTTTTGAAATGATAAAAGTAGTATGGTTATATGTTATAAGTTGGTCTGCATGCATCTCAATAAATAAGGAGACTAACGGTAACAGTTGACTTTCAGTTTTAGTTGAGCAGCCTAGTAGTCGCCCGCCTTAGGTGTATTCTAATGCCATACACCGCTGACAATGCTAAGCTGAAAAAGTCGCCCTTCCAGCTTATCTTTAAAAATTGCAGAAACCGACTACAAGGGCCCCTTAGCTGCCACTGCACTGTACAGCCATAAGGGCCACACGGAGCTTCAACAGCGACACAAGCTCTCGATTATCTAGCGACGTGCGCCTCTAGGCGCTTTGCTCTGCAGGCGAGCAGCCACGGCAGACACCATCCTTCGTAAATGGAGAATGCCCCAGGGAGCTAGGCCCATCACCAACTTCACTTTCCTGTTGTGCCCAAGAGCCCAGCCTCGTTCAGCCAGGAAGTGGTGCCGAACACTCCAGAGCGCTTACCGCGTTACCGAATTAGAAGTCCACATAGGCAAGGCCAACTAGAGTTGGACACAACAGCTCCGCCTACATTCAGGACCGCCGGCCAGAATTCCTCCATGACAAAAAAGTAGCCCACTGCAGAAATTTTTCTTGCTACCTAAACAAGTTAACCTTATAAAATGCAAGAATTACGCAAAAAAGGACGGGACAGGTGAGAAGAATCACACGGGACAAGCGCTGTCCCGTCTCGTCTTTTTGTCCCATACTTTTTTGTGCAGTTCTTGTTTTTTATAATGTCGTAACAACTGGCCCGTCACCGCCAAGTTAATCAGAAAAAAAAAAAGAAGTTTATACATGGCTTGATTAACAAAGTCAAATGTTAAAAAGATGATTTCGTTGACTTGTAATTGGCTAGCACTGTGTGTAATTAGTGGTAATTGGCTAGCTAGCAGAGTAATAGAGGACGCCACGGATGGTGGCCCAATATTAACTGCTGTTTTCTCATCTTGTATGATCTGGAAATTCGCCAGAGAGGTAGTGTCGGCGAAGGCATGGAACTGAACAGCAGAGTTGCTTTCCACAGAAACAGGTGACGCTTTTCCGAGAGCCCGATTGCGCCCCTCCACATAGCCAGCATTGGAAGTGGCCTGGCTGCCGCTGCCTGAACAACAAGCATAATTGCGCTACTTTCTCCGCCCAGCTATAGCGCGTTGGTTATCGGTTGTACACCTTCGACAGCTGAACTTCACTGACACCATGCACGAATACTTGCACAGGAGTTTTCCCAGCCTGTTTTGAGTGTGGACCAATGTGAGTTAAAGAGAACAGCCAGGCCACTGCCACTGGGAAATGGCATGCGCGTTGAGCTGGAAACACAGGGCGGCCTCCAGGAAGCAATCGACAAGCCCAGCTTTCAAGGACAAAAGTATACGTGACAGAAAAAGATTGAGAATCTTTCAAGGACAGCAGCAGTCAAGGCTGAGAAAAATGTCGTCAGAAAAGAGGAGCCAGCTGACGCGGACCTGAGGAGACGGGGCTTACGCCTCGCAGCACGCCGCGAATTGAATGGTTCAAGGCACCGTACCAGTGCTGGTCCCACCTACGAGTGATGTCAGAAGTTTTCAGGCACCACCTGTGGCGATTTGCTGAATACGAAATACCCACTATAAAAGTGGCACAAATCATGTGTCTTTTGCAGCTCGCTACACGCGTGGCGGAAGACCATAACCAGCCTGGCTTTGACTGCGCGTGATCTTCCGCAAGGCAGGACAGAAACATCACGACAGGAATCGAGGAACACGCTGATTGACGCCTAGGATGGCATACCACACCAAGTTTCTGACTGTGCTCTTCTGCAACGCAGCAAAAGGATACTTCTCAAGGCCTGTTCACACACGTGTAGCTGGGTGGTGTAGTGCTTTGCACTACACCACCCAGACCAACTAATACCCCTGTCACATGGAAAATTTAATGTCATTCTCATCGAATGATGCTCGTTCAAAATGACATTATTTTGGTGCCACACGAAAAAATGTAATGTTATTCAATGAAAACAACATTAGATATCGAATGAATTTACAGAGCTCATTGTCTAGCGATCTCCGAGCTAATGTGTTACCTCGACACCAGAGACTCGATGAGAATATACACCAAAAAAAATTACAAAAGTGTCACAAGCACTGTAATATTTCTGTGTCCGTATAATTGTGTGGTTGTTCATTTATATATACAAAAATGCGAAATAGCATTGAAAAAATAACTCACTCTCGCTACCAGTCTTGCGTGGTTAACATTGACAACATGGTGGCGCCCTGCATGCCCGCTTCGGACCAAGTACTGTGCTGCCACCGCATCTTGGACTTGATAGCTTGCTCTAAACGGTTGTATTCACTTTTATTTTGTGCATTCTCATCCCTCTGTAATAATGTAAGTGGGAAATATTGATCGTTTTTAAGGTAAATTTAAAATTTCTTGATGTACGGCGGATGATGTAGCCACGTACACCATCTTGATGTACGGCGTACCCTGTCCAACGAACCCGGGCGAAGTACTTCTCCAACTTTGCACTAGAATCTACATTTTCATTTGATCCAATTGATTTATACTAAAAAAAAAAAAACAAAGCCTTCGAATGCATACATTGCTGCCATTAATAAAACAGAATCAGCACACAGGAGCTTTCACTTGCTGTCAGTCGATGGCGCCACAGTATGTTATGCTTCTCGGGTGCTACTCCCAACCACCGTACTCCAACTAAAACTGCCGTTGTGAGGACGGGCGGCAGTGCGCGTAAGGTGCGCCCGTAGTGGCCGTAGCGTGCGCAAAGCTTTTGCGGACGCACAGCTAATACTGTCCGATTTTACCATAAAGAACATTTCAAAACTGAATTCTGTCATTTGCTTGCCGCTGCTGGCTGAGCTTTGGCTTGGCTTGGACTCGTGGTGGATGGCAGTGATCAACACGTTATTGAAATGAGGACTAAGGTTTTAAAATCGATTTCCTTTCGCAAAGCAATACTTTTGGCAACTTATTGAAGCATACATCGAAATTTTTTGAATGCTGTACTCTCTTTCGATCGCAATCACCATCATTTGGAAATGACATTAGTTTTGGGCGTGCAGCGCGCAGAAAAAATGACAAGTCGAACAAATGTCATTCGATGAGAATGGCATTAAATTTGCCATGTGATTGGGGTATAAGTCTTACCCAGAAAATAACGTCTTCAAAGAGAAAACAAATGCTGCATACGACAAGAGCCACCAAATACCGATCCCACCTCACAGCACACCAATGGCCTGTGATGATCAAATATCGCCTCCTAACGCTTTTGAATGAAGCTCAAATGGATCAGTACGATGAGGCCACCCAAGCCTACTTCGATGATGGGCAGCTTGGACGGGAGCTTATGAACGGAAAACTTAATA
Organism: Amblyomma mixtum; assembly: GCF_055824585.1. Lineage (NCBI taxonomy): Eukaryota > Metazoa > Arthropoda > Arachnida > Ixodida > Ixodidae > Amblyomma > Amblyomma mixtum. The sequence goes on along the minus strand of NC_143019.1, from coordinate 139,860,584 downwards.
TGTAGCGAGGATGTGACAACGAACAGCTGATCTGAAGCAACTCGTCCCTCAAAGACGTAATAAACGACAAATGGGCGCACCGCCAGCCTAGTGTCTCTTCTTCTGGTCAGTCGTGTAATAATGGCGGTGAGTGACGTCCCCTTAGTTACCATCGTCGCTACATCGCTTCTGCTGCTGTGAAGTGCGGCGAGATTAGAGCAATGCGATTAAGCTAGGTTGTCAACTGCCCCCCACCAGCTCCTTGTTCGTTTTTGCCGCTGACACTGCTGTAAGAATGAGTCTGGATGAGGATGACATTAAGCTATTTTTTAGTCCAATTTCTGTGGATAGTTACTCCTTTGTACTCCAAATACCTCTCTAGTATAGGGAAGTAAATAAAATACTCCACATACACAGAGTAAATAAAACCTCCTTTTGGGTGTGCCCTGGAGAAGCCATTTACTCCCATTTGGGTATATTTTTGTCAAGAGTGTGACTCGAACTTTGTGGTGAGCCAGCTGCTACGCAACCATGCCCTCATAAAGCACTCTGCGGGCACGGGCTCGTTAACTACGGATGCATATTTCACATTTCTCAACCTATAACTACGTTTTTGTCTCATTTCCTCCTCACAGACCTCGCATTAGGGCTTTTTGCATGGCCCTGAGAGCATTCTCCATCCGGGCGTCTGGCGTGGCTCAGCAGCTAGCGAGCAGTGAAGTCTCCATGCAAACATCCGAGACCGAAGTCATGCAGCGGCTCGGCGGGAGTGAAAACCATGCGGCTTTCCCAAGCACAGACTATGGCATCCCTCTGTTAAGACACCTGGGCGGCATGTCAGGGACTCCTCACGCAGCGCACAAGCTAGCGGTCGTAAGAGCCTTGGTTTAGTACACAGTCACCAAAACGTCATGCTACGACTAAGTAGGACGTGTTGTCGGGCTAGTTGGTTCAATACATCAGACATGGCAGTTGCGCGAAACACACACACAAGACAGGGTACGGGACGAGCGCAAACTTACAACTGATCAGTTGTAAGTTTGTGCTCGTCCAGTACCCTGTCTTGTGTGTTTGTGTGTGTGTTTCGCACAACTGCCATGTCTGAGGTCATGCTACGGAACAGGTGATAAAAAAAAGGACTAGCTATGGGAGTACACTTTCAGCGTCAGGATAGCTTGTGTTTGCTGCATCGTTTCCAGTGCTGTTTCTCGCCCTTTAGCCGACACGTGGCTGCTTCCTGCTATGAACTGCACCACCATCCTTGCAAGCCACTGGCAGAGAGGGGGTGGCTACGCGTCAGGGCATGCAGGCAGAGAAGAGTGGGCTCACAGCAGTCGGCCACCAGCGTCCTGGTGGCGTCACCGTCCTCTTCCACCTTCCTGCCGGGCTGCGACAGCGTCTCGGCACACACGGCACGTCCCACGAGCTCCCTCTGCAGGCCCAAGCACCAACCACCAACCACCACCGAGGCTCAAGCAGCCACGTGCACCCCCGCCCACCATCCAACAACCACAGCCGACCCTCCCTCTGAAGGCATCATCAATGGGCTCCAGTTGCACGGCGAAATGCCAACAGCGTGGGGATGAACAAGGATTAAGGCCAGTCGGTTCGGGAGCACCATGAAGCGTACAGCGCAGCAGGACACATGCAGTGAAGACTAACAACATGAGACAATAGCGCCGCCCCATCCTGCATCCTTCACACGAAGCAACGGTGGGACAAAAACACAATGTTGGGAGAAAACACAACACGATTTGTTTTTGTCGCGCCATTTTTTCTTTTAAAACTAAGTTGCAACCAGCTTAAGCAGCGACTCTTCAAGTTTCTCACTGCCACACTGTATGTTTCAAGAGCCATCCAAATGTCACTGTCTCATGCAACGAGCTACCTATGGGGCTACTCGTAGGAAACTGCGAGGGGAAGTCGTGATCAGCCACTAGGAAAGCATCCCTTCCGTGAGGGCGAGGTCGGCTATGACTGGAGCATGTTATACAACACCAAGCCAAGCGCATGCGGCACCAGCAACACGGCGAGCGAGAGACACCCGATGGCGTGGTATACCGTGTAGTGCCACCAGGGAGGGCGCACCAGCAGGTCGTCGTAGCAGTGCGAGCGCCAGTCCACCTTGTGCACCCTCCGCTCGGTGCGGGACACCCAACGCCACACTGGCAGTTGCTGCAGCCGACGGGGGAGGGCGCCACGGGGCAGAGATAAAAACATGGACACCTTCGCTGACCCCTTTCAGGCCCGTAAAACACGCTGACCGTCAAGTTCCGACTTCTTTGAGTAAATATTGCTCTTTGAGGCCGTCTGGCGCACTATCTGTAGCAGCGAAACATCGGAAAATTCATTCCCTAAATGTGAGAATAAACCCAAACGCATGTTTGGCTTGGGCGTTCATCAGTGAAGCTGTCACCACAGCAGAAATCAAAGGATGCGTAAAGTTAATTGCAAATTTGGCATGAAAAAATGCTAAAGTTTCGTTCACATGGTCACGCTCAAGCAAACGTCTCGCTTAATGCAGCATGCAAAAAGCCTTGAACAAGACTCAGGAAGTAAAATTGTAAATTGTAGGGTTTAACGTCCCTAAAGCAATATAACAGGCGATGAGCATGCTGTACACTAAAAAAAAAAGGTAGTGAAAACAGGAAGTGCAGCTGTTACTGACTCTGCTTTTTATTACTAAATATTTACTACCCTCTTGAAGGTAGTTGCCACTGCGGTGGCTCAGTGGTTATGGTGCTCAACTGCTAGCCTGAAAGATGCGGGTTCGATCCTGACCACGGCAGTCATATATCAATAGAAACGAAATGCGAGAGGCATGTGTACTGAGTGATGTCAGTGCACATGAAAGTTGGTCAAAGTTTGTACGGAGACCTTCACTATGGCATCCCTCATAGCACGAGTTGCTTTGGAAAAGTTAAACCCCATAAACCAAACTAAACCAGACCTGCAAGGTAGTTAGCAAAAGTAGCCCCTTCCTACCTTTTTGCTACCTATGTTCTTCAGTTAGTAGCCATTTCTTGAGCCATAAAATAAAGTTACAAAGATAACTGACAGACTATTGTGTGAATAAACTGGTTTTGTAATTAAACATTTCTGCATTATCCCGCAGTCAGGTAGACTAACCAGTTTCTACAATCGCAACTTCATAATTAAAGCTGGTGTCTTGGCTCAATGGGCAGGAGCCACCACCCCGTAAATGAGTCAGATTTACGCATTAGCTCAACGGGTAGGAGACACCAGCCTGTAAGGAGCCACCAGCCCGTAAATGAGTCAGATTTATGGATTAGCTCAACGGGTAGGAGCCACCAGCCCGTAAATGAGTCAGATTTATGGATTAGCTCAACGGGTAGGAGCCACCAGCCCGTAAATGAGTCAGATTTACGCATTAGCTCAACGGGTAGGAGACACCAGCCTGTAAGGAGCCACCAGCCTGTAAATGAGTCAGATTTATGGATTAGCTCAACGGGTAGGAGCCACCAGCCCGTAAATGAGTCAGATTTACGCATTAGCTCAACGGGTAGGAGACACCAGCCTGTAAGGAGCCACCAGCCCGTAAATGAGTCAGATTTATGGATTAGCTCAACGGGTAGGAGCCACCAGTCCGTAAATGAGTCAGATTTACAGATTAGCTCAACAGGTAGGAGCCACCAGCCCGCAAATGAGTCAGATTTACGGAATATACAAGACAAAGATTAACCCACGCACGTGCAGTGCACATGTGCTGGTGTGACACTTTCTTACTTGTACTTTCCTCGTATTCTGGACCTTTGTGTGTTTGCAACAGGTTTGTTTGATGCCACCTCTTCCCATGACGTAATACCCAACATGAGTAAGCCTCAGTGTGTGATTTAAAGCCAGTTCTCATTGGTTTTGGAAACTGGCCAAACTGATCATCTAGCTTTTTAGTGCGAAAGCGCTACTTCACGAGGTCAAACCGGCTCTCCGTCTTGTGTGAAGCTTGACCTTGAGGGTGACCTTGGGCAGACCATAAATGAATAAAAAAAAATAAATATTGCGCTGACTGCGATTCGAACTCATGGCAGTGCAAACAGATGAGCTGGCCACTGAACTAGAGCACTAGGCTATTGCTGTAGCCTGTCACGTCTCGAGAGCTCTCCATCCCACTGCAATGCTCCAAAAAGAAATGGCCGCAGGCCAGCATCAATCGTGCACTTCGTGCGCTCAGCCAAACACGGATGCCACCCCCTGTGGATGGAATGAGCCAGTGGGTGCACCACTGCCACAAACTCCCAACAATACCTGCAGAGTGACAGACACTAAAGGCCATCCTCCGTTCCAAACACTCGGGAGTCCCACTCTTGCGCACCGTCCCATCCTTCAAAAAATGAGGCGAGAAAAGGTGCTCACATGGTACTGCTCTCCATCCTCCAGGCCCTCCAAGATGGCGTCCTCCACGCGGCACACGCTCGTGCCCCTGCACACAAAGGAGGGAGATGCTCTGCACACAGCCCCTGTCACTCTATCAGAGCCTTGTGGGTGAGTGCACACACCATGTTCTTCTCTCTGTCGAAGAAGAAGTCTGCAAATGGCCCCTCTTTCTATGCCTGAGACTCTGTACCAATCAAATGAAGCGGACACGGCAATGGCCGCCATGTGCCACACCACTTGGCAAACAAAAGCTTCTGCCTGAGGGGACTGAGAACTGACTAGTATTCCCCACGGATCACACGTCAGAAGCAGCCATGCTGACATCCTTTTCTCAGGCAGCGACACACTCATCAAAGTTATACATTTGGAATCTGTGGCTCAGTGCCAGCAGTTTTCAGGAAAAAGAAATCAGGTAGCAGCGCAGAAATCGCTCGAAGCAGCAGGCGCATACCTGGTGGCGAAGGTGGAGGCCTGCGGCTGCTGTCGGTAACGGGGATCCCCAACGGCTGAGCGGGCACGCCATGGCTGCCCGGACAGCTGCAAGGGGACAGTCACTGCATCACGGGCTTCATCATCATCATCAGCCTGACTACGCCTACTGCAGGGCAAAGGCCTCTCCCCCGACTCTCCAGTTAACCCTGTCCCTTGTCAGCTGCAGCCACCGTATCCCCGCAAACTTCTCAATCTCATCCGCCCACCTAACTTTCTGCCGCCCCCTGCTACGTTTGCCTTCTCGTGGAATCCACTCCGTTACCTTAAGGACCAGTGGTTATCTTGCCCTCGCATTACATGTCCTGCCCAAGCTCATTTCTTCCTTATGATTTCGACTAGGATGTCATTAGCTGGCGTTTGTTCTCTCACCCACTCCACCCACTTCCGATCTCTTAACGTTATACCTATCATTTTCCTTTCCATAGCTCGCTGCGTTGTTCTTAACTTAAGCTGAACCCTCGTTGTTAGCCTCCACGTTTCTGCCCCATAGGTGAGTACCAGTAAGATACAGCTACTTTATACTATTCTCTTCAGGGATATTGGCAAGCTACCATTCATGATCTGAGATAACCTGCCATATGCGCTCCACCCCATTCTTATTCTTCTAGTTATTTCCCTCTCATGATCCGGATCAGCTGTCACTACCTACCCTAAATAGACATATCCTCTTGCTACGGGCTTAGTGGGCTATTATTTTTTGAGTCATATACACTCGTGCCACGTAATGTTTAGCCAGCTTTTCTTGCTCTACTTGTTAATGCCTTGTTCCTTATGCAAGGTAATATTGTTTTATCTTCGTTCTCTGCTATGAATAAGCTTTCTATTCCTTTATTTTTGAACTACTGCTTTTTTACCCATACACATTTACTCACGATGAAGTTAGCGCCAAAAACGAGGACCAAAGTAGGAGAAAAGACACAACATGAGCGCTTTTTTGCAACTAAAACTTTAATGGAAGGACAAATGATATATACACCCATCTCGTGAATTAAATCGAAAGAAACATACATGATAACGTCAAGATAAACCTTAGGGGGCGATACATCTGAAGAGTGCTGGGTAACAAATGGTGCAAAAGCAGGAATCTTCATCGTCACAATCACGAAGAACAAAACCCAAAAAACACGAAGGAAAAAAGGAGGGAAGGAATGGATATTAATTCCACGTGTGGTCCAGGTATGCCAGTTCCTTTGCTGTTAAAGAAGTTGGCGGTGCACTTATGCATGTACTACTTCCCTGTCGTGAAATATAAAAAGCCTTCGTCGTGATTTCGTACTGGAGTCATTCTTTATGATCTGAAATTTCAGCCTGCGCATAAAGGGGATTGCATTTTTTCTTGCATAGTGGCCTACATTTAAAGAACGACTCCAGCGCGAAATCACGAAGGCTTGTTATATTTCACGACAGGGAAATACATGCGTAAGCATACCATCAATTTCTTTAACAGAAAAGGAACTGGCATACTTGGACCATTCGTGGAATTATTATCCATTCCTTCCCTCCTTTTTTGCTTCTTTTGTGTTTGTTGGTTTTTGCTCTTCATGACTGTGACCATGAAGTTTCCTGCTTTTTGCAACTTTTATGTTACCCAGCACTCTTCAGATGTATCGCCTCCTAAGGTTTATCTTGACGTTATCATGTATGTTTCTTTCGATTTACTTTACGAGATAGGTATATATATCATGTGTTCTTCCATTAAAGTTTTAGTTGCGAAAAAGCGCTCGTGTTGTGTCTTTTCTCCTACTCTGGTCCTCATTTTTGGCGCTAACTTCATCATGAACAAGATTCAACTCGCCCAACTTTCCATCTTACTACACATTTTTGTTAGGGGTGTACGAATATTCAAAATTTCCAATACGAATTGAATATGCTCGATATTCAGTTTGTATTCATATCCGAGAAATTGATTTTCGAATATTCGAAACTTCCCAAATACTCGCCAGTGATCATATACCGCACAGACTTTCATAAATTCGACCGTGACAAAAACAAAATATCTGCCCCAATTATCTGACGATTGAGTCCAAAATATCCACCGACCGAGTTTAAAGTTACAGGAAAACAATACAAAGGTCCTGTTCTCTTTCTCTTCAGTCGTTTATCGTGTGGACCAATAGCATTCTGATGCTGCAAGATTTGACCTCGTGCAAGATTCTGCAAGTAGGCTTTCCCACATATCACACGTGCTGCAAACAGGATGGCAGACGACCTGCTTCAAGCAATCGCAACGTGAAAGCACGCAGTTTTTTTTTTTTTTTATCATTGCGTAATATATGTTACATACTTAATGCCCATGGCCATGGCATTCGAGGTTTTACCAGCCATCATGTTATTTTTAGTTGCCACTTATGTGTCATTTCATAAATTTCATTTTGCATGACCACATTATGGGTTGGATACTGTTGTGCTGTCTAATCAAGTACTAAACAGTCTAGCCCGGCTACAGTGAAGTCGGCGGGAATTTGAAATCCCTTCACTCTATCCAGTATTTCGTTACACCTGAATTATGAAAGAAAAAACAGAAATATCAGCAAATTGATTTACTGCCACTGGAAGAATTGGTCCAGTGTCCCCTGAACACATTTTGCGAGTGCAGACTTCAGGAACGCGGTCTCCATGGCATCCAAGAGCGAACTGAAGTTTTGGTCGAACGCTGAACTCCAGAGGAACATGCGCAGAGTTTCAGCTGCTGCGATGGTCACTGGCTTAGGGGCAAAACCAGCGTCATTGCAGTCATTGTCTGAGGCGCTGTTCACCGTGGGCCTGTCCATGATGCTCCCGGCAACACTGGCAGTAGTCAATTCCACGCTGGCAACAAGGTAGTCAGCAAAAATGAAGTCCATGAGGCTTACACCCGAAGGCACAAAGTCCAACCTGCTAGTGGACTCCCGGGGCTGCTCCAAGGAGGCGGCACCATCAGCTGTTGCAACTGTGTCAACCGCCTTCGATCACTCGACGCAGGTAGTGGACCTCGAAATTGGCAATGACCCCCCGACCCATGGACCGCACTTTGGTAGTAGTATGTGGGGGAAACCTCGACAGCACTCAAGTGTGCGTTGATGTGATGCGCACTGCAGTTGTCAAGCAACATCAGTGCCTTGCGCTTCCTTCGGACCATCTCTTTGTCCAAGTCTGTGAGCCGCTTGCCAAAAGTGTCTCACGTCATCCATGCTTTCTTGTTGCTTACGTACGTCACTGGCACAGACAGCATCTTCGCAAAGCCACGCGGTTTCTTGGATTTGCCCATGACCAACAAGTCTCTCCTGTCCGAACCATCCACGTTTGCGCAGATCAGCACAGAGATCTGGCTCTTGCTGTCCTTTCTGCCCACGCATTTGTCCACTTTCGCCGTGAGAGACTTTGCTGGCAGCAGCTGGAAAAACAGACCGGTTTCATCTGCATTGTAGATGTCCTTGTCGGAATACACAAGGATACGATCATGGTGCTTCGCCATCCACTGCTGCAGCGAACCCTTATCAACAGACGCAGCCTCCCCGACAATGTTTTCACATGCGATGCCGTGCCTCTCCTTGAACCGCTGCAGCCACCCATTTCCTGGCTGGAGGCCTTCGTGACCGAGAGCGAATCCCAAGATTTTGACTTCGCCAGCATGATCAGTCCACTGAGCAGAATGTTCTTTGACCGCATATCCAGGAATCACTTGTAAAGCGCGGCTTCTAAGTCGCCATACGTGGCGCACCGGATCCTCTTTCGGTCCCCGCTGCCAACGTCGTCAATCGTGCTACTGTTCTTGATTACTGTTGAAAGTGTGGACTACACGATTTCATACTTCCGTGCGATATCGCTCTTCTTGACGTTTTGGTGCACTTCGTCCAGAATGGCGCGCTTTGTCTTCAAAGACACCACCTTTCTCTTCCCCGTAAAGGTGCCGGGGCTCACAAGACCAGACATAGCCAGAGAAACTGAGTCGGTCCCGACAAAGGCGACAATCCAGTCAGCGACCAGAGAAGTCAGCGGTCACGGAGTAGGACAGAAGCGGAACAAGGCAGGAAGGAGAGTCACTCAAAGTGCATAACAAAGACCACAAAAGCGGTGCAAAGGAGCGCTTCCAACACCCACAGCTCTCCAAACCCTGCTTTGAGCACCAAGAACCAACTGGAGAGAAATTCAAGAACCGAGATTGGCCCAGTCAGTCGCTGTCCATGATGTTGTTGAGGATTTTGCGGGGTCGCAGCGGAGCGCCAGACAGAGACGACCAGCGTGGCAGGCTTCTAGTTCCGGACTGCCCGTGCCGGGCGTGCGCCACGAGCACGCGCTGTCCGACTTTATTCTCTTTCTAGCGCGCGCTGCAACGCCGATCTTAGCGCCGGCGCTTTATAGAGTCGCCGGGCGCTATAGGGCCCCCCGCCTAGACGGAACGGCGAAATGTACGCGCCGACGGGGCAGAGATGGATTAGCCACAGCGGCAAGCAGGTCTGCAGGTGGGCCGGCAACATCTGAGGGGAGCTCCTGGGGAGGTGTCTCGAGGTACGCTGGTTTGAGTCGGTCGAGGGAGACGACCCCTTGAGCCACCTCCGAAGGCAGGTTGGAAAGCAAATGACGAAACCGAGATGCCTCCGAGGTGACGTGGTGCAGATGGAAGACGGCTTCCACTTGAGCGAACCAGGTCTGCGGACACTTGGGCCAGAATGTTGGTAGGCGGAGCTGGAGAGCTGCGACGTCCCGTGGGCGCAAGGTAGCGTCAGGCGGAAGGCCGCCTGAGGGCGGTAGGTTGCTGGGGTCGGTCATGTCTTAGGCCGGAGTCACCACTGTTGAGGATTTTGCGGGGTCGCAGCGGAGCGCCAGACAGAGACGACCAGCGTGGCAGGCTTCTAGTTCCGGACTGCCCGTGCCGGGCGTGCGCCACGAGCACGCGCTGTCCGACTTTATTCTCTTTCTAGCGCGCGCTGTAACGCCGATCTTAGCGCCGGCGCTTTATAGCGTCGCCGGGCGCTATAATGTCACCAATGACCTGCCTTTCCTTTTTCTTCCTTACTTTTTTTCTTCCAAGCAGGATGGAGCGCCACTGGGGCGTCCAGCTAAGCGGTGCAGTGTAGCCACCTTTTCGTTTCGCGGGACAGCCGACGCCACTGTGAAGGTTGCCGTCGGCCTAGTTCTGCCGTTATTTTCGCCCAAAATTTTGCCTTAAAGGCGTAAGAACGTTCAGACTGATAGATTATTTTTGACTTGGCATGAAATCTCCTTTCTGTATCCGTTGACAAGCTTTAACTGACTTCGTTAAAACCGGACCAAAATTACACTGACAATGCAAAAATGGGAACAGGAAATTAAAATCCCTTCGTTATAACCGCTATTTTACTATAGGTGGTTTCGCTATAACCGGGCTAGGCTGTAATAAACATTTCTGTGACCATGATGTTTTTTTATACTCTGATGAGTTTGTATAGTTTTGCTTATTTCATTTTCAAAGACCCTACACTATTTTGAAAAAAATAAGGGCAATCACATTTGCTTATTTATCATTTTCTGAACAATTCTTTTTTGTACAGAACAGATATTTGATTTCCTATTGAAAGCATTTCTTTCTTCATATATGTATTACAAAATTTCAATATTCACAAACTCCTAATTTTTGCACTTTAATGTTAGCTGTGCTTCTTTTTTTGTTTATCCTTGTAACTGTATTTGCAACACTGAATATACATACACAGATTCGAGACATGCTCTCATTTGATGCATCAAAATATGGTCCCTGATTGCAGTTAACGTAGTTTCTGCTGAAAACGTACTGTACTGGTATACTTGTTATCTGAGACATATGACTACTACAGCTGGAAGTTCTTAACAGTGTAGGGTGCCAAGGAAAAATGAGTTTGATGATTACGAATTTTCTGGGCACGTCCGGCTACAAGAAGCTTCCAAACGTGCTCCCACTGCGGAAGCTGCCCTATCCGGTGCACAGTCACAGACACTCTGCTTTTCCTCCCATTGCTCAGGGAGAATGTTGCTGAGAACCAATCTGTGGGGCGGATTGCCTTTGTTAAAAAAACTACAGGATGGCACTTGTCTGCTTAAGAGCGGAAATGCAATAGCCTTTCCCTGTCCTCTCACTTTTTTTGCTTTGCGGAACTCGAACCCACTACATTTTTTGCCATAGCTATCACCATCATTACTACCATCATCCCTATCTGACCATCACTATTTACTATCGCCAACAATCACAACCGCTATAATCATCATCACTATAGCCAACTATCACTATCACATCCCTATCACCGTCAGTCGCTATCATCATCACCATCACTACGATCACTCACTATCAATACCGCCATCACTACAGGCAGCTATCATTATATCACCACTACCACTATCACTAACTCTAGCACTAACTCCCACTATCAGCAGCTATCATTATTTATTTATTTATTTATTTATTAATACTGCAATCCCAGGAAGGGATTTTCGCAGGGTGAGCATACAGAATATAGGTAAGTACAAATATTAAGAAAAAAAAGTACAAAGGCCACAAATTAATAATAAGCAACAAAAACACAACAGCAAAAATAAAAGGCTCAATGACGTAACACAGCAAAAATTATCGCTACCTCTTCCTATTTATTTACTACCACTACTACCATTACATATATGTTGCTTATGAACTGTTGCGTAATCAACTTTTACATTTTATTTTAATTACCATAAACTTATGATTGACAGTTCATGCGGACAGCCTCTGCCTGCAACTTCCGTAAGAAAGGCTTTTGCCTTAAAAACAGCTGTGGCCACACGCCACCCTGGTCACCGCCCATTGCGGTGGGATCACGAAGAGTGCACCCATCATACCCACGCGGTGACCAATGAGTCCTCTCACGAGGTTGCCACACAGCGGACTCACTGGTCGCTATTGTGGTACCAGAGAGTGTGACAGATTCCATTGCCTGTCCGCCCATCCCCACTGTAAAGCCCTCCTTCTGGCCCCCACTCACTGTGGACACCCGGGAACCGTCCGCCGGCCCAGACGAGTCGGCCACGGTGCTGCAACGAGAGACGAGACACACACACACATCACTGGTGCCAGGACTGCACACTGCGCTGTCACGCTCAAGATACTAAGCCCGAGCTCCAACTCTGCGAGCATCCTCCGTTCCTTCCAGACCTCATCTTACGAGCGGGACGAGGGTCTTAAAACTAACTTTTTTACCAATGGCTGGAATCTCATGAAATTTTGCACACAGATGCATTTTTCTTTTCTGATTCCAAATATGTCGCCATAATTGAGCTAGTGCTCCTAAATCTTACTAAGTCTAGAATGCAATTAGGTAATTTCTTGTGCAGCTTTAATGAGCTTTCCCATTGCATTTTGTTGCTTTTATTTATATGAATTGACAGCCAGAGAGTTGCCATACCCGGTGGCATTCTTCGTTTTTCTCTAAAGGCATGCCCTCCTGATATACTATGTCGAGAGTAAAAGGTTGCAGTATTTGACACTGCAACTCGTTAAGCTAATTCTAAATTGCTATTAATACGTGGCCTAAACAAAAAAGTAAGAATGTCATCTTGTATAGGAATTCGCTGGCTATCAATTCATGTAATTAAAAGCAGCAAAATGTAGTGATAAAGTTCATTAAAGCTGCATAAGAAATTACCAAATTACACTCTAGAATTTAAAATGTTTGATGTATGACCATCAGCTCAATTATAGCTACATTTTTGAAATCAGAAGACAGAAATGCATCTGTGCGCAAAATTTCATGACATTCTAGCAATAAATAAAAAGGTTAGTTTTAACACCCTCATCCCGACTTAACAGCAAAGCTGTGCAGCTACCGCCAAATACAACTTAAGAAAGCCAATGGTGTCGACCGACTGTCATCCTGTCATGATCAACACCTTGCATCCGCTAGTGTGCACCTTCTAGCAGTCTCGGCAGGTGCAAGGCTGCCGATCATGATGTCATGAATATACACGGACACCACTGGCAGGGAATGCTTCCTTTAAAAGGCATTTGCTGCGTCCTGTATCCGACTAAGCAAAGAGCGCCATGGGTCGTCGCCCCTACTCCAAACAGAAGTGATGGACAAAAAACCAGGTTGTAAGCAACAGTTACAGTTGCGCAGAATTATAATTCCTACTGAGTTTAAACAAAGCCTTGCAAAAACCGTCTCATTTTTTAAGCTGCACTACCTGTCCGACATCAGTACTTCAGTCAAATGAGTGATTTCCTTTTCATTTTGAGGGACATTCTTACAATATAGCGGTCTGATACCATACTGTTCAGTTGAGTAGCGCGTGGACTATGCCACAAAAGCAGTGGCGACACCTTATGGAGCAGTGCATGACTAAAACACAGCTGAAATGGGGGCGCGCGCGCCCGTGTGTGTGTATTTGTGTTTCTGTACATTTCCACAGTTCCCAGCCCTACACCGACCGAAGAAACAAGAGCATCAGAAGCATGGTACAAGCCCTCCCACTACTCAATTCAATTCATTTATTTTCAACTTGAGGTTCAAGGCCCCCAGACGAAAAAGCTGTTCTACGACAGCTTGAAAAGTGCCTGGGGGCCCTTGCAAGGCAACAGTGGTTACAGACTAAATTACAGTGTGAGTAAACATCCTCAAAGAATCATTAAAACAAATATAGAGTACAATAATTAACAAGACAATCGTTATCCATGAAAATTTCAGGTATTCGGCGTTTTGCCTCAATTCACCCTGAACATTAGAACTCCCCAGGAGCTCAACACTTTCAGGCGGTGCCTCTGACATCACGGTGACTATTCTTCAAAGAGAAACTGCGGAATGGCCAAAACTCACAAAAAGCGAATCAAGCTGTGCGCACGGCACCGAAGTGGACAGCTACTTTTCCACAGGAAAGGTTGCCCAGTGGTTTCTACAGCAAAGCAAACCCAGATGGATTTGGCAGCGGTGCTTTTTTTCTGGCGCAAACACCGGACAGAATCGACTGATTTGTTCCATAAACATACAAAATAGTGCAGCAGCATACAGGGACAAGAAAGAACGTACATAAGCACTACTTTCCAACGGTATATACACCTAGTGGACAAATATAATTGCGCAGGCACAGAAGACAAACTTTTTAGCGATTTTTTTACTTGTAATTCTTGCAAGGACAAGTTCAGATGACCTTTCTTTCTATCTTCCAGAGTGATGGAGGAGTGTGTGTGTCCAATGAGGGAGACTGCCCCTCACCGTTGTTGCTGCTGCTGCTGTATCGATCCGGAAGTGGCCAGCAGGCGGTTGGTGGGCACGAAGGGTGACACGCCGTACGAGTGGCCGGCCGGCTTGGAAGGCCGCACGGTCCGCCGGACGCTGCCCCCCCCTACGGCCAGGGGCTCCGCCGTGGTGGCCACCGGACGGCTCACTCGGGCCACAGACTGCGCCTGTGGAAAAGGAAACCACTTGTGCATCAGCAACACAGGGCACAACCACTGAACTCCGTGACTAAAATTGCTCTGCAAAAATTTTAAATTTTCAGAGTCATCGTCATCAAGATGCTATCATGACTATACTCCGTTTCATACATAGCAGGCAACGCTGCGGAGGTTGCCGAAGTAGTGTGTCTGGGAAACCATATTACTCCACCACATATCATTCGTTCTTCTCGAAACTACAGTCAGTATTTGGACAGAAAATAAGGGGTGGTATAAAACGATGTGGTAGCATTGAAAATCACAGTCAAAGCTGTGAGGCGCTCAGTGTTCGGGCTCTCTGGCCATACTTTTCCCGGAATGTGAACTACTTTTTGGGTGCAGATTCAGTAGAGGCGATTCGCCCTACCAACCGCATATCATACCGCCACGTGTACTTTTTGCTTCTCAACATCTCGATGAGTCACATTACGAAAATGTGGCACGAGGTAAAATGAAGTCGAACGCTTAGTGCGGACTTAACCTGCGTGAACAGGTGCACTAGCTTTGGCAGCGTTGCCAGCTATGCATGAAACGGAGTATAAACATTTCACCTTTACCAACATGTTCCAATACAGCATTTTTTTTCCTTTTGAGAAGAATTTTTATGCTCTAGTTATTTACAGCTTGTTTTTTCTTGTACTACGATAGTTTGTTCTGCTGAATGTTAAGGTTAGTTCATGCGTTTTCAATCTCCTGCCATCGCATCATATGGGGCTGCAGTATGTAAAAATTAAAAAGCAATAAACCAAGGATGCACAGAGGACAGGCCACAAATGCATTGGAATGCAAGTGGTTATAATGGCTTATGAGAAGATAACTTAGGAGCCGCTTGTTTCTTGGAAGCACCATTAGAAAATAACCTTGAAACATGTTTTTGCTTGTTAGTTCCTTTTTAATTCATTCAATGCTAACAAGTGCTCTATGTTGCATACTCTCTCCTCATCTCGCTATAGCTAGCGAAAACAAGTATTCTATTTTTATTTTTTTTGTGTAACAAATATTTTTACTTCTTTTATTGTTCTGTAAATATGAACATTTGTCATATGCCATGTTTTTCAAATACGAATACCAATACCTAAGTATGAAAAAGCACGTTTAACTGGCCAGTTCATTTAGGTTTAGGCAGAAGTTTGAATGGGCTCTCACAATAACAAATATAGTATAGCATCGCTTCCTGGAGATTATTTGCACTTTTTTACATAAGATGGGAGTTGGTGCATAGCTTCTTAAAACAATTAGTGCAACACAAACACAGTCATGAGAAAGAAAGACAGGACGACGCGCTACTGACAACTGTGCGCCATCCTGTCTTTCTCGTGATTGTTTTCGTGTCGCGGTATTTTTTTTTAAGATAATAGTAAGAAACTCTATGCTCTAAGCAGTACGGCAGTTGCTTCTACAGAAGGTAGTGCGCCAGAGGACAGCTTACTCTCCCTTTCTGCCAGGCACACTCGTGTGCAGAGTCACTCACCGTGGTGGTGGCGGCGGCCTCGGTGTCGATGAGCAGCGTATTGGTGAAGGCGGAGCGCACGCTGGCCCCAGCCGATGACGACCCACAGGGCACAAAGCCCCGGGTGCGGGGCCGCAGCAGTGGAGGGGCTGCCACCTCAGGCTCAGTCTGGGTGCACGCCTGGGAGACAGGCAGACGCCGTTGAAGGACCACGCTCCCCACGCAATGACCCCCACTCGGGGCTTGTCGCGATAGTTCACTCAGGGTTCACTGGCACAAGGGGGACGCAGGCTGGCTTCATGGCCACGAAATTTCCCAACAAAGTCGACAAGGTCACGATATCATCAACAACATGTGATCACCAGTGGATAAATCAGAGGGCACTGCCAAGTTAAAAATCTAAAGACCCCCAAAATTTGGATGTTGGCCTAGCGCTAAAAATTCCAGAGGAACCCATAATTTTTCAACTGACCTCTACAGAGACACCTGCATAGAAATGACTGAACTGCATGCGTACTGTGAGCACTAAAGAATGAGTTATGAACTTCAACAACGTGCATGCGGTCAGTGCTCCATCCAGCCACACCTCAGACCTGCTGTGGCAGCACGCGGCCGGGGATAGTAGCTGAGCTTAGTGGAAACAAGTGGAAATGGCAAAAGTTAATAGCAGAGAAGGAAATTAGACACTCACTGTAGCCACCATACCAAGCAACTTAAACACTATCACATTTTCTCCTCTAAGAATGTGGTTAAGAAGCCTCCGAAGTTTTTTAGTTAACTCGTGTTGTTCTTGGCGATTAAGTGAGATGCAGTCAAGTGATGTGAAGTGCTTTGCATAACGAGATTAAAAGAGGCTAAAAAACCCAGTGTACAGAACTGGAATAAAATTACAACATGCAAAAACATTTGGAGTAAAAAAATATACAGCACTTAAACATAAGCTAACCTGCTAGGTCATCCCATGAGCGAGAAGCCAGAGAGTTCCCTCTGCTGTAACATGCCATGAAGGTGGAGATAGAGAAGCAAGCGTGGCATACGTTAGCTCTGCGTTCTCGCCAATGGCTGCGTCACTAGTCATCACCATCAACATCAGCCTGACTATGCCCACTGCAGGGCCTCTGCCATGTCTCTCCAACCAACCCTGTCCTTCGCTAGCCCTGGCCACCGTATCCTCGCAAACTTCTTAATCTCATCCGCCCACCTAACTTTCTGCTGTCCCCTGCTACGTTTGCTTTCTCTTGGAATCCACTCCACTGCCCTTAAGGACCAGCGGTTATCCTGCCTTCGCATTACATGCCCTGCCCAAGCCCATTTCTTCCTCTTGATTGCGACTAGGATGTCATTAACCCACGTTTGTTCCCTCACCCACTCCGCCCGCTTCCAATCTCTTAACGTTACACCTATCATCATTTTCCTTTCCATAGCTCGCTGCGTTGTCCCTAGCTTAAGCTGAACCCTCGTTGTTAGCCTCCACGTTTCTGCCCCATAGGCGAGTTGAATAGGTAAGATACAGCTGTTGTATACTTTTCCCCCTCATGACTAGTCAGCGACACTCAAATGCCAAGCACCAAGCAAGTCCTGGCCCTCTCGTGTTTCGCTGCTGTTTTCCATGTAAGGATGCATCGCCAACATGGCCACACCTATTCGCTTCTAAGCCGCTCTAAGCTGGGATACTGGAACGTCTGCCATCGAAGCGCAAGGCGGAACTGGTGGGGGCCAATCAGACACCCTGAGACTGAAGCGACATCATCAGCCCAAGTTTACTGCAGGGCAAAGGCTTTCCCACTGACCTCCAATCAACTTTTCTGAAGAAGTTAGCGCAAAAAACGGACAAAAGACAGAAAGACACATAAGACATTCATGAGTGCTACTACCAACTGTTTATTCATGCGGTCGTACATGGCGTATAAAAAGGGAAAAACAGCGAGCATGCGTGTAGTGAGGGCAGATAAGGCACAGCAGTCTAGCAGCAAGTCACTAAAAAAACGAGTCTAAAAAAGCACATTCAGCGGAATACATGTGAACAGATGTGTCACTCACACATCTTGTTGCCAGAGTGCTGTGCCTTATCTGCCCTCTCTACGCGCCTGCTCGCCGTTTTTTCCCCTTTTATACGCCATGTACGACCGCATGAATAAACAGTTGGTAGTAGCGCTTGTGAATGTCTTATGGGTACTTTCTTTCAGTCCCTTGTCCGTTTTTTGAGCTATCTTATTCAGAAAATGCATCACCAACTAGGCCCGCAGCTTGCTCTCCTGGACTTCAGTCAACCCTGTCCTGTGCCAGCTGCAGCCACCGTATCCCCGAAAAATTTCTACCAAATCTCATCCGCCCACCTGACTTCCTCATGGAGGGCACTGCCTAACCTTACAAACACATGGTTGTTTGCTTTTTCGCATTACGTGCCCATGTATCCTCCTTTCTCCACTTCCACCTGGCACCTGTTGACGCTACCTCCACCACTTTCCACATAGCTCCATGCACTCTCCCCAGCTTACCTCATGGCAATTCTAGCCTTCCAAAACTTGCAGGAATGCCTGCACAGTGTGGCGGCCCAAACGCAGTTTAGAGTCCACCACTTCGCTCCTTCCCTCACTCTCACCCATGGCCACAATGGCACCGGGTAATGGAGGCACACGTAAACACCAGATGTATGCACTAAGAGACAAAGAGGGCACTGCCATGAAAAATAGGGATGAGATAGTTAAATTGTGTTCAGAAAAGAAAAAACAGCGCTAAATTCTACACAAACCACACAGAAAGACGGACAGGACGGGCGCTGACTCCAACGTGTGTAGAATTTAGCGCTGTTTTTTCTTTTCTGAACACAATGTCACACCAACTAGCCCAGCAAAAGGTACTGTTAGATAGTTAAAGCAGCCAAAGAGTTTCACACAAATCTATTCAGTAGCGATTGCAATCAGAATGTTACTGAGAGAGCCAGTAGTGCACAGCAATGGGACATCCTGCCAGTAACGAAGGAGGAAGTAAAGAAAGCCTTGGGAGCAATGCAAAGAGGGAAAGCACCTGGTGAGGGTCACATAACAGCAGATTTGTTGAAGTGCGGAGGCGAGATTGTGCTAGAAAAAGTAGCCACCCTGTATACGCAATGCCTTCCTTGAGCGTATCAGAAGCTGGGAGGTGCTAATGTTCTTTTATTCTAAGAATCACAGACCTATCAGCTTACTGTCCGCTGCCTACAAGGTATTTACTAAGGTAATCGCTAATAGGGTCAGGACCTGGGTCAACCAAATGATCAGGCAGACTTTCGTAAAGAATACTCGACAATAGACCATATTCACACTATCAATCAGGAGATAGAGAAATGCACAGAATATAACCAGCCCCTATATATGGCATTAATTGATTATGAGAGAGCATTTGACTCAGTAGAAACCTCAGCTGTCATGCAGGCATTGCGGAATCAGGGTGTGGAAGAGTGTTATGTGAAAATATTGGAAGATATTTATGACGATTGCATGGCTACCATAGTCCTCTATAAAGTCAGCAATAAAATTCCAATACGGAAAGGTGTCAGGCAGGGAGACACGATCTCGCCAATGCTCTTCACTGCCTGCTTACAGGAGGTATTCCGGGGACTGGAATGGGAACAGTTGGGGATAAGAGTTAATGGAGAATACCTAAGTGATCTGTGATGCACTGATGACGTTGCCTTGCTAAGTCACTCAGGACATGAACTGCAAAGCATGATCAATGAATTAGACAAGCAGATCAGAACAGGAGGTCTTAAAATTTACATGCAGAAAATGAAACTAATGTTCAACAGTCTCGCAACGCAACAGCACTTGACAATTGGTAGCGAGGTGCTGAAGGTGGTAGGGGAATACATTTACTTAGGGCAGGTAGTGACTGCTGATCTGGATCATGAGAGGGAAATAACTAGAAGAATAAGAATGGGGTGGAGCGCAAACGGCAGATTCTCTCAGATCATGAATGGTAGCTTACCAATATCCCTGAAGAGAAAAGTATACAACAGGTGTACCTTACCGGTACTCACCGATGGGGCACAAACGTGGAGGCTAACAAAGAGGGTTCAGCTTAAGTTAAAGATCAACGCAGCGAGCTATAGGAAGAAAAATGATAGGTGTAACGTTAAGAGATCGGAAGAGGGCGGAGTGGGTGAGAGAACAAATGCGCGTTAATGACATCCTAGTTGAAATCAAGAGGAAGAAGTGGGCTTGGGCAGGGCATGTAATGCGAAGGCAAGATAGCCGCTGGTCCTTAACGTAGCATTCCAGGAGAAGGCAAGCGTAGCAGGGGGCGGCAGAAAGTTAGGTGGGCGGATGCGATTAAGTAGTTTGCGGGGATCCGGTGGTCGCAACAGGCGAAGGACAGGGTGGTTAATCGGAGCGACATGGGAGAGGCCTATGCCACCCTGCAGTGGGCGTAGTCAGGCTGATGACGGATGTATGGAGGAAGCACGCACCTCGAAGGAAGGCCTGTCCGGCTGTCGGGATGAGAAGGTGGGTGTCTTGGGTGCCTCCCTGCAATTCAGAAACAGCAGACAGTTGTACGTCCCTTGTGGACTCTGCCGCGCAGCAACCCACAGCCTCTACATTGCTGGGCTGCGGCAGCTTTAATCCCTGTTTGTGCTGTTCGCTGCCGACTAAGGTTGTGGGAAGTGAGAGGCCTGACCAATGGGTTCTCAAAAGAGCATGGCTGGGCTCCACAGCAACCAAAGACACCCGTGTGTGTGTGCCCGTTTCCGTGGTTCCCTCACGTCAAAGCTCGTTGGAATGTGCATACCAGAGCTCGGGCAACAAGTAACGAGATAACGGTTCTATCATGAGAGTAATACACCGCAGTGTCATGACCAATATGAGAGGCAACGAAGTTTTTGCATAAAACTGCGAGTTTTATGGCTACTTCTCTGCTGAAACCTAAACAAACATCTCAACAAGAATGGCTTTAGCTTATCGAAAAATTCTTGCTGGAACTTCTCACGGAAATCTCTTGAAAACGACAGTAAGCAAAACAACCTGCTCGTATAGGGAACATTATTTTCGGACTGAGACACGCTTGTAATCGGAGACTCACAAATGTGTGCGATGACCTTTGAAAACACCATTTTCTCTTGCATGCAGTGGTCCCCTACGATTATACGCCTCTGGCTGTCCGCAGGCTGCCAGAGCGCGGAGCCAGGCGCTCGATTTTCTCCGCGCGATTTTCTCAGGCTGCTCCGCGCACTTCCTTTGTCTGCCCAGAACGCGTTCGTTTTTCTTTGGCAGTACAGTTTCTGCTAGCGGGCAGCCCAACTTGCCAGGACGATTTTGTGCAGCCAGCGCTCGGGCAATTAGCAGACTACGGAGAGGCGGTGTGGTAGCAGGAAGCTCGTGCAGCCATTTTTATATGGACTAGAAGGACCGCGGTTCTTCAAGCGATGTTTTGCTCGATCCCTAGCATGATGCAGGTGCTTGTTTAGACTAGAAAACACGGTGCACATCGTCTGTGTCGCCTGTAGTGACTCCTTTCGCGGTTATTCTCGCTGTTTATTTGTTTTAGAGTGCGTGTGTGCGATCCCATTCCGATCGTGTCACCACCTTGCAAGCACAAATGCTCACTTCATATTACAATCGCATACTTCTGATTAATATTTCGGCTTTTAATTTCGTGCACGCGACTGATATTGCAGTGGTGTTCGAGACCTTTCACGAGAGCAGCCACAGATTCCAGCTGCAAGTACGCGCTCAGACGCATGCACATGTGCATGTGCTAGACGTTTTTGGCAAGGTGTTAGTTGAGCCCGATACGAGAGCGTGTGGTCTTCATTGCATTCGGCGCAGTGCAGAGGCGGATATGCTTTGAGAAACGCTTGACTGACACATGCCCATTATTAAAAGTCCTCAGGAGCACATTGCTCGAGACATCTCTGCCGGCATATATTTGGCCACACAGTTGTCACTTGCGGCAGCCGACCGAGGTGAGTGCTGCTTCTGTCATCGCCAACTGTTGTACAGGTTGGTGCACGGGCCTTCTGCCGCTGATGTTTAGAATATCCGAGAAGTGCTGTATGCGTTTGGCTCATTAAAGGGATACAAAGTATCTCCCAGCGCTTATCATGCAAGCACAAACTGCACGTGAGGTGCTTGATTGTAGCGCCTTTCATTCCAGTGCCAGTTCTCTGCGGTAAAGCTGTGGCATTATAGATATGATACGCAGATAAATTTATACAGTACACCCGCTTGTTCTAGACGAACATTCAACAAGCGGAGATGCGCTTTTGTCGAGATGTGCATGCATTCCTTGCCCACAGCAAAAGCCAGTGACCGATAGATTGCAGTTGAATGGAACATGTCCTGATTCTTTTCTGATAACAGCTTACAGGAAGCAGTTCATGAGCACAGAAATCGCAAAGACCACAGCAAAGTCAATCACTATGCAGGGTCGACAGTCTGCGGTCATACCAGTCATACTTACTGCATAGTAAACAATTCCGAGAGTATGGCGTGTGGTTTTATAAGCAACGAACGGGCAGTTTTTCCCTCCGATGAGGTGTGGACTGAAACACGTTAGACAGCAATTGCTCATTGTATGCTTTTGAGGGTTTCTCAAAGCACACGGTGAACCAAAGGCGCACGCTCGCGTTGTCGTCGCCGGTGTATAAGAGTGTGAGCACGATCAGCAGTTTGTTCTGCAGTCTGCGGCAGCCCTCAATAACTTCAGGTCATTGTTTTCGATCTGAAGCAGCTTATTTCTGCTGTACGTGCGTAGGAATGAGGCGCAGCAGAACGTGAAGCTATGCTGATCCGTGATCTGTGACTTGCTTGTCGTCGTGATTGCAGGCTGGCTGGCTCCGGTGGCCGCCAGCCCACGTGACCATGATGCACTTTCCTGTCAGGGGCGAACTTCATTTCATTTCATTTATTTACCCTAAGGGCCCTTTTGGGCATTACATGGGGGGGAATAGAACTTCAGAAGAATGGCCTGAGGGGCGAGTTGGTGCACAGTTGTTGGTTGCACTGTTCACGATTGGTTATATATGCACATAAGCAAAAACGCACTTATAAGGTAACCATAGAATATATTAAAGGAAAAAATGTAGGAAGAAATAAACTAATTTGGAACCTGCGTATTTATACAACAGATATATAGATTTGAATGATTACAGCCAGCAGGCTGCCCAAGCATGGTAAATCGCAGAGTGCCAAACAGGAGGGACTACTCACGTGAAGTCCATGGGGTCCATGGAGGAAGACAGGGACACTTGGTCGAAGCGTGTGCTCAGCAGGTCCAGCGGAGGGGGATGGGCCGCTGAGGTGGAGTCCCGTGGCTGGCTGCCTCCTCCGCGGTAGGGGCGCCGCGGAGGCGGGGTGCTCCGCAACTGCTGTGGAGGGGCGCGCTCCTCCTCCGCGAGGGAGATGAGCTCCTCCAGGTCGGACATGTCTGCCACGGTGGACGCCGCGCGACGCCTGTGCGACACTCACATCGAATCATTGCGAAAGCGACACCCGGCCACTCCAACGGCACCAGAGCTGACTCCTATCACGGCGCGACTGCGATCTTCTGTGAACGGCGCAGTACCTCAGCTCCATGTTATTCCCCCCGCGATTTTGGCGCAGAAGAATTTCAAAATCTCACCTTACAGGTACTGCTACAAGCCAAAGGGATAGATTGCAAAGGGTTTGTGTGCTGTTAATTTGGAGTGCGAATAATAAAACAAGAAGAAAGTTGTTTTGAGCAAGGATGTTAAACAGCTACTTCACTGCGCCACAGATGTTATGGGAATCAGCGCCTCTGTGTGCATATACGAGGGTTGTTAATAAAGACTGAGACTGGGTCTAATGCTCTGCTCGCGTTCACTGCGATATAAATTGGTAAATTGGTTTTGAGAAAAGGAAATTGCGCAATATGTCTCGCATATCTCGGCGCCACGCCATAAGGGAAGGGAGGAAGGTAGGAGTGAAAGAAGAAAGAGAGAAAGTGGTGCCGTAGTAGAGGTCTCCCGAATAATTTCCACCACCTGGGGATCTTTAACGTGCACTCACATCGCACAGCACACAGGTGCCTCTTGCGTTTCGCCTCCATCGAAATTCGGCCGCCGTGGTTGGGTTCGAACCCGGGTACTCCGGCTCGGTAGACCTGAGTACTCGGGTTCAAACCCGACCGAGGCGGCCGCGTTTCGATGGAGGCGAAACGCAAGAGGCACCTGTGTGCTGTGATATCTCTTGGTGTTTTAGGTAAATAATGGGACTCCAATAATACCTACCAGATGCCGCATCACTCTCACTTTAACGCGCCAATAGCAATAATCATTCGAACATGAGATAGTATTTCATCACATCCAAGCGTGCTGCCCGTGTGACCCATGGTGACTTTGCCTGAACAACCCTATGCAATCAAGTTTTTTGTGCGGCTTAACGAAAAGGCCATAGAAACTCATTCCTGATTTAGCTGGTTCATTTGGTGGGGACGTCATGTCTCATGCAACTTGTTTCCAGTGGTTCAAGGACTTTGAAGAGAGCAAGGTTGACCCTGAATTGTGGGGAGGAAGCCATTGGTACAGAGGCTGCGATGATCGAAGCAAGGGACGCCTGTCCAGCAAGTTGTCCAAAACCTGAGGATTTTAGCAGCTTGAAAAAATTGATGCAGGTGTACATGCATAGTTTCACCGGCGTCACAGTGGCCACCAAGTTAGGGGCTAAAAACCTGGTCATTTTTCTGATTAGCCCAATGGCCTGCACTCTGGAAGTGAGCCCCCACCTGTGCTGTATGGCCGGGGGTGGTGGTGCCCGGTGGATGACCGTGGCGGCAGTGGCGTGGTCCACCTCCGTGGCGGAGGCCTGCCGAGAGGGTCGGCCGGGTGTGGACTTGGTGCGGGCCCCGTCCCCAGCATGCTGCGGGTGGGACTGCTGCTCCAGCCGGCCCACCGCGAACCCTGCACCACCCTGCAGGGAAAAGAAGAAGAGGACAGCTCAGCTGATCAGTAGACTTCACAGTATATGCAAGTCTGACTTCCACCTTCACAAGTATACGTGCTTTTCACGTTTGCAAACAAAGGTGTTGATACTATTGTTGTGAAGGTGTACGTTGCACAAACACGGGACAAACCACAAAGAAAAGACACAGAGACACTCACAAGTGCACTAACAACTGTTTACTTCTTCTTGGGAATGCATACTCATACACCTGGCCACGCAAGCTCAAACGCAATCTTTAACCACAATAGTCATGCCAAGGGCTGTTAACGCAGACGCGAACGCAAAAAAATTGATTTCAGCTACGTGCAGAGCCACGGACGTATCACTGATACAGTCTACTCCTTTCTCCTTTATGTGGAAAGCTTCCAAAGCCAGCTGCGTGTGTTCGTTTTTGCTTCTTCCTAGTATCACGGTCTCGTCAAATCACGGTGCGCAATTGCGGCAAGAACTAAGATGGGACACAAGGTGTGCCCCCTTGGTCTGTGCTGTTCTTAACTTTATGCGCAACTTCACAACAACATGTACCAACTAGCCCCGACCGAAGTTTTATTGAAGTGCTGATACTAACCCCAAAGTACTTCTGGTATCAATGGCACAGCATTTGAAAAGGTTTGCGCCGGTGCAGACAGACATGTGTCGCGCCAGTTTTGACAAGGCACCGGTGCAGACAGACGCGCCAGCTTTCCCTGCTTCTCTCTTTCCCTGGGGCTACTACCCGTCCTAATTCTTCAAACAGGAAGTGCTCAGCGGGCCAAATCCCAGTGTTGACAGAACAACAACAGTTTCATAAAACTGGGTATAACCTTGGGCCACCAGCTAATTAATAACAAGGCTATCTGCTTGAATTAGTGCTACTGCATCCTGGAGACCTGTCCCCGACAGTAGCTTTGAGAGCTATTCAGACTTAAGGCAGGGGTCCCACACTTTCACGGCCACCGACCATTTCTTGCAATATTTGTGCAGTTGCTGAAGTCCTCTGGCTTATGTTGAAAGAATTATCAAGGGCGTGGCTCAGAACTCCCTTCACAATTCTTTCCAACGAGGCGAGCAACTTAACAAAAAAAACGAACAGAAGCTAACATTCAGTGGCCTCCTTCACTTATAACTCTCGAACACCCTTCCAAACATAACAATACTCTGTGGAAATACCGCCCTATTTTAATTGCCAATGATCATCTTAAGAAAAGATTTCCT
Source organism: Amblyomma mixtum (assembly GCF_055824585.1). Classification (NCBI taxonomy): domain Eukaryota; kingdom Metazoa; phylum Arthropoda; class Arachnida; order Ixodida; family Ixodidae; genus Amblyomma; species Amblyomma mixtum. The sequence goes on along the minus strand of NC_143019.1, from coordinate 139,834,744 downwards.
GACGCACATAACATACAGATGCAACACAATCCGGAAAGACACCCTAGCACATGCTAGGCTTTATAAGAAACCCGCAGACAATAAGCCCACACATTTCGAATCTAATTTTCGGTATTTGAAATTTTTAAAGTATTCGTCTCACACGAATAGTGTTTCCGGGACGCTTGCCCACTTGCTTTATGTGGTTTTGGTTTCGAGTATTGCCACATAGATGGCTTTTTTTTTTATTGTATCACTCTTTCAAAGTTCGGGGTCAGTCAATACACAAATCCCAGCCAGGTTGGGGCGCAAACCCAGCTACAAACTAAACAAAGGCAAGGTCAACATGCTATTGCGGAAGATCCTGTGTTCTGGCCATCTTTGAACCTCTGCATTAAGTAGTTGCAGCCATAAGTCGTGTCGCTGCCACCGTGTCAAGGCAGACACACTGAAGGAAAAACACAGCAGACAACAATCGTCTAAGCTCCAAACCAAGTAACCTCAATCCATTGTCAGTGAACCCCTTATGTATCCTGGCAGGGGGTGATGCTATTGACACGCTCAGACATTACTGGCATTCGAATGCGGGCATCGCTAAGGCTGCGTTCATCGGATCGCTAGTTGAGACCGACTCAACTCCACAGCATATTTACTACAGATGATGCCTCCCCTCCCCTCTTTTTTTTCAAGCTTTGGAAACTTCTGTTATCTCATGTCATCTCCAACACTGACCAATCAGGAAATTTCAAATTTGGCGGTGCTCTTTGGCTGGTCACTTGGGGTGCAACATGACCATGATAACATTCATCAGGGTCATGTGACCCCAATTGACCAATCATGAAATTTCACTATGAAGAAACCGCAAACGGCACGATGACAACTTAAACACTCCTACATTACAAGGAAATTTCAACGGTCCCAGAACACAGTGAGCATTTGTTTCAAGTGTTATTTCATTGCCAACACTTGCCTCAAAACAATTTCTCTGACATATTCAAGAAAACTATGCGCAGATTAACACAAGACAAAGGGATAAACACGTACACACACACGAGCGCAAACTTGCAACTGTATTTTTCGGAAACGATACATCACCTTAAAAAGCAGAAAGGGCGCCAGCGTACAATAGCCAGCCAGTGCAACACGTGTGGGAGCACATTGGCACAGCAAAAATAGCATCAGTGATAGGCACAAGACAATTCAAACTCAGCGGAAATGCCCAGAAAGCAGGAACATGAAAGCGGGTTATCGGTCGCGAAGAAAATGGAAGATGCAGCCACGAGAGCAATTCACTTGTTTGGTAGGCTTTGTCATGTGACGGGAGTGCATTTAGCTTATGGCGCTGGTATGTATCACTGCTCACCTCATCATGTGCGGCGGCGGCCAGCGCCTGGTAGACATCCTCCAGGTCGGCGTCCCGGTCGGCGGGGTCTGGTGCCAGAGCTGCGTGCACCAGTGTGTCAAGTGGGGGCGGAAGCTCCGAGCGCCGCGACAGGCCCCGCCGCTCCTGGGTCAGTGCCCGCTCTACGGCCGCCCGGTCCGCTGAGCCCCACGGAACTTGCTCTGCAATGAACGACGCAAGGGTCAGACAGCATATCCAGCTCAGGTATACTGGCTACTCCACTGTGGCGGTTGTGCGGTCGCATTCTTCAAAGCAGCTTCAGTTCCCAAGTGAAACAGAGGGGGTATCATCACCATGAGCCTGACTACACCCACTGCAGGGCAAAGGCCTCTCCCATGTCTCGCCAATCAACCCTGTCCCTCGCCAGTTGCAGGCACCGTATCCCTGCAAACTTCTTAATCTCATCCGCCCACCTAGCTTTCTGCCCCCTGCTACGCTTGCCTTCTCTTGGCATCCACTAAAGGACCAGCGGTTATCTTGCGTTCGCATCACACGCCCTGCCCAAGCCCACTTCTTCCTCTTGATCTCGACTAGGATGTCATTAACCCGCGTTTGTTCCCTCACCCACTCCGCCCGCTTCCCATCTCTTGACGTTACACCTATCATTTTTCTTTCCATAGCTCGCTGCGTTCTCCTTGTATAATAATACTGTATTATACAATACAGTATAATACAGTATAATACCATGAGCTGAAGTTCCTTTGACTCAAGTGACTACTCCACTATGGAGGTCACATTGTTCAAAGTAGCTTCAGCTCGCACGTGAAAGAGAGGGGGTATATGCAACCTTGTAGAGAGTACCACAACACGCCGCACAGGATGGGAACAAGTGTTGCTTGGCTCACCAGTAGTGCTTCCCCACACCACCCGCTGATGCTTATAGCCATGAGCTTCCACGCTCTACGCTGACAGAACCTAGGTAGGGTATGTTATCAGCCAAACACGCACCTATGTTGATCAGAAAGCACTTTTTGCAGCTGACAGAAGCACTTCTCAGGTGCACAGTGGAAATACAGGCTGCCAACTCTGGTAGAGTGCTTGCCTGTGGTGCTTGTGGTTCCACCGTCAAGCAGCTAACAGGGTGGGAAAACCATGGGCCTGTACAGCCTGATCGAGTGAAGTGCAAGATGGCGTGATCTTTTTCAGCCACACTGGACAAAAGCAGGCGCAAAGGTCGTCTACTCTGCCGCTCACATGCCCGGGACGGTATGCAACACGCGGTCAACTAAGAAGCGCAAAAACAGCCACGCAAGGGGAAAAAATTAACGAATGAATTAGCCCAACTTGGCCAAATGTGAATTCGGTGCGAGTGAAGCTGCTTACTGCGATGACGACGAGGAGCATGAATCCTGGGAGTTGGCAGATTCAATTTTTGGAGAAGCTGTCGCAGCTTTGGACCTCCTCCGCAGGTATGTGCATCGCACCACAAAGTGACGCTGACAGCAATGCGGCCTTTCAGCGGTTTGTCCAGCGAGCAAAAGAAACTGCAATCCGCCATTCTCGATTTTTTAGAGTCCTAAGATCATTTTGCAGAAATAAATTGTTTCAAGTCAAAGCTGCACTGCTTTCATTCATTTTCAGAACTATCCTCACTGTTGCGTTTTCCCGGCTGTTACGTTTTTTTTCCCGATCTGGCGAAAAAGTTTGAACGGAGTTCTACTGTATTGTGTTTAGATGTGAACGCAAAATGCGGTGCCAAAATGGGGAAAAAATGGATTCGTTAGAAGCATCCAACAAGTTTGCGTAGCTGTTAGTGCAGCCAACAACACAACACGTCTGCCCAGACTTCGCTTTTTAGACCCGCCGCAGTGGTTCAGTGGTTACGGCACTCGGCTGCTGACCCGAAGGACGCGGGTTCGATCCCAACCTCGGCGGCCGAATTTCGATGGAGGCAAAATTCCAGAGGCCCGTGTGCTGTGCGATGTCAGTGCACGTTAAAGTACCCCAGGTGGTCAAAATTGCCAGAGCCCTCCACTACGGCCTAAATTAAATTTAATTATTAACTGAAATTAAGAGCACTGAAGCAAACTCCATAGAAACCAGTGACAGACTGCCACTCCAATGCACCGTCTGGTGCTGTGGCCCATTCCGGCGACGAGGGAAGCTCTGAGAAACAGCGCCACCTGTCCAGCTGTCCGGTCCCTATAGACACCCTACTTTTGGGTGCCTGTTTTCTTGTTTGTAATGATGCGTAAGGCATTAATTACTATACATGGATTACCTCCCGATATTCTCCTAAGACCACTAAATAATTTACAATCGAATTTTTTTTGCTCGTGCTGTATCGGCTTCAACAGCTGAACGGTGACAGTGATGTCAAAGTGTGGTTATAGAACACGTGAAGCATGAAAAAACTGCAATATAAATGCCGCTTCTACACTCATTGTCATCCTGTCTCTTGAGGAAGGCTGGCTTCAGCACTGTAGTGAATTAAAAAGATGAAGCAGCAATTTTATCGACGTTTTTTCATGCCTCATGTGACCTATAATCTCTCTTTCGACGTCACAGCCATCGTTCGGCTGCAGAAACCGAAACAGCACGAGAGAAATATTTGATTATAAACTATTTCGGAGGTGAATACACTACATGCCAATTCATGCATAGTAGTGTCTTCCGCATCATTGCAGAGAAGAAAGCATGCCACCAAAATTAGGTGCCTATACTTCTTTAAGAAAATGCGATACAAGTTGACTGGACTCAAAAATTTCTAAGAACGTCCAAAGTTTGGAAGTAGGGCCACCCAACAAAATGGATTAGGTGGATTAGTGGGTTGGATTAGGATAATGTCATATGATAATGCAATGAGAGACACGTCCCCAGATTTTCAAATTTGGGAGTGCTGATGAGGTCCCAGCCCTCTCGACCAGTCAGGGGATTCTGTGACAGAGAAGCCAGAAATTTTTGTGAGGTGACAACCTCAATCCTGCTGCACTAAAATGGCATGAGCTTTTTAGTCCAAACACAACACACAAAGCAATACGAACGCACAGCTGGGCCGCTGAAGAGATGACATGCGGCACACAAGGAGAAGTAGAAGAACTGGATAAGACAGCGCAACGGAAGATGAGACAAGAGGAGGACACACACCAGCGCTGGTGTGTGTCCCTCTCCTGTCTCGTCTTCCGTTGTGCTGTTATATCCAGTTCTTCAAACATGGACCAACCAGCCCGTATTTGCCCCCTTCTGGAAGGAGAAGTAGATGTGCCCCTAAAAAACCTTCAGCCTCCTGCAGTCAAGAGTGGTCCCCTGCTCACCGGCGAACAGCTCCCAGAGGACGGCGCAGAACTGGTACAGGTCGGACAGCACCGTGGGCCGCCCCCCGGCCAGCACCTCGGGGGCCATCCAGTGGTAGTAGTAGTCCAGGAACTCCTCACCAGGGGCAGCGTACGCCCCCCCACCACCACCCTCGGACTCCTCCTCGCTGCTGGACAGTGAGGGAGGGAGATCATCCACACACTTAAGTGCTCTGTTGCCTTCCTATACATACATTTACTTGCCACAGGCGCTAAACAGACACGGACACAGGGGGACACACAGGACGGGCACTAACTTAAGGAGAAATGAGGGTCTTCAAATTTTTTTTTATTTGTTAACTTATCTTTCTGAAACTTAGCACCTAGGTATATCACTGAATGCTGATTTCAAATGTCTCCGATGGAAGGAAATATATGGCAAAATAAGATATCCTAATTAGGTCATTTCTCACGGGCCTTTATATTAATTTATCAATTAAGAATTTTTTAAGAATAAGCAGACATTTGAAAAGGCCCAAAGCACATCCTAAAGCTAACAAAATGTCTATAAAATGATTCTGGTGATCATAAATAAATAACAAAGTTAAAAAGAAAAAATTATGTGGCAGTAATTAGTCCACATTTGTCCTAATTGCTAATATATCATGCTTAAAGTCAAAAAGAAAGCTTTAGGATGTGCGGTGGACCTTTGGAAATGCCTGTAGATAAGCTTTTTCTAACTGATAAATTACTATATAAAGGCCCGTAAGAAATGGCCTAATTTGGATGTTATTTTGCAATAAATTTTCTTCCAAGTGAGATATTTGAAATCTAAATTGATATTTGAAATCAGCATTCTATGATACACCTGTGTGCCAAGTTTCAGCAAGTTATGTCGACAAGTAAAAAAGTTTTTAAGACCCTCATCCCCTCTTAACCTCTTTCTTAACACAGAGGAGGAGATAATAACCTTTGAAATAAGGAAGCACTGAAACAGTGTTATCGTCAAACACCATTTACGGATTAGCAGACATGAAAAGCATTTCCTTCTCAGATAGAAACACTGAGGCAGCACTGACGCAGGTATCGTCCTTTTGCGAATGTATATTGAACGCCTCTATAATTTGCCTCGTAAGCTAATCTTTGTGTGAATCAATGACAACAGAGCTCTTGAAATCCGGATAACAGCCAGGACACTCCTTTGTTTTTCCTTTTTTTTCTTTTGCATTGATGTGGCCAGCAAGATGCCCTTTGACACCATTCCTGACATCATTGTTGTGTTCTCGTGATCTAACAATGAGGCATCAGCCTGTCTGGCCTGGCCTATGTGCTTCCGGCCGCATTTCAACGGAATACTCTGGCAAATATATTTACTTTTGTCTCATGTGGCCATAAATCTGTACATTGTACATATTCTATATATCCATGCATTGTCTAGAGACTACAGCAGCAGACAACTTAAGAAAACAGCAGTTGTTAACACTGGGCCATGGTCCGTGGCATCCAGTATTACTCTGCTAGCCAATCACAACAGTAAACAAAATCAACTTTTCAATGCCCGAGTTTAAACAAGCCACGAATCAAAATTATAGAGTTCACTATCTTTTTTTCTTGTGGTTGAGTGCCTTCTTATTTGGGTACCAAGAAATGTTTCTACAACGGGCCACCTTGTCGTTGTGGAGCAATTCTGTGCGACAGTCCTGGATGTGGGCAGAGCTTGACTGCAGACTTGAGCTGTTTCAGGTACAGCATTGGCTTGTAAAAAATCTGGCAGAGGTACCTAACACTGCTTACACGTGAGAATGCGAAACTGCACAAGGTAGACGACCAGACTAGTATTCTGCATGCTTGCAGAATACTAGTTACTACTAGAATATAGAATACTACTCCTACAGTGCCCAGTGACTGCGAAGGCAGTGCAAGGGCCATTCAGTAGCTTGATTGCACCGTCTCACCAATGATGATGCAGGCAAAAATCGTGATCCATGTATGTCCATGCAATGCACGGTGGTCATGCGCAGATGCACTGACCATGATGACAAGGCACCAAAATGAATGATCTGAAGGGGGCTTAGACACCCGAGGGATACAGGACAAGCGCTAAGTTGCAACTGAAAGAATTGGAAGTGTAATGATTGATTGATTGATTGAAAACATCTTTATTTATTCAGTATTTTCAGAACATGTGGGTGGGCCGCCTAGTCCGGTAGACACTGCTCGAGGAATCAAACGCCCCAGCTATCCAGTGATTCGACGAGGCAGCTAGATATCAAGGTAAACAGACAGAACTAAAATACCGTATTTACTCGCGTATAACTCGTACCAAAATGTGAAAAAAAGAAAACACGTTTAAAAAGTGGGGGTGCGGGTTATCTGCAAATTTTTTCTTTGTGGGGGGGGGGGGGGGCACGTAGTCCACCATCCCCATCGTCATCGACACTTGTCAAGCCGAGGAAAGGTTTTCAAAATGAGTGACATTTTCCTTCCTTTTGGAGCACAAAGATAAGCACAGCCGAAAGTTGGGCAAGTTGGTTCACGTTCATGATGTAGGAATAGCGCACAGGGAACACGAGGGACGGAAAGGAAACGACACAGACAAGCAGTCAGCGCTTGTCTGTGTCGTTTCCTTTCCGTCCCTCGTGTTCCTGTTGCGCTATTGTTGCATGATGAACTCAAAGGTGAGTGCCCTATTCTCCGGAGGGAGGGGGCCCAAGAAGAAGGGAGGGAGAGGGAATCACCTGGTGCGCTGCACGCACTCGAAGTTGCCCAGCTTGCCAAGGCAGGGGGTGACCACGTACACGCAGTGGGAGGAGACGCACCCGTGCACCCACCGGCGGCTGTGCAGAAACAGCAGGGCCTCACACGCCTGCTGCAGCACCAGCAGCAGACGGCCACGGCTCAGGGGTCCCCCATTGTTCAGCAGCTGCATTGGATTGGATGGCCCAGCAGTGGGGGCAGCCAAGCATTCGTTTCATATCCAAGACTGACATCACCACATCCTTATACTCCGTTTCATACACAGCAGGCAACACTACGAAGGTTGCTGAAGTAGTGCCTCCTGGAAACCATATTACTCTGCCACGTATCATTCGTTCTTCTCTGGTCATTGTTTGGACGAATACAAAGAGTGGTATGAAACACTGTAGTAGCATTGGAAATCACGGTCGAAGCTGTGAGACGCTCAGTGTTCGGGCTCTCTGGCCATAATTTTCACGGCGTGCGAACTACTCTTTGGGCGCAGATTTAGTAGAAGTGATTTGCCCTACCAACCGCGTGTCATACCGCCACGGGTACTTTTTGCTTCTCGAAATCTCAACGAGTCGGAGGACGAAAATGTGGCAAGAGGTAAGACAAAGTCCGGGAGGTGCCAGTCACGGCACTTAAGATTTGTCGCTACGAAATTAGTTTGTGTTCGCTTTGGTTTGTTTGGCGAACTACTTTTTGCGTGCAGACTTAGCCTGCGCGAACAGGCGCGCTAGCTTTGGCAGCGTTGCCTGCTATGCATGAGACGGTGGTATCCAGACAAGAAAGTCTGTTATTCAAGTTACTCACACGCTCCTTTACATGGGAGCATTGTGTGAGTGGGGCAGTAGATAGAAATTGTAATAAAGTTTGGCGAACTACTTTTTGCGTGCAGACTTAGCCTGCGCGAACAGGCGCGCTAGCTTTGGCAGCGTTGCCTGCTATGCATGAGACGGTGGTATCCAGACAAGAAAGTCTGTTATTCAAGTTACTCACACGCTCCTTTACATGGGAGCATTGTGTGAGTGGGGCAGTAGATAGAAATTGTAATAAGGGAGCGATTACTCATTGGCATCCACCCAAACACAGCCATACGGCTGCAAAGGAAAGCTATACAGCTTTCTCAGAAACTTCGTAGTTAAAGAAAAATTCGTCCTTGTCCGGGGTTCGAACCCGGGACCACTGTATAGCTTTCCTTTGTAGCCGCAAGGCTGCGCTCGGGTGGATGCCAATGAGTAACTACTCCCTTATTACAAATCCACTCCACCTTGGCGGATTCCCCTCAACATTTGACCAACACTGTTCCCACTTCGAGTTATTGATCAATTCGCTCTCGCCCTACCATAAGCTTGCCGTCCCGGTTAGCTCAGTTGGTAGAGCGACTGCTCCGGTGAAGCAGTGGTCCCGGGTTCGTACCCCGGACCAGGATGAATTTTTTTTTAACTGTGAAGTATCTGAGAAAGCTGTATAGCTTTCCTTTGTAGCCATATGGATGCGCTCGGGTGGATGTCAATGAGTAATTACTCCCTCATTACAAATCTACTCCACCTTGGGGGATTCCCCTAAACATTTGACCTACATAGAAGTCAGAGAACAGCGCAAAAAAAAACTTAAAAGAAATGTATACAATAGTTAGCAAGAGGCACTGAGTAGAATACGATTGAAGTTATACAATACACAGTAATTAGATAAGTTTCAAAATGTGGGAACATGGAAATGGAAAACGATTTGACAGTGAGGCTAAAAAGTGCACAAGTTAGTTCACACTAAACAGCAATACAAGTGATTGTTGGCAAAAACACACAGAACTGAGACACTAGGCGAGGATTGCGGTTATCTTATCATGAAACACAGCGGGATTTCTGGTATTAGTAGCATCATCAGGGAGGCTGTTCAAATGGTGCTTAGTTTCATTACATCCGAGGTAACACACGACAGTTCATTACATCCGTGGTGGCATACTGCGGTTCCAGAGGTGGCACACAAAGGGTGGTTCAGTGATGTAACTGCTAAAACGCAACACAGAGCAACTTTCGGAGCACAAAAATTTTCAATTTGGAGAAGAGCAATGCACATTTAGGAGCAGTCCAGACTGGCATACTTTGGTGCAACGTTGATTTAGAAGCACTCTGGAGCATGTAGCTTTTTGTTCCCTAATCTCTTAGGCTGGAAAAGTTTGAGTGCGATGTAAAGAGATGCTACATCTTTAAAGAGGGGGACTCTGAAAGGAGCTCTCGATAAGTTGCAGTATGCCTGTGATGTTAAAGGACACTGCTTCACAAAGATCCTAGTTAACTGAGTTATCTGCAGACAAAAGTTAAATTTCATTGTCTACCTTTCCTTCCTATCGTCACTTTTTGCGCGCTGAAAATTCTGCACTAATCCCATTGCACGGACAAAGCAGACTGGCCACAGCCATGGTGGCTGTGCGACGTCTGAAATAATCTAACTGAATAGAACATACACAGACATGCAACACGGAGAACAGAGTTTCAAAAAAATTCAGGGGCCACTTTGACGATCTAAAGTGCACAAGGCAAAAGCCTTTCCATGCAACTTTGGCCACACAGCTGTTGGTACACACGAGGCGGCTATGGGGCGACTTCGTTTGTCTAGCCATGACTAATTGGGTCATGACTAATTAGTCATGAACAATGACTTACTAGTCATTATTGGTTATTGATTAACTAGTCATGATTGGTTAATTGATGTCTGGTTAATGACTAGCTAGTCATGACTAATTAGTTGACTTGCTAGTCATTATTGGTTAATGACAAACTAGTCATGTCTGGCTAATGACTAGCTAGTCATGACTAACCAGCCATGACAAACCAGTCATGACTGGTAAACGACTAACTAGTCATGACTGCTTAATGACTAACCAGTCATTAGTCATGCTTAGTCATGACTGGTTAATGACCAACTAGTCATGACTAATCAATAACAACTAGTTAGTCATGAGTGATCAATGACTAATGACTAACCAGCCATGACTGGTTATTCATTAACTAATCATGACTAACTAGTCATGAGTGGTTAATGACTAGTTCAAATACCAAATGAGTAGTTAATGGCTTCAAATGCCAAAGGCCCTGGTTTGATTCTCAGCCTCGACACAGTTTTTTTTTAAAGTAGTGACGTCGAAACGCGGACACATCTGCCGACACGGCTGCTTACGACAGTATGAGGCATTAAAGGCTTTCGCCTTAAAAGACACCAGAAAGGGCTCTCTCACTGTGGGTTCTCTGCAGCGTGTATTTGTTTGGGTCCAAGTTTTCATGACCGTAGTGAATGAGCAGTTTATGTACTCTCCTCAGAAGGTGTTTCAGGGCTTCTTTAACTGGTCATTATTAGCAAAGGGTTACACCTGACAGGTCGTCAATTATAAGTTTTACACTGTGTACTTGAAGAGGAGACACCTATGCGAAATATCTCATACAATGGCCAGTTGAAGAGCCCGTACTCTGCATATACTCGCAAGTGTAGTAGCTCACAAATTTATTCACAAAGCTTAAAAGGAGCTACTAAATCTCTCCCACATTGAAACCTCGTCAGTTTTTCGTTTATCGCTCAAAAGGAAACCATCAGACTCGGTCGTCTCCTTGTCAGCTAGGCCAGTCATGATCATTCCTTGTGCTGGCTCATCTTCGACAATTTTGTCAGGAGTGCTCACAAAGCCTGCACCAACTCTGCATCATATGTGCAGCCCTTCATTTTTTTGAACAAATGGAAAGAGTCACCATTTACAGTGGAAATGAATGGACAGGTGTAAACCATGCAGCTGTACCCATTTATAACTGGCCTAGTATGAAACAGGTCAACGTGGCATTTAAAATGCTGGGAAAAAAAACAGCGCTGAGACGGGAGACAAAGAAAGAAGAAGGCAACAGGACCAGCACTGACTATCAACTGAAGGTTTATTAGAAACAACCTGCAATATATACTCCAATGACAACCAAGAGCGCCTGGCAACACCAGAAGCTACAGTGATACATCAATCACCTGGATCAAGATACTTTAGTTCACAGTCATGAACTGTTACAGAGGGGCTGCTCACGCACGAGTCACTGTTTTTGTGGATATGAAAAGCTTCACTGATTTCCCTTGTTAGTTTATCTTTGTGTTTGTACAGGATCATAGTTTCATTAAAAATGGGGGTACATGATTTTTCAGAAGGATCAGGTTGGTTATTCTGGGAACAGTTCCTGTAATGCAAGGCCAAGTTTGACGACAGAGCCCCTTTCAAAGAAGAGTTGTGGTCTCTTAGGTAGGTGTTCAAGCACCTTCCTGTTTGACCTATATAGGTCTTCCCACACATGAACGGCACTTCGTACACAACCCCTTCAGCACAACGGACCAACCTAAGGTCATGCTTAATCTGGCAACCTTCTTTTGTTTTTCTTCCTTTCTTTTCCTCTTCCCTGGCCCTTCTATCTGCAATGGCGCACAATTGTCTGTTGTCTTCTTTTTTCTTTGTCCCTCGTCTCAGCGCTGTTTTTTTCCACAGCAGCATGCACGAAATAGCTCAACTCTCCATTTTATTGCGGCATTTAAAATGCACATTGCAGCTTTAAGTATTGGCCTGAACAAATGTGTGCGCACAAGGAACAGACACCAGAAGCTATTGTGTGGGAACACGCCACGCCAAATTGTACAAGTCTAAAAAATTTTCCGCGCACAACCTGGAAATGATGGGCATTACACGTATGCATAAAACAGGAAAAACAAATCCTCCATACGAGTCCAGCATTTCACTTCAAGCTCTGTCCGAGGCTATCACAGTTAGGTGTGAATCTCACGGGACAGATGCGTAGTGCAGTGACACTATACACTAAAAAGACAGCTGTTGGTAATGGTACGGCAAAACAGCACTGACGGACGGGACGGAAGAAGATGAGACAAACACATGCGCATGTGTTGGTCTCATCTTCTTCCGTCCCGTCCGTCAGCGCTGTTTCGCCGTACCATTCAACATGAACCAACCAGCCCGACTCAGCCCTCTCCTTGAGCTGTTGGTAACAATGGGCCAAGGGCGTCCTGTGTTACTCCCCCGATGCCCCATTACAAATGTAAACAGAAACAGCTGTTAAACCAGAGGCACAGAAATTCTTGAATTTTGTCTGGTGGCTAGCTTCTTGTCTAGGTAATAAAAATTTTAACAAAAAATGACTTTTTTGCACCAAGCAGAGTACCATTATTCAAATGGGAATCACAATCACGATTAGGTCAACTACACCCACTGCAGCAAAAAGGCCTGTCTCGTCTCAATCCAAATATCACTGCACACCCGTCGACAAAGAGCAGTGCAGCCTCACCTGGCCACTGTTGTTGTGCAGCACGTCAAAGAGGCTGCCGAAGTGAACACACTCGAACACCAGCAGCACGTCGTCCATGTTCTGCACGGGGCTCACGGCCAGGGGCCACAGCAGGTACGGGTGGAAGGTGAGACGCCTGCAACGAGGAATCGGCTCACGATGTTTCCCATGGGAGCCCTATGGGGCCCTGTAAGGCATTGTGAATACATGAATCTACGTATATTTGCACCTTGCCGTGTACAATAGTTTCTTTTTACTTTGTCCCTTGCACCTCTTGTTGTATCAGCTTGTTTCCCCTGTACATATGCAGTTCTTTGTCGCCCTTACTCAATGCCCTTCTGGGCCCTGTAAGGTGTTATGAAGAAATAAACGAAGGAGCCAGTGTTTGCTTCCAACATTTTGCTTTTCGGACCAATATCAACATACACACCCCACCTCTTGCTCAATTCTTCGGTCAAAAAAGCTCCAAGGAGGAGCACTGCACTTCTCCCGTGGTTAATGGTACCACTAAGATTACCAGCTCTGTTAGGCGTGCTCTCACAGGATTGAGCAGGCTGCCTGTGCAGGCAACAGTGTGCGCAAAGACAACACGACTGGAAATAGGCAGAGGTGTGGGAGTTAAACCAGAGTTGCCTCCTGTTACGACACTCACCAATGCACAGCGTTCGGGAGAAATGGGCAGGGTTCACTCAGATCTTTCTGCATCATTGCATGGTCCAGCAGCCAACGTACAGGCATGCCCAGTCCCCTCATACCTCTACAGGCCCACCTGCCACTCCTCCCCTCTCCCTTCACCTCCTCCCACCAGTAATAATAATTTTGCACAAGGTGGGCCTGGCTCCCTTCCCCAGCCTGACCTGCTTCTCTCTTCCATCCATCTCCCTTGCCTAGCGCAGCCAAGACCCCTACAAAAGGAGGGAGGTACCGGGCTCCACTTCTGTCAATAGCAATATGAGGCACCCTATGGGGAGTGGGCTTTAAACTGGTTGAAAACAAACACACGTGAGAGACGCAGGGACGGTCTCGTTACGCATAAAGTACCTGCGAATCAACCTCTCCGGGACTACTACGTCCTTAGAGCACGCGTTTCTGGTCCAAAGGCCAAAATGTGCCTTCTCCCAAGGGGGCCATAATCGGGAGAATAAAGAGATCGATGCGTAGTCAAGTGTCGCCAATCGTAGAAGAAATGGGGCGATCGTCCCAAGCAAGACTGGTTCAGAAGCGAGTGGATGGTTTTGCCTGCTGCAGTGGGAGCTGGCGTGGGAGAGGCACGCACTGAACAGCTGTACGAAAAAGGCAAGTCCTCCTATACAAGAATCACTCCTCGACCCCACTATCAACTTCGATCAAGACTGATGCCCCTCTCCTCTCCAAACCTTCAACCCCACACACAGCCTTGCTACGGTTCTCCCCGCCTGATGGAGGCAGTACAGGGCTGTGCAATCTCTCACTTTTAGAGAGACAGCAGTTAAAAGCGCTGGTTCCTGGGTTTCGCATGCAGCAGTTGCATGCTGCAGTCATCAGAGTAACTGCTGGGTGGTTGCCATGACAACCACTGGGAGGGTGGTCAGCCTAGAAACAGGAGGGCACGACTTGAGTGGAGGAATGTGCAATGAGTGGGCGGTTACTGGGAGAGGAGGAGGGTATGGCGAGAGCTTATAAAGGGGCATAACTGGTGGGTGGCTGCCATGGGAACCACCCAGAGGATAGCTACCCTGAGAGGAGGGTATAGCGACAGCAGACCCATCACCAACCGGATGATGGCTGCTGTGGAAGGCAGGATGATAGAAAAGCTTAACCGGAGAGTTTACCAGGAGAGGAGGAACGGTGACTGCATACAGAAATCAAGCCACAACTGTCATTCAATCTCACGCTACACAGTGGTAACCGTGCCATCAATTTTTAACGCGACACCTTTAAAGGCCCCTTTGCCCAGAAAATCTGGTATGGCGTTGTGAGCAAAAAATAAAGGGCATGGCTCTGGCAGGTGGCCCCCAGAGAGCAGCCTAGGAGGCAGGTGCATTACCTGGGTCATGTGACCTTGCAGCACCATTCCAACCTGCCCACCAGATAGCGAGCAAGCTGCCCAGGTGGCAGGTGGCAGTTAAGGTCTCTCTGATTTGGCCCCACTCGCTGCACTAGTTCCATCAAGCGAAGCGGCAGTGCTGCCCGCGTGCAGCGTCAGTTTAAGCACAGCTTGGCACTGGCAGTTTCCAAAACGAATGGTCAAGTGAGGCATAGTCAACTGCTAACCTTGGCAATACTCAAAACCTAAACCACATAAAGCAAGCGGACAAGCGTCCCTCAAACACTATTCACGAGAGACGAATACTTTGAAATTTCGAATACTGAAAATTCGGTTCAAAGCAAATACTGAATGCCATGCTATTCAATCAAATATTCGAAGTTACTGAATATTAGCACACCCCTAGTTAATGGGGTTTAACGTCCCAAAGCGACTCAGGTTATGAGGTACGCCGTAGTGGAGGGCTCTGGAAAATTTCAACCACCTGAGTACTTCACGTGCAGTGACATCACACAGTTCACGGGGCCTGTAGCGTTTTGCCTCCATCGAAATGCGACTGCCACAACTGGGATTGAGCCCGCATCTTTTGGATAAGCAGCCGACCACCACAACCACTATGCCGTGGCAGCGGCTTGAATTCAACCTTCCCTGTCCCAGTGGTCACACTTAATTATTCCAGGCATTGCAACTGAAACAACTTCCAATTGCTTCCAAAGGCACAATTTAGAATTTTGCAATCAGAGTGTGCGATTGGAAGCATTCTTTTGAAGCACAGCGCTGGCAGACAACAGACGAGAAAGAAGACACAGAGGACACATAATTGTGTGTCTTCTGAGTGTCTTCATTCTCGTCCACTGTCTGCCAGCACTGTGCTTTCAAAGAATGCTCTACCGACTCGCCCGGCATCATACCTTGCTCGAGCGATTGGAAGTTTTTAGTGAATCCTGATGAGCTCCTCAGTATGCATGCAAAACAGCTCCGCAAGCAAATGTGGTGTGCAAGAGTGCCCTGAATGCATTTTGGCACTATACTCCATTTCATACATAGCAGGCAACACTGCCAAAGCTAGAGCGCCTGTTCATGCAGGCTAAGTCCGCACGCAAAAAGTAGTTCGCCATACAACCAAAGCGAACACAAACATATTTCGTAGCGACAAATCTTAAGTGCTGTGACTGGCACCTCCCGGAATTCGTTTTACCTCTTGCCACATTTTCGTCCTGCCACTCGTCGAAATTTCAAGAAGCAAAAAGTACAGGTGGCAGTATGATACGAGGTTGGTAGGGCAAATCGCCTCTACTAAATCCACGCCCAAAAAGTAGTTCGCACTCCATGAAAATTATGGCCAGAGAGCCCGAACACTGAGCGCCTCACAGCTTCGACCTTGATATTCAATGCTACTATTCATACCGCTCTTTGTATTCGTCCAAACAATGACCGGAGTTTCGAGAAGAACAAATGATATGTGGCGGAGTAGTGTGGTTTCCTGGACGCACTACTTCAGCAACCTCCGCAGCATTGCCTGCTGTGTATGAAATGCAGTATAAATACGAGAGCAGAGTAAGGGAGGGGCTGACCGAATCTTCTCCAGCTCGGTGATGAGGATGTCGGAGCAGGGCCCCCTGGTGTGGCTTCCGCTGAGCGAGGACTTCTTGACGGACACCCGGAGCTTGTCCCAGTACATGGTCTGCATCAGGGACTGGGGCCCACACCAGGTGATGCTGCTCTCCTCCGAGTTGTACAGGTAGTTGCTCGCCACGAAGGGAACGAATGTGCTCACCCCAGTCTCCCGTGCGGGACTGCAGTACACCTGAACAACACACGCAGGGTTTTGTGACCACAGGCACGATACTACGCAAGTCATTCCAACAGCAGACGGAAATTGCTCCCTCATCACGAAGCCTAGCATAGGGTGCTTCTGACGCTCAAGCTCTGTACGGCTCTGGCTTTTGTTAAGGGGGCACGAGGGTCTCAAAACTGTCCTTTTTATTTGTGGCTAGAGTCTCATGAAATTTTGCACATAGATGAGTTTTTCTCTTCCGATTCCAAAAACGCAGTTTAATTGAGCTGGTGGTCTTAGGTCAAAACTTATCTTCAATTCTAGAGTGTTATTAGGTAATTTTTTACGCAGCTTTAATGAACTTTCTTACTGCATTTTGTTGCTTTCACTTACATGACTTGATAGCCAGCTAATTCCCGTACCCGGTGACATTACATTTTTTGTCCAGGCCATGTATATATGGCAATTTACAATTAGCTTAACGAGTTGCAGTGTCAAATACTGCGACCTTTTACTCTCGACGTAGCATATCACGATGACACCCCTTTAGAAAAAAACGAATGTCATCGGGTATGGGAACTACCTGGCTGTCAATTCATGTAGTTAAACGCAACAAAATGCAGTGAGAAAGTTCATTAAAGCTGCATAAGAAATTATCTAATTACATTCTAGACTTTGTAATACAGATTTAAGACCACCAGCTCAGTTATGATTACATATTTGGAATCAGAAGAGAAGAACACATCTGTGTGCAAAATTTCATGAGATTCTATTCATAAATAAAAAAATTAGTTTTAAGACCCCTGTCCCCCCTTTAAATAAAGCATTGCTTCACTTCTTGCTTCACTTCTTCAACCCGCAAGCATGGCCACAGGCTTTCCTCTGCCTCAGTAAAAGTTCATTTATTCATTCACAGCCCGGTTCAAGGCAGAAGGGTCATCACTCTGCTGTGGCCCTCAGAGTGTGCGAGTCATCATAGGGGTTTAAGCAGTTATACAAGAAGGAAAGGAGCAGTGAAAGCCTTCCATGGCACGGACACCTGGGCTGTGCCAGGACAGAAGGGATTCAGTAAAGTAATTGTGCTAGCTATCACTGAATTCACAACTTGCGCAACGAATGTACAGAGGGCAAAACGCATGTCTAGAACGACGGAATTCTGTATTCTGCAGCTCCCAAAGCAGCTGTGACCAGGAAGGCAAAAAATGACGATGAAATCTTAAGAGTTTCACTGTACATGCTTACATCCAGGCCATTTTAAACCAAATGTTTTCAGTAGAGATGACGGTGTTCAGCCCAAAACACACCCAAACGTGTTCTAGACAAGCGTTTTGTCCTCTGTACATGTTGCACCCGTCACCTTATCTGGCAATGTACGCACATTGACCCCTGCGAACCTCTGTTTCCGTAGGGGCGTGGCCGACGGACTCATCGACTCTGGCGCCCAAGATGTGCATTCTAGTGCACCTGGTTTTCAGACCTAGGCATCTTGGGAAACATGCCTCCACCATAGATTACGACCACCCTGCCCCCGGACTAGGCAAATCAAGTGAATCAATGTTTCCTTTTCTCAGTAAATTTGTTTGGGCTGCAAACATGAACCAGAGGAAGCACGTTTCGATGCACTCGATAAGGATGTCATTTTGTCTACTGCTGGCTGTACAGAGTAGCAATGCGATCTTTCATAAAAGGGGACCTACAACACTATCTGAGAAAGTTACAATATGCCTGGGATGTTAAACGACACAACTGCACAAATATCCTTCAGCAAAGAATTTTTTTAATGCATTTGGTAGAGGCATAGGTGTCTGAACTCACGGAGCGCACAAGGAAGACTGGTTGATGACAGATTTTCAAACACGAAAGTACAAAGAAGACAAGGCACTGGAGAAAAACAAATGGGATGTGCATAGTCTGTGCCTGTTGATCTGCCTGTTGAATTTCAGCATTAGAACCGACAGCGTACTTCCTTACCAGAGTAGGACTTGGCCACCCTGGTTTAGTACTTGGCCGCAACCTTCTATGAACCACCCAATTAACCCTCGGCCCACAGTCCCCAGGGGCTGCAGAGCAACTGACCGGGGCGGCGGTCAGACCTGTGACGCAGCGGAGGGTGCTAAGAATCTCTGGCTCCGGACAGGACGCCCTTGGAAACTGAATGTGAAGGCAGGATAAGCGCTGGTCCTTAAGGGTAACAGAGTGGATTCCAAGAGAAGGCAAGCGTAGCAGGGGACGGCAGAGAGGTAGGTGGGCGGATGAGATTAAGAAGACTGCGGGGATAGGGTGGCCGCAACTGGCGAAGGACAGGGTTAATTGGAGAGACATGGGGGAGAGGCCTTTGCCCTGCAGTGGGCGTAGTCTGGCTGATGATGATGACAATGAAAGGTAACTGCTCCTCCGATGGCACCCCCAACACTCCTCCCCATCGCCAGGTTGCCAGAGTGCACGGGATCAATCCCTCGGCGGAGGAGCTTCCTGACACTCCAGCACGATGTGGCTGACTAGCCGGGACCAAGGCAGCCGAGACGTCAGAACGAATCTCACCAACAGCCATTTCTAAACCTAGATATGTACAGGCGTGGACAAAAGTAAATGGAGCACGCAAAAATGTTTTTCACGCGTCATCTAACTGAAATTTCCAGCAGTGGTACACGTATGCTGGTAGAGGAAGTTGGTGGGCTTTCGTGTAGACAAACAACGCTTCTTCATTACCAATGGAGAAAGCGTGATTGCACTTTGAACGCAATAGTGTGGTCCGTTTACTTATGGCCGCGCCTGTACACGCAAGACACAAAGAGGGCACAAGTTCTAAAGAAGCCGCCGGAAAAGGCCCGCAAGCTTACAAGCGCAACTGCGGTGCTCTGCTGCATATAGAAGTGCCTTACTTGGCTTATATGTTTATGACAACACTATCTGGCAATTGAACGAGTTATTACTGCCCTCAAAAGGTGTTGCAGGACCCCTTGGATCCTCCAGAGCATGCAGTGGGGGCAGGCAAGTGACACAGCAGAATTCGAGCAATGCTGACTGCCTAGGCATCTTGGGAAACATGTCTCCACCATAGATTATGACCACCCTGCCCCCGGACCACGCAAATCAAGTGAATCAACGTTTCCTTTTCTCAGTAAATTTGTTTGGGCTGAAAGCATGAAGCAGAGGAAGTACATTTCGCTGCACTCGATAAGGATGTCGTTCTGTCTACTGCTGGCTGTAGAGAGTAGCTATGGAAGAGCCCCACAGGTTTACCGTGTCACTACTGAAAATGTCCACTGGGGCTAAGAAAGAACAGTCCGCATTCAATCAACAATTCGTCTGTCACGTGGAGCACGGCAGCTTTTATCCATGCAGCAGGCTGACGCATACAGGCGAGGTACCAGCCGCGGCCCTGGATAGTCTTAGTTGCAGCATATGCAGACATATCGGACAGGGCTGCTGTGCAGAAAAAATTCCAAGGATGATTACGATATTCTCTGATGCGAGACTTAAGCGCACCTCTGTATGCTTCAGCAGCACAAGCAGCAGGGTCCTCTGAACGACGGCACTTAGCCCCTGCTCGGACAGCTCGTTTAGGAGTAGCAGCAGATGAAGCACTTTCACAGGTTGTGTCGCTCATTCTTCAGAAAGAACTCGCCGAGACTGTCTTGCACTGTATTATGTAAGCAGATGGTTTACACTAGGAAGACAACGCTGTGAGTGGCGCAGTCGATGCAGACAATCTGTTGCATGCAGCACATTTCACAGCACCTCCGGCCAATGGAACGGGGCGTGATGCGACTGCGAGGAGGGAGCGCATGGGTGCGCACTGCGGCAGACAAGCCTCCCCTCCCCTAGCCACCCTACCGCCACTCATGTGTTGGCGATGATGAGTGACTGCCCACTATGATGTGCACCACTCTGGCGCCATCTACGATTAAGCAGCGGTACTCTCGTTCACTCGGTTACACCTCCAACAGCGACAGACATCTTCATCATCAGCCTGACTACACCCACTGCAGGGCAATAGTCCTCTCTCCCCATGTCTCTCTCCCATTAACCCTGTCCTTCGCCAGTTGCAGCCACCGCAAACTTCTCAATCTCATCCGCCCACCTAATTTTCTGCCGCCCCCTGCGATGCTTGCCTTCTCTTGGAATCCACTCAGTTACCCTTCAGGACCAGCGGTTATCCTGCCTTCCCGTTACATGCCCTGCCCAAGCCCACTTCTTCCTCTTGATTTCAACTACGATGTCATTAACCCGCGTTTGTTCCCTCACCCACTCTGCCCGCTTCCGATCTCTCAACGTTACACCCATCATTTTTCGCTCCATAGTTCGCTGCGTCGTCATTAACTTAAGCTGAACCCTCTTGAGTGGCGTTGCCATCTCTGTTCTCCTGTTTTGATCAGGAAGACAGAGACGGCAATGCCGCTCAACCCACGAATGGGCACTTAAGAGCTGCACTCTAAAAAACCCCGATCTGCTTTGGTGTTTGTATATGTCAAAAGCTACTTGAAACCAAGACGCTGCATACATTCAGATTTTGAACAAGAAGCTAGGAAACAGGTTTGCAATGAAGGTGCTACCACAGCTACCACCTTTTTTTTTGCGCAAGTACACAAAAAAACTAAAAAAAGAATGCCTCTATGAATATACTCTCATTAATGTGTTTGACCGACCAAACCGTTCGTGCTTTAGTGATTACATCAGGAGACTGCACCCACCCCAGTACAGAGCCCGTTCAGACGGCTCCTCAATGCTGGTGATGTCACGGTCAAGCGAGCTGCTCTGGTAAGTCATGGAATCTGTTGGGCTAATGCTTACACTACAAGTAAGCCACTAACAGCATCACTGTAAAAAAAAACTAAAATTCACTTATGAAATTTAGGCACAAGTAATGTAAAAGCACTGCAATTCCATTCCAATTCTATTCTAATTTGATTCTAATTCTATTCCATTCCTTTGTAGTTAGTGCTGTTGTAAGTGGTAGTACTACTAAAGTCGAACCTTGTTTATAACCTAAGGGTTTATAAAGAAATATGGAGAGAACAGACGCGCTTTAATGACATCCTAGTTGAGATCAAGAGGAAGAAGTGGGCTTGGGCAGGGCATGTAATGCGAAGGCAAGATAACCGCTGGTCCTCAAGGGTAACGGAGTGGATTCCAAGAGAAGGCAAGCGAGTGCAGGGGGCGGCAGAAAGTTAGGAGGGGGGATGAGATTGAGAAATTTGCGGGAATACGGTGGCCGCAACTGGCACAGGACAGGGTTAGTTGGAGAGACATGGGAGAGGCCTTTGCCCTGCAGTGGGCGTGGTCAGGCTGATGATGATGAATGGATATAACAAAGGAATAACGATTCCCATTGGAAGCTTGGTCAACACAAGCTACAACAAAGCTACAGCTATAATGAAGTAGTCACCGGGCCCCTTTTTGTTATAGCAAGGTTCAACTGTACTGGTTGAATTTCGTGTTCTCCTGTCTTTGATGATGTCACACCATTTTGACCAATCGCAAATTTTGTAACGATGCCCCTTTTTGGGTGACACCAGGTTTTCTTCTCAATGAACCATCTACATAGCTTGTGCACTCATAACAACAGCACGGGTGTGCAAGCACATTAGTGCGAGCAGCAAACGGCACTTCCATTAGTGGTGGCACCCCGACAGCTGCTTCTGTCCCGACAGCAAACTTTGGCAGGTGTTTTAATGCCTCATAATTGTAAGCAGGAGTTGCCGACAGAAATGTCACGCTTTTCAATTGGTCGAAATGGTCGTGATGTCCCAATGTGCGCATTTCAAAGGGGGCCAACTGTACTCTGGCTAGTAACCATGCAACCAATTAAAGGGATTGTATAGTGATGCTCCAAGTGGGATTGAGTTTACTTGATTAACCAATCAGCCTAATTAACCTTTCTAGTCAGACCAGATAAACAAATAAAACCAAGTAGGAAATTGGTTGAGTTGGGGAATCGAATCAGAACCTCCGGATTTTTTGTGACCCCAAGGAGGAGGCCCATGGCCACACCAGGCAGCCAGAGTGAGACGGCTGTTTACGGGCAGTCCCGTGGCATGCACATGTTGGAAAAGGAAAAGACAGATGGCAGTGTTGACTGACCACGCCAAATCCCCCGTCGGCGCGTATCCTCTCAGCGCGGCCGGACCTCCGTGGGGGTGTGGGGCGACCGAAGCGGCGGCGCAGCGATGCGGCTGCCGCACTGCCCCCACCTGGGGTGCCGTCCAGGCCGCCGGCACCCGCAGACTCCTCCTCCAGCAGGGCGGCCGCATCGCCAAACCGGTAGGCCAGGGCACGCCTGCAAGGAGGAGAAGGGGAAAGGGAGCCCTCCTTCCTCATCCTGGAGGCCACAAGCCTTTCTAGGAAAATGCCCGCAGCAAAGGCATATATCACCTCTCAAAATTCCGAGCGCACGAGAACAAAACGAAGACTGACAGAAAGGGAACAACACACCACAAAACGCCGTACTTCAGTGTACGTACTTCAGCGACATACTTCAGGAGTTGAAGTACAGTACAGTCCACTGTTAAAGGGAACATGTGATCGCGTGACCTCCGCGCTTCACAAAGCCCTGCTGCCTAGATGCGGCGATAATATGCGGCATGAGGCACATGCGTGGAAAGACCAGCCGCTGTGCTTACTGCACATGCGTCTTGTGCCGACAATACCCACAAATTCTCGGCGGCAGAGCGTTGCGAAGTGTGGAGGCCACGCGATTGCATGTTCCCTTTAACAGTGGACCGTACTGTACAGCGCTTTGTGGTGTGTGTCATTTCTGTCAGTCTTCGTTTCGTTCTCGTGCGCTCGGAAATTTTGAGAGGTGTAACCAACTAGACCGTCAGTTTGTCCTGAGCAAGGGCATATATCCCCTCTCAAAATTCTGTCCACACGAGAACGAAATGAAGACTGACAGAAAGGGAACAACACACCACAAAACGCCACACTTCAACTCGTACGTACTTCAGCGCACGTACTTCAGCGACATACTTCAACTTCAAGAGTTGAAGTACAGCGCTTTGTGTTGTGTGTCCTTTCTGTCAGTCTTCATTTCGTTCTCATGCGCTCGGAAATTTTGAGAGGTGTAACCAATTAGCCCGTCAGTTTGTTCTCAGCAAAGGCATATAGCATGCATGACACAAGGCTGACTGAAATTCAGTTCAATTAAAAACATTATTTACTGCTCACAGAGAAAAAGGCACCTGCGCAAAGCTACCAACAAAGCAGCTTTACTGGGCCCTTTACATGGCAGCATATAGCATACAGCATTCTCCAGCAAATGTTATACAACACTATACAACAGACCAACACATTTGTCAGTGTCATAAATCAGCCAACACACATTACAATTCCAAAGCATCAACATTGCTAGACACATTTATTCTAATGCACATGATGAGTGACTAATATCCAGTGTACTAGCAGCTGGTCTAAGCGATCACTTGCCAATTTACTTAATTATGAATCTCTGGTGCCACAAATAAACCCACAAAAATGTTGTATTCTATGCACATTCAGGAATTAAATCGGACTATGTTACAAACATTTCATGATAAACTGTCACAAGCAAACTGGAGCAGCATCTATGAGGGAACTGATGCTGACGAAGCTTACGGTATTTTTATTTCCACTTATAAACCACTGTATTTTGAGTGCTTTCCATACAAAACAAAGATGCGAGCTTCAAAGGCACCGAAGCCGCACATAACTAAGGAACGCCTAAAGGTGATACTTTTTAAGTGCTCTTTAAAACCAAAGACAATGATAATCATAAGAAGTTTTAAGGTAAACAGTATGAAGAGGCAAGCAAAAAAACTCCATGAGCAAGCCATTAAATAAAGTAATCAAGCACACTAACACTGTCAGGAAATGACTAACTTGCTGAACTTAACAAGTTCTCTATATCGTGGGTGGGTGACATTTATTCACGATCTGCGGCCAAGAATACTACGTCATATGATGAAGTCATGGGTCCTATTTTATTGCAAGGTACAAGGAGGAGGACCTCCCAATATAATCTATCCCGCGGCCTCATTGTGTCACCCAGTAATCATGGTCACAATACATGAATAAATTATGTTAGGTCATTTATTCATGATGCAGTGAACACGCCAAAACAAAAGCCTGAAGTGAATGAAATAATTGCTGATGGCATTCATCTGTCCACTTTTCAATTGTTAGATGCTTTTAATTTTTTTGTGTTAACTGTATAAGCAATACAAGTCAAAAGGTTAGTGAAACTGCATTTTTGGCCACTGTTCTGTTCAAAAGCAGGATAACCGCTGGTCCTTATAAGGGTAACGGAGTGGATTCCAAGAGAAGGCAAGCGTAGCAGGGGGCGGCAGAAAGTTAGCTGGGTGGTTGAGATTTGGAAGTTTGCGGGGACACGGTGGGCACAGCTGGCATAGGAGAGACATGGGAGAGGCCTTTGCCCTGTAGTGGGCGTAGTCGGGCTGATGATGATGATGATGAATGACCACTGGGCAGTTTCTGTTGGGAAGGAAACAACTACCTCAAATGCAGAATTAGCTGCACAGCATAAATATTTCAGACAATCTAGTCACAAATAAACTGAGAAGTACCATGGTAGCGGCTTTTAGCTTAAGCTGGTGCACACATCCATGCTTGTGCGCAAGTCCGCATTTGACCTAGTTACCCACATTGGCCGACATTTTTTTCTTCCCAAATTTGAGTGCACCTTCGCATGACAGTCTGCTACAACTAAGGCTACACTCAACCACGCCCTTGGCTCTCAGCTTCCATCATGCTTTCCATCACCCTCGTGGAGTGGGGCCACACGTTTAGCGTTGGCAGAAGAGAGTCCCATAGACAGCTCTCTCCTTTCACAATCGACTGATCTAGAAGAGCGGCCACCTGGTGTTGATGAAGGCAAGCAGCTTCCGGCGGCACTGCGGGTCGGCGTGCCCCATCGCCCAGTCCTGCGGTGTCCGCCCCTGAGCGTCGCGCAGTCTCAGGTCCCCGCCACACTCCAGCAGCTGCTGCAGCAGCGCCCGACTGCCCCGACGGCATGCTGCGTGCACAGCTGTGGCTCCACCGCCACACCGGAAGTTGGGGTCGGCGCCCGCCGCCAGCAGGTGTGGCACGGCGGCCAGGGCCCCCTCGGTGATGGCCGCGAACAGCGCAGTGCTGCCGTTCGCGTCCACAGCATCCACGGGGGTGCCTGCGACAGTCACCAACACCAACACCACGTTAGCCACATTTCCCACGTCCCCGTAACCAACCCTGTGACAGCTACGGCCACCTTATCCCTTGCACTTTCTCAGAACCGCACTCCGCAGCCTTGGGGTGAGCTCCTCCAATAATGACAGCTATTCATCATCATCATCAGCCTGACTACACCCACTGCAGGGCACAGGCCTCTCCCATGTCTCTCTCCAATTAACCCTGTCCCTCGCCAGCTGCGGCCACTGTATCCCCGCAAACTTCTTAATCTCATCCACCCACCTAACTTTCTGCCGCCCCCTGCTACGTTTGCCTTCTCGTGGAATCCACTCCGTTACCCTTGAGGCCCAGCAGTTATCTTGCCTTCGCATCACATATGCCCTGCCCAAGCCCATTTCTTCCACTTTATTTCAACTAGGATGCCATTAACCCGTGTTTGTTTTCTCCCCAACTCCACCCTCTTCTGATCTCTTAACGTTACACCTACTATTAGTTATATTTAATTCTGCCCCCATTTCATCTTCTTTATAGCAGCTAGAATGTCATTTACTTGCATTTGCTCCCTGGCTCACTGTGCTCTCAATTTTCTGTCCGTTCACATTACGTCTATCTTTTAACTTTTCGCAGCTAGCTGCGCTACCCTAAACAAAATGAAACAGAATCTTAGGTGAGTTGGTAATCCACTGATTAGAAACAGCGCGAATGCCTTGTGCATCTTCCTTCATCCCGGTCTCAATTCGCGCTGTTCCTACTTACCAGCCAGCGCTTTGCCCTTGTCCTAAGCTTAGTTTCAAGCCTTTTCATGAGCCCCACACAATTCTGCCTCATAGGTGAATACTGGCAAGAAACAACTGCTGTAGTTTTTATCTTGTGGGATTATGGAAAGCTGTACAGTGTATGACCTGAGAGTACCAGCAAATCCGGCAAGCCACTGTTCAGCCAAGCCACAGTCAAAGCTACAGGAGCAGGAGTCACTGCCCGTGAGATTACAGAGGATCATTCCATGAAACCAGCATAGTGGGTGCACCATCAATTAATCTTGTCGAAAGAAAAAGCGTTCCTGGATGGCATTATCCCTTTCAGGTGCTTTGTGCACAATTTCGTATACAGCAGCAAACTCCCAGCTTGTTACTGAGAGACTAGAGCACCTAGAAGTGATTTCATTGTTTCAGCCGAATTGAGCACCCTTCTTGTTGCAAATAAGTTGGGTTTTTGTGCCATGTAGCGAACGTAGTAAATAATATTTCACTTAACAGTGAGCTACGTAGCACTTTGTCCACCATTTTTGTGCAGACAGATTTTGTTGCAAGTGAAAAAGTTGATCGTTTTTGCTCAGCTTCGGGCGTAATGTGCATCTTCGAAACGCAAAATGATTCCACGATCCCTAGGGTGCTTATCTGACACATGAGAACATTTCAATGTTACTGTTTCTAACAAATCTGGCACTCTGTACGGAATTCTGCACATTGTTGTAAAACTTACCTGCTGGTCTTCCACGTTCGAAAACTAACAAATTCCCTTTCTTGAGGCCTGAATATACTACTTAGGTGAAAAAAATAACTGATTTCAATAAAACAAAAATGGCGCCTGAAAGGGTTATAGATGCATATCTCAACTGTGTCCGAAGCAAAATCTTGCACAAGTCAGTGGATTGTTTACCGGCTGTCGTGCAAATGCCAGAACACTTCTTTCTGCTCCTGCCAACTCGCAGAAACAAGCGACTGAGATAGCATTCTCAATACTGCACTCATCAGTACAGACAGAAGCAACAGCATCCACGCGCTACTGATATATGCTTGTAACCAAATTATGACTGTCTGCCTCCCCTCCCGTCTACTCATTTATGTACAAAGGTTCCAAAAGAGGGCAAAAAGAAAGAGGAAGAGCAGTCTGACATAACGATGTTTTCCCCTTGATGCCGTTTGACATTTCACAATACACAAGGGAGTCTGCAAGAATGCTGGCGACTCTATGCATTCCGGGTAGTCCGCCATCTTGTCGTCCTAAGAAGCAGTCGACACAGCCACCGCACGTGCTACACAGTCAAGTTTACACGGTCCCTAACTGCGTGCAAATGGTGCTGGCATGAAAGTATACTGTTCTGTCGCCGGCTTTAACAGCCGAACCCAAAGCAAAGCATAGAAACTAAAGACAGGAATTCATGCCAGATCTCAGGGCAATGCTTATGTGAATGGCTAGCACAAATTACTCAGACACGAGATGGACGCCAATTTGGACAAGTACAAAGCTTTCATACCAATTCATGTCAGGTGCGTAAACGACCAGCGACACACGGCAAGTTTGATAAGTCGGGTACAACTTAAAAAGGCAGCGGCTTTTCCCCGTCAAAAAACCCCCTCCAGCCAATGGTGTCGGCCGATTCTCATGACCCTGCTAGGGCGACAATGCAGGGAATGACCCCACAAGGGTCAGAATCGTCTATCTCCAACTATGGAGGGAGATGACTATCCCCTTTGATCTACCACTCCCAGCATTGTCACGCTAGCAGGGTCATGAAAATCGACCGACGCCATTGGCTTGAAGGGGGTCCTTTGACAAGGAAAAGTTGTTGCGTTATTAGGTTGTATCTGACTATACCAAACTTGCCGTATGTCGCAGATCGTTTACACACCTGACATGAGTTGTTGTGAAGACTTTGTACTTGTCCAGACTGGCGTCCATCTTGCACCTGATTAATTTGTGCTAGCCATTCGCATACGGGTTGCCCTGAGAGCTGGCATGCATTTGCCTTCTCACATTCGTGCAGGCGTATCTTCAATGTCCTGAAGAACTTGCAGTTGGTCTGCCTTGCCTTTCGCAAGGCTTCGCAAGACAGGGACCTGGAAACAAGTCTACGCAGTTTTTCCCCCACTTTCACCTTGAATGTACTTAAAAGTTGAGAATTGTTGCTGATGCTAGCCATCCTTGGTAACGTGTGTACAATTCCCAGGTCAACCACCGAAACTTTTTGACGACTGCAACGCCGACAGGCCCTCAATGCTGCACCAGCGTTATGCCTAGAAATTCCCAAATCAGTCGCGCTACCATCGTTACAAAACACGATCCCATCGGTGGCCGGCAGCTAGGTGTCAGGGATGTCTAGGGAACGACTGTTCTTGACTTATGCATGCACACAATCCACATAAAACAGCAGGGCAGCAACATGCGAGCAGGCTGCATCGTTGCCAGCCATGAAGATACGCAGTGTGATAGGGAATGTCGCCGCTGCTTTTCGCGAGGACCAACATGGTGCGCTGAATGTTCAGTCTTTGTGAGTGGTTCACCTGGGCATAAATCACAACGGCAACAAAAGGAATTTGCATCTCTGAATTAGTATACTTGCCAGTGTTTGAAGGATCATGGTGTCTGTGACCATTCTCATGTGTACGCATCCACTTGTGTATATGCTACGGCCTTCCAAAGCTTCCCTGGCCTCAAGCTGCTGCTGAGCGACAAAACTAGTTCTCCGAACTGTAAATTCATGAATGCCGACAATGTCCATGGGCGGCCACATGTCCAAATCCATAGTGTGCGGTCGTCCGCATATGTAGAATGGGTACACACCACACTGCTTTGCCTTTTCCTCATAGCGCGTTCAATCTTCCAGGCACAGCATCGCTGCATACATTCCTGAAGAGACTGCTGACATCTTCCACCCAGTCAAAAAAAAAAACAGAGTCAAATTGGGAAATTTCCAACTGGAAACAACTGATTGGGATCCAATCCAATCCAATTGGGCAAAAACCAAATGAAGCCCAAATATGGAACCAATAAGACTACTGCCTTTCTCGAACATATTTTAGAAGGAAATTGAAATAAATTATGAAAATGCCATACCTTTGTGGAATCAAACCAAACAAACATGCATCAATGAACAGAATCACACACTAACACATACAGGCTCAATATTATCCTTACAGAACTTATAAAACCCATTCATGTGACCCTCCTGCTGGAATAGTGGCACTTCTCCCTTGATTGAAGTCATTTCATTTAATTTCACCCACAGTGTTGGGGGAAATAATGAAAGTAATTCAAGAGATTAACCAACAAATATCTTTATATAGAAGAATCTGAAGTTCACTGTTCTGTGTTTATAAGAGCAATATGCAGATCCTATCCAAAGGAATCACTGGCTTCAAATGGACTTTCCAACTGGAAAATTTGATTGGAACCTAATGTTTTTGTTCTGTTTTGTTTTTTTCAAGGAAGCCAACTGCATTAGCCCCATAAAAAAATGGAAATTTCAAACCAACTGGAGTAGTGTTTTCAGGAGCACAGACTTTTGGGCTGGTTGGTTCATAGCAGACACGTACAAGCGCTAAAAAACACGGACAGAGAAGAGACTTGGACAACACGAGCGCTTACTTTCAACTGAAGGTTTATTGATACACAAGCACAATTTTATACACCTTGCTGCATGACGTCAAACTGATAGCCCTGCCGACATCACGTGGCTGCTCCCAAAAACATTATTTCCTTTCTAGTCAGTGTGACAGATGGTGCGCTGACGCAGGATGGACCGGCTTTTCTAATCAAATCTGCCTCTATTATCTCTCTCACATCCTGACAACTATGTTTGGCCACAATCTTGCATGCGCTGAAGACAGGTTTACATGGTTTCTTATTCTTTACAGCACAATCATGACAATGTTCAGAAAGATTACCGTCTCTATAATTGCCTACCTTCCTCCTGTGTTCCAGTAATCTTTCGTTCAGACATCGGCCAGTTTGACCGATGTACCTAGAGCCACACGATAGAGGAATGTCATAGACCACACCAGAAACACATGGTACAAAAGGATCCCGGTGCTTGATACCGCATAGTTCTTTAGGCTTTAGAAAAGGATTAGTCAACTTGACTAGTTTTTCCAACTTCTCAGGCGCCGAGAACACTACTCTGACGTCACTGCGTTTCGCAATCTTCTTTAGGCGATGGGAGGTGTTGTGCAAATAGGGGATGACTACCGTTCTGTTTCCATTTGCTTCGATCTGATTCTTGTCTTTTCTCTTTACGGTTTTTAACATTCCTTCAGATACAGATACAATGAGGCTTGTCGGATACCCAGCTGACTGAAGACGCGTCACTTGCTTTTGGAAACCATGGCTCAGTGAATGGCAACACGATTTTTTTAGTGCATTATTTAGGCATTGCTTAGCGATTGCTCTCTTAACAAGTTTTGTATGAGATGAATGAAACGGTAAGAGGGGTTTGTTAGCTCTTGGATGGTACTCCCAACACGTAGATTTGTCAGTGAAAATTAGCTTCAAATCTAAAAACTGTAAAATACCATCTTTTGGAATTTCATGCGTCAGTACTAAAGGATTAAAACACTCACCAAAAAGGGCTAAAAGCTTACTGACAGTGGTCGAGAAATCACTGCACCCTTGTAATAAAATTAAAAAATCATCGACGTATCTAAAAACAGTCACATTGTTAAAAACCTTCAGGCGGTCAGAAACGACTCTGTCACAATGAGCTAAAATTATATCGCTAAGAGCTGGGGCAATACAAGAACCTATACAAACCCCTTGCTTTTGAATGAAAACCTGGTCATTCCATTCAATGTAAGTTGACCTGAGATAAAATGAAAGCAATTCCAGAAAACCTTCTACGGACAAACCTGCTGCGTTTTGAAAAGCTATTGACCCAAAACAATCAATGCACTCTTCCACACATCTGAGGAGTTTTTCCTGTGGCACGGAGTAGTATAAATCCTTTACGTCAAAAGAGCAGGCCAGAAAACCTTTGTCATGATTCTCCTCCAAGAACTCCAAAACTTTTTCAGAGGACCGAATTTGAAAGGGATCGTCAATCGTTAAAAGATTTAGTTTGCTCTGCAGGAAGACTGCGACTGATTTTTGCCACGTGCCATTTTCCGATACAATCACCCTTAGGGGACACTCCACTTTGTGTGTTTGGCACGTGGCAAAAATCAGTCGCAGTCTTCCTGCAGAGCAAACTAAATCTTTTAACGATTGACGATCCCTTTCAAATTCGGTCCTCTGAAAAAGTTTTGGAGTTCTTGGAGGAGAATCATGACAAAGGTTTTCTGGCCTGCTCTTTTGACGTAAAGGATTTATACTACTCCGTGCCACAGGAAAAACTCCTCAGATGTGTGGAAGAGTGCATTGATTGTTTTGGGTCAATAGCTTTTCAAAACGCAGCAGGTTTGTCCGTAGAAGGTTTTCTGGAATTGCTTTCATTTTATCTCAGGTCAACTTACATTGAATGGAATGACCAGGTTTTCATTCAAAAGCAAGGGGTTTGTATAGGTTCTTGTATTGCCCCAGCTCTTAGCGATATAATTTTAGCTCATTGTGACAGAGTCGTTTCTGACCGCCTGAAGGTTTTTAACAATGTGACTGTTTTTAGATACGTCGATGATTTTTTAATTTTATTACAAGGGTGCAGTGATTTCTCGACCACTGTCAGTAAGCTTTTAGCCCTTTTTGGTGAGTGTTTTAATCCTTTAGTACTGACGCATGAAATTCCAAAAGATGGTATTTTACAGTTTTTAGATTTGAAGCTAATTTTCACTGACAAATCTACGTGTTGGGAGTACCATCCAAGAGCTAACAAACCCCTCTTACCGTTTCATTCATCTCATACAAAACTTGTTAAGAGAGCAATCGCTAAGCAATGCCTAAATAATGCACTAAAAAAATCGTGTTGCCATTCACTGAGCCATGGTTTCCAAAAGCAAGTGACGCGTCTTCAGTCAGCTGGGTATCCGACAAGCCTCATTGTATCTGTATCTGAAGGAATGTTAAAAACCGTAAAGAGAAAAGACAAGAATCAGATCGAAGCAAATGGAAACAGAACGGTAGTCATCCCCTATTTGCACAACACCTCCCATCGCCTAAAGAAGATTGCGAAACGCAGTGACGTCAGAGTAGTGTTCTCGGCGCCTGAGAAGTTGGAAAAACTAGTCAAGTTGACTAATCCTTTTCTAAAGCCTAAAGAACCATGCGGTATCAAGCACCGGGATCCTTTTGTACCATGTGTTTCTGGTGTGGTCTATGACATTCCTCTATCGTGTGGCTCTAGGTACATCGGTCAAACTGGCCGATGTCTGAACGAAAGATTACTGGAACACAGGAGGAAGGTAGGCAATTATAGAGACGGTAATCTTTCTGAACATTGTCATGATTGTGCTGTAAAGAATAAGAAACCATGTAAACCTGTCTTCAGCGCATGCAAGATTGTGGCCAAACATAGTTGTCAGGATGTGAGAGAGGCAGATTTGATTAGAAAAGCCGGTCCATCCTGCGTCAGCGCACCATCTGTCACACTGACTAAAAAGGAAATAATGTTTTTGGGAGCAGCCACGTGATGTCGGCAGGGCTATCAGTTTGACGTCATGCAGCAAGGTGTATAAAATTGTGCTTGTGTATCAATAAACCTTCAGTTGAAAGTAAGCGCTCGTGTTGTCCAAGTCTCTTCTCTGTCCGTGTTTTTTAGCGCTTGTACGTGTCTGCTAGTGTTTTCAGCCAACCAACCAATTATTTGTTTATTGGACCCAACAGGCAGATGTTGCAAGCATTCACAACTATATCAAATTGCACAAAATACAATATATATGAGAAATATTTCTACAGCTGAACTTAAAACTAGTATGAAATTTTGGACTCACCAGTTGGAAACTGAACTGGTTCAACTGGGGGTCCATTTGGACTACATCACGCCAATTGGAACCAGTTGGTAACTCAAATGGTCCAATTGGAACCAGTTGGCAATACATTTGGTTCAAATGGAACCAGTTAGAAACCCAATTCCAATTTTTTTTAGCACTAGCTGGCTGTCGAAGACAACGCGGCACTCGGTCAGCTCAATGAAGCCTGGCTGCACGACGTTGACTGCTGCCTAGGACGGAAAGATGGCGGACTTACCCAGAATGCACAGCATCGACAGCATTCATGCAGGCCATTTCAACTCCTGTAATAATTACCTAAGTTCCATGTGCTTTAAAAAACAAAATAAACTTCATCAAAAGCCTTTTATATATACATCACCATCATCCTGACTACGCCCACTGCAGGGTAAAGGCCCCTCCCATGTCTCTCTCCAATTAACCCTGTCCTGTGCCAGCTGCGGACACCACGGCCCCAAAATACATATCCATATATTTGCGACATAGCAGAATGTAAAAAAATGTCGCAGCGTTGTAACAAAGTTCTCGCAAGTATGTTCGCAAAAATCCCTTTAATGCCACAAGTTTGGTGGGATCCAGCAACATCTTTAATTACCTATCGCATTCACCATGCAAATATTTTCATTAATCATATGATCAGTAGTGGTTAAATTTATTATCCGTAACTTCTAATCTGGCAGAGTTTGCTGTCCTCAATTGATTTAGGCATCAAAACTATGCAAGTGCAGCTAAACGACACAAAAATGGGGCTAAATCAGCTCTGAACATCTTATAAAAATTTGCACTGAAACCATCCAGACCCGGTGTCCGCCTAAACACCTCACCCTCCTGCTTCGGCTCACTTGGACCTAATGCAGGGGCGCATGAGCAGCTTATATAATCCGACATGCCCGCCCTGTGAAGGAGGACTCCATAATCACTTCACACGACCTGCTACAACACTATTGTCTTTCTCGCCAACTCTATCCAGGTCCACACCCAGAGCATACAAAGACACAGGCCCCCCTTTGGCACCAACTCCAAACGGGCACTTTTCCAAATCACGAGAGAGTTCATATCTTTCCCAAACGCTATGCCCTGACATGTAACTACTATGACATTTCAGCAGACCTCTTTCGTATCGTCTGGGCATGCCGATGGCAATACACCCCCTACACTCACATACCACACTCGGGAGACTCGTCTATGCAGCTCTACCCTGGACAACCAACGACCACTCATCGGTCTTGCTCTACAGTCTGCCAGATGCGTCGGGCCTCCAGCCCCTGGAATGTTCGAAAAAGGTTTACCAAACGGCCAACTCTTTACGAACAGTGAAAAAAAAAAACAGACGAAAATTGGATTTTTGAAGGAAATGGTGCAGTGACTGTCTCACATCTCCATGGACACCTGAACCCATGTGATAAGGAAAGGGATAAAGGAGGGAGTGAAAGAACAAAGGAGTGGAAAAAAAAATTCAGGGGGCATTTTGACTGTCTAAAGTGCAAGGCTTTCTGGGCACCACTTTGACTGCCTCTGTGGTGACATCACCACTGGATGAGATCACAGATAATTAATGACTAATTATAAGGAATGACAAATTACTAATTAATGGCTAATTACTGAATACTTACTAAATACTAAAGAACTGCTAATTAATGACGCTTAAGGAAGTGGGAGTGAAAGAAGACAAAGAGGGCCCGTAATGAATAAAATGAAAATTGTATTTGAGGAAAGGAAATTAAGCAGTAACTGTCTCACAAAAGCGTGACACCTCTGCTGACAACCTTCTGTCCGCAACAATGAGGCATTAAAGGCTTAATGTACCGATATATGCATAGCATATAAGGGTGCCTTTTGCGTTTCGCCCCCATGGAAAGGCGGCCGAGGGCG
This sequence comes from Amblyomma mixtum, assembly GCF_055824585.1. Lineage (NCBI taxonomy): Eukaryota > Metazoa > Arthropoda > Arachnida > Ixodida > Ixodidae > Amblyomma > Amblyomma mixtum. The sequence goes on along the minus strand of NC_143019.1, from coordinate 139,799,581 downwards.
CGGAACTCCGGGAACTCCGCCTCAGAAGTTGCGCGCCCTGACCACTGCGCCGACCCACGCCAGCGGCCGTGCGAGAGGATTAGAACTGGTTACTAGCCGTGCTGATAGATGGCGTCACGGCACCTGCGCTCTAAAGTTAGCGGGCGTTGCGTAAAACGACGGCAACTCACTCGGCCTCGTCGCCTCGCTTATCAAGTGCCATCAGGACTGCACGTGCTCTTTTCAGCTTGCCTGGCAGAACTTCGCGCCGCGTGATAGCTTGGCCTCCGCGGGACCGGAAAGACGTACGCTGTTGTTAACGCCAAAGTTCGTTTCGACTCGCCGCCGTGTTCTCCCTCCGCGCCGGCAGCGGGAGCTAACTAAAAGCATTGCAGGCTTGAGTGAAATGACGCAGGCCTGCAAAGCCGAGCGTCGGCTCTACCCTCCACCCCATCCCTCCCTCGACCATCAGACACTTTGGAGGCGGCTCCAAACACGCACTTTACCCTCGGTCGCGCTATCACCAAATCCACACCCACCCCAAAGCCACTCTAGACCATACCCTTTTCCTCTGCCCGGCGGATCCTCCCCCGCGGGGCCTGGAGCACCTGCACTTGGGCGGCTTAGGAGACCGTATACTGCGCTCCGAGGACCCGGCCAAGCAAGCCATCGCCGTAGGCCGGGCTGCCAGCGTCACGATCGAGCCTCCAGGATATGAACGTTTGAGTGCAGTGGGGCCGTGCGGGGGCCCAAGGACCTATACGTGTCCCAAACTCCTTTCAAATAAAGTTTTCACCACCACCACCATCTCGAAACAGCGAATGCTCCGAGCAGCGAGGGTCCGCGTGAAGAGCGCAAACGCAGAACACCGCGATCGAGAATGACGCGCGCTACACCTATCTGCGCCAAAAACAGCACCAACGCTCGCTCCGAGCCCTCACCAACTGGCGTGCCTGGCCGGCGCGGGAGCGAATCAGCAACTGCAGATCATTCCTCTAGCGGCCTGCGCCATGCTCCAGCAAAGTAACGCGCGTCTCTACTCGCGCGCTGTGAAACGGCACCTCTGTTCTCGACCCGTCGCTCTGCCGTCGCGTGAAAGGCAAAAAGAAAGAAAAAACGAACGACATCGAACGTTGCTGCGTTCAGTCTTGTGTCTTCCTGGCTGTCCGTGATTTTAAGGCGAAAGCCTTTTTAAATGCCTCATACTGTCGTGACCAAGGATTGTTAGCAAATGTGTCTTAACTCTGTCGAGGCTGGGAATCGAACCAGGGCATCTGGGATTTGAAGTTGAGACGCTACCACTCCGCCACGAAGGCTCAGGATTTGGGCACGAATAAAGGCGCCTCTGGTGAATGCATGGGTTTCATGAATAAAAAATAAAAATAAGGAAAAAATAAAAATAACAAAGAAACAAAAAATATGAAAAATAAAAAACACGCAGTGCGCCAGGAAACGCTTTTGCCTTGCAGGACTTTAGAGAGTCCAAGTGCGCCCTGAATTTTTCTCCTTTCCCGAGACTATGTTGCAATAAAAACCTCAGCACTTTAACAAAACAAAAAAAAACGTCGGCGACCATGGCCATTTGTTCGAACCGTTTCACTCGGGATGACTTCTTCCTTCCAGGGCAATCGGTATACGCGCCGTCGTTGACAGGTGAAGCTGTCCTCGAGCTCTCGATATTACTTCCCTGTTTGCTAGCCCATGCTTGCTCCTGGCGAGAAAGCCATGAGGTAGCGTTTCAGCACGCTCGGGCAGAGATATATGGCACTGCCGTACTACGTCAAAGCGAGTGTTGGCCGACGTCAGCGAGGACAAGCAGGCAATGAGGCGATTAAAGAGGGCAGACGTAATTGATTTCTCAACATCCTCCTGGGGCCACGATTTCAGGCAACCGTATAGCCTGAAGAGAAATGCTGCACTTCGCATATCAAGCGGTCCGGAAAACTCGCAAGACAACACTGTCTATGCCGAGTCAGAAGATTTTGCCCACAGGTGTTTGCGCCTCTCGAAAAAGCCGGAAGCGCATGTGTGCCGGCCTCCCACCACGTCCGGCTCTCTGAAGAAGTACTGAGGCGAAAGCCTTTAACGCCTCATACTGTCGCAGCCGTGTCGGCAGATCTGTCCGCGTTTCGGCGTCACTGCTTGAAAAAAAAAAACTGCGTCGAGGCTGGGAATCGAACCAGGGCCACTGGCATTTGAAGTCATTAACTACTCATCTGGCATTTGAACTAGTCATTAACCACTCATGACTAGTTAGTCATAAACCAGTGATGACTAACCATGACTGGTTTGTCATGGCTGGTTAGTCATTAACCAGACATGACTAGTTAGTCATTCACCAATTATGACTAGTAAGTCATGGGTCATGACCCAATCAGTCATGGCCAGCCAATCCAAGTCGCCCCATAGCCACCTCGTGTGTGCCCACGGCCGCGCGGCCAAGGATGCGCGGAAAGGCTTCCGCATCGCCCACTTCAGATCGTCAAAGTGGCCCCTGAATTTTTTTACCCTGAGAGATGCCTGCAGTGGTGGGAATTATGGCCAAGAGCACTTTATGGAGTGCAGGGCGACCGTCCTGGCCAGATTTCGGTATTCTTTAAAATACGCCCCAACTTATAATAAATGAGCAAATTTTTTGTTGTTAACATTAGCACAAAAATTCCTACGCAAATGTTGACTAAAACGTTCAAAAACGCCGATGTCAGTAATTCTCTGTAAAGAGTGGAGACATCAGATTTTTTGCAGTGTGTGCATTTGGTCTCGGATGATGCGTACGACATTATAGTAAACGTAGATGCCTAAGTGGAATTCGTCAGCGCTCAATAAATCATTTATAACTGACTTATTTTTTCCTCTGCCCTTTCAGTTTCGTTCTCAGCTGCCAGAAGAGGGTTGCGAAGTCACGAGTGAGTATGCGATCACGTGAGGCATGCACAAACTGCAACATAATCCGCTGCTTTGTCGTTTTAACTTTCATGCCAAACTGCTACAGAAGCCGGAATGGCAGGAAATCAACAAAGGGCTATTATATTGAAGTTTATTTACGCCTTATGTGGTCTGGAGCTCAGTTCTGACGTCGCAACCGTCTGCTGAAGCCGAAACTGCATGGAAGAATAATTTCAATTACAGAAGTGTAGAGCGTAGGGGAATTGCACGCAGTAATTCAAGTTATTATTGCGTAAGCAATACTACGCCAGGTCTAACCGCTCGTCGCGTGGTCCGCGTACCCCCCTGCTCCTCGAGGAGCCGTAACAGATGGTGTGACGTCAGCCTCTCTGTTGCTATGGCGACGCGTGACGTCAGCTTGCTCCCTCCTCCGACGTTACGCGCGCGGCACTGCACGTCACGCTGACCAAAGCGGCCGCTTGACCACCGACGTCTTCGGCGCGCCCTGACGGTGCTGGCGTCGAAACGGAACATGCGCCTATTCTGCGCCGGGCGCGTCGAAGCCGCGAACCCAGAATGCACCGCGCGCGTCGGGTATACGGAGCACGTAGCCGCTACTCGTAGCCGGAAGAATGGATTTCTGCCCATGCGCGCCGCTTGTCGCTCGCATTTTAGCCCGGCGCAGCGTCGCCAACGTGATGTGACCGACCACAACCGCCCCGCTTGCGCGCGCCAAGAACCAATCACGCCGCCGCGCTCGCCAGTTGCGCATGCGCAGTAGCGGGGCATAGCTAGCGTGCCGGGGCCGCCGCGCTGCCCATCGCCTCTCTCTCTCTCCTCGTTGCTTTCGCACTCCTCCAGGTTTAACCAGAGCTAAACCACTGCCGATTTATATTTTTTTTAGTCATGCAAACGCACCAACTCGCCTCTGCTCTTTCCTGCAGTCCAACATGGCTGGCGATGATGGCTTCTTTCTCGAGCCCTTACATCGACCCACGTGCAGGTGCCGCATTCAACACTGCTCGAGCCTCCAAAAGGAAATTTTATTCTAGGCACGTGGTCTGGATTCCGTCGGTCATCTCTCTCGTGAAATTCGCGAGAAGGAACCACAGATATGGCATTAGTTGATAGCAGCTAGATGTGCACACTGGGCGGTATAGCCCCGCGGCTCTTGGTTGCTGGGGTAGTATCTTAGCGCATCCTTTGTCGCAATTTCATTAAGAAGAACACTAATTTGTAGCATTACGTACTACGTTTAATGCGACTGCGCAGGCTGACCCAACTGGCGCAGCATTCGGATCAGGTCATCGACGCGGCTCACGCTGCAATCCGGACGCCTTCTGGCGTAGATGCAGTTGTTCCCATCCCCAAACTGGCAACCAACATTAAGGGGCCACCCAGGACAGCGCTATTAAACTTTTTTTGCAGGTAAAATCCGATGGTTGGGCATTTCGAGCCTTTCTTGCCGCTTGTCCGTCAGCGAATGCTAAGATATTTGGATTGGAAGTTGAGAAACTTTTTGCCGCCGCTGCAACTGAAAGTCTGATGACGAAACAGGATAAAAAAATTAAGCAGTGGCTTAGCTCTGGTTAAGCCTGGATACGGCCGTCCACACACTGCCTGTACGGAGGCGGAGGAGGAGACGGAAATCGGCGCGGTTAGAACTGCCCGCAGGAATGCGGAGAGGAGGGTTGCCGGCTGCGACGCGGGCAACACGCGGCTGCAACGAAAGGTCAAACTGTGGGCGAGGAGGCGATGCGCGCAGTTGTAGCGGCGGTGAGAAGGCGGCGCACATGCGCAGTAGCGCGGGGCCGCGCCGAAAGGTCAGGCGACGGAGTCGGCTGCGGAGAGGAGCGACCACCTGCGCGGCGCGTGACGTCACTCGGTTCCGAGCATGCACATAACTCCCCAGTTCGGCTCACGCGAAGCTCGGCTCTGACTCGCGTAGTGAAGCTTTTCGCTTCAAAATGACGTAAACTGGCGGCAACGCGGACTCCGTGACTGCCGACGCGAACGCTGCGCTGCCACATAGCACCAGCCGAAATCTAAACTACCGCCGGCCGGACGTTGGAGGCCTCTCAGCCGTCGTCGCTTCGTTTATGTTTGCATCGACATTATACGATGGATCCCGTTCTCGATTCCGAAAACCAAGTTCACGCAAACAACTGCGACCTGCACTTCAGCGACCTCAACCCCACACAGGGTGCGATGCTTCTGAGCAAGGGCGTCCGCAGAATTTTTTGCAGGGGGGGGGGGGCCCCATTGGTTGTTGGCGCCGGAGGGGGGGGGGGGGGGGGGGTATGTTCGTAGCAAAAAGGCACTATTTGCGGAGTAAATTTATTTATTTATATACAAATAAAATAAATAAGTAAAATACACACATGAAAGAAAAATTACAAACAGCAAATTAAAGCGAGGCTAGGAGAGATACATTGGAGTTTATCAACGAAGAAACAATTAAAATTAATAAAAATGCAAAAAGATACTATCACTTCGTGGAGAAGAGTGCTCAGTCTTGCTGCATACGGGTTCTCGACACACCCGGATTGATGACCAGCACACAGCACAATATGTTCACAAACACGCAACGACAGTCACTCAGTCAGTCTTCCTTGAACAGAAACTGTAGACGCCTCGGATTTTTCTGGGCGAATTGCGTGATGACACTGGTGATAAATTCATTTCTGTGCTTCATTACACGCTCTCGGTGCACACTCATCATACAAAGGCCGTCCAGTCTGTCGTTTGTCATCGTTGAGCGTAGCCACGTTTTCACTCTCCTCATTGTACTGAAGGAGCGTTCGACCGTACAGGTAGTAACTGGCAAAGCCAGAGTGTCACAGACCAATGGAATGTGTCTCGGCAGGAATTCTCTCGGGGCTCGGCTATCGGCGAACGAAGCCGACTGGAATTCCAGGAGGAATGGAATGTTCTAGAGCGGTGGTACAGGTGCGCTGTTTTTTTTTAAAGTGGAGAATGCAGGCATAGCCGACTCGACGACGCCTGTCACGGAAGACTGACCTTTTGCGTTCCCTCCTGCTCTCCCGCGCGGCGCTCTGAGGGAGCTGAGCGGGTTAATGCGTCCCCTCTGCCCCGTCGTCACCGCGTTGACAAAAGCGCCCCGATGATGAGGGAGAGGGAAGAAATATGCTATCTGCCGGTCCGTCCAGGTTGCAGAGAGCGGTTGGCACAGTCGGGAGGAGATAGGCAGTTGAAGAGGTTGGGTGGTGTGTTTGCGGGCGTGGAGGGCCGAGTTACCGCGCCGAGGCACGCGTTCCATCGCACAAGGCCCGCCGCCTTCGAGCCATCGTCGCATCCACAACCACCCGAACCAGAGTCATCGCCGCAGCCCCCGTATGTGAATTGTCCGTCGGACTTTCTGTTCTTTTTCCCATTTAACTCTTTGTATATTACTTCTTTTCATGCCCTGTACGCCTTCTTGTTCTCTGTAATTGGATTTGTGTGTTCTTTGTATTGTCTGTCTCTCTTGCTTGTCGCGTTTTATATAGTTTTTCGGCTACTCCTCTGTTTGTTTTTACATGTTTTTGTGTTTCCCTGCATGCGATTAAATATTTGTTTTAAACCCGCAACCCCTTGAGTTCCCTTGGAGTACTGACGCACCGACACACGTGCACCACGCACGGGCTGACCGACCTCAAAAAAATAAATGTTGCACAACGTTCGCTTTTAGGCCACAGGGGAGCGTAAAGCGGCCCCTGTGCCTCGACGGCTTGCACCAGGCAGCCGGTTGGTGGGCGATAGTTGTGACAATAATTGGCGTCCGCGACAGGACCGGTCAGCCGCGTGTCGGGGCTGAGGCTCCGAAGGGACTAAGGAGAGGGTCGTGCTAGTGGTTAGATATCCACTGTTTCCTGAGCACGATGGCAGAGGTCGAGTTTGACAAATTGGTCGAGCAGGGAAGAAGCTTCGGCTTCGACGGGAAAGAACTGTTCTCGTGGATTGAACAGGAGCGTGCTAGGCGCCGAGAGGAGAGAAATGCAGAACGCACTTGGCGCAAGGAGGAAACCGAACGCGAAGCACGTATGAGAGATGAGGAGTTGGAGAGGCAACGAGAAGAATCCAATATAAGAATGGCTTTGCTGGAAAAGGAAAAGGAGGTGTTGTTGTTGAGGCGGGAACCCGCTAGTGTCTCTGAAACGGACTCCAGGTCCGGCTCGGAAGAGAGAGGGGCGGTTAAATGGAACAAAGTGAACCCGCACAAAGTTATGCCTATTTTTAATGAGCAGCGCGATGACCTCGATGCCTATTTGAGGCGTTTTGAGCGCGTGGCAGAGAGCCAAGGTTGGCCACGGGATCAGTGGGCCACTTATTTGAGCCTGTGTTTGAGCGGCGAGGCTCTAAACGTTTTTAGCCGAATGTCCGCGCCCGATTGTACGAGCTACGACAAGCTGAAGCAAGCTCTGATGCTGCGATTTCGGCTGACGGAAGAAGGATTCCGAGAGAAGTTTAAGGGGGCATCGCCCATGAATGGAGAAACATGCTCCCAGTTTGTGACTCGGCTGAGGAACTTCCTCGAGCGGTGGGTAGAGCTTTCCAGCACCAAGAAGGAGTATACGGCTTTGTTTGAGCTGATGGTGAAGGACCAGTTCCTTTCAAGCTGTGCGACACCGCTGGAGCTCTTTCTTAAAGAGAAAAAGGACCCTACCCTCGAAGAACTGGTGGAAAGAGCGGAGCAGTACGTGGACGCTCACGCATGGGAAAATTTTTCAAAACTTGAAGCGCCAAAGAAAGAGCCGTCAGTTAGAGCCAGCTCTGATAAAAGGGGCGAAATGAAATACGAGAGCAAGTCGGCTGCGAAGCCGAATGATTTGAAAATCCAGAAATGTTTCATTTGCTCACGCCTCGGACACCGACCCGAAAATTGCCACGTGGGCAGAATGGAGGGCAACAGACCACCTCCGAAGTGTTTCAAGGGCGGGCGAACAGGCCACACTAGCTGGAAGTGTTGGCAGAAGAGCTCGACGAAGCCAAAAGACGGCGCTGAAGAATCATCTTCAGTATGTATCGAGGACGGATACCTTGAATTGAAAAATGGGACAAAGGTTCCCGTTGTTGGCGCCGCTCTGTCTAACAAGACTTTAACTATGAGTGAGAAGCTTCCTGTAGTCACCGGTTTGGTTGGCAACCAAAAGGTTCGCGTACTTAGAGACACCGGGTGCAACACGGTGATAGTGAGGAGGAGCCTTGTCGAAGATGCCGATCTCACAGGATTCAAATCTCCCGTATACCTCCTCGATCGGTCGGTTCTCATGCTTCCGGAGGCTTGGGTCGACGTTGACACCCCATACATCAAGGGACGGCTCCGTGCGAAGTGTATGGAGGATCCCCTTTATGACCTCGTATTAGGCAACGTTGAAGGAGCCAGACATGCCGCCGACCCAGATCCATGTTGGAACCTAGAAGCAATGGCTGCGAAGATGCCGTCCTCAAAAGGGTTAGAGCCACGAGGGAGTGGTAGCGCTGCGGAGGCGGACGCCACCGAGGAAAATGGGAGAGCAGCTTCCGCAGACAGAGAGGATGACCAGGCAAACGCCGTGGTGACGAGGAGGCAAGCCCGGGAGAAGCGAAAACTAAGGGGACTGAGAGTGTCGGTCAACTCTGAAAACGTAAGCAGCGAAGTCCTATGCCAAGAGCAGAAGCGTGACCCCACGCTGCGGGCATGCTTTGACCGAGTGAATCGGGTGGTGCACAGCAGAAAAGGAGACAGCTACCAGTTTTTCCTCCAAGGCGGAGTTCTCCAACGCAAATTCACGTCTAGATTTGGACGGGATTACATTCAAGTAGTTGTTCCCACGAAATTTCGGACAGCTGTGCTCGAAAACGCTCACAGCGGTGTAATGGGAGGACATCAGGGCCCCCGAAAAACAGTGCGCAAAGTTCGAAGTGAATTTTTCTGGCCGGGACTGCAGGCCGACGCGAAACGTTTTGTCATGTCCTGCGGCTCCTGCCAGCGGACTACTCCCAGAGGCCACACATGAAAGGCACCCCGTGCGAATGTTCCAGTCATTGAGACGCCCCTTTCAGAGAGTGATAACGTCGGGGCAGACTACATGAGTCGGGTAGACTAATGGGCCCACGCGGGTTGTTTAGACTGCTGTCACACCCTTCTAGTGTCAGTTTTTTTTTTGTGTGTGTGTCCGTTGTCTTGATTACATGCAGTGATATTCTGTATACCCTTGACTGTGTCCACTGTGATGACGTTGTGTCGTAATATAAATGTAAGCTGTATGCTGTTACGATGTGACACGTGTCATGTGATGCCCGAATTGGACTTCATGAGGACGTCGACAGTGAGTGCAGTGCGGTGCGCGTGAACTGACAAGCGTCCCCGAGTTCGAGTGCAGATACTCTTGCGTGTGTGAAGAGGTTGTCGTGACTGTGCGGTGGTCAAATGATTGAATAGCCGCTTGTATGGCTGTAGGCTGTAACATGTACGCCACTTTTGAGTGCTCATTGCTTTTTGTGTGTGTTTGTGACGCGGAACGGTTAAAACCTTTTTTCCATGTTCTCGTTGTTGATGGTGATTTGGCGTTGGTCTGTGCCTAGCAAAATATTATGGTATAATATTCTTTAGTGGGGGGCTGTGTCACAGACCAATGGAATGTGTCTCGGCAGGAATTCTCTCGGGGCTCGGCTATCGGCGAACGAAGCCGACTGGAATTCCAGGAGGAATGGAATGTTCTAGAGCGGTGGTACAGGTGCGCTGTTTTTTTTTAAAGTGGAGAATGCAGGCATAGCCGACTCGACGACGCCTGTCACGGAAGACTGACCTTTTGCGTTCCCTCCTGCTCTCCCGCGCGGCGCTCTGAGGGAGCTGAGCGGGTTAATGCGTCCCCTCTGCCCCGTCGTCACCGCGTTGACAAAAGCGCCCCGATGATGAGGGAGAGGGAAGAAATATGCTATCTGCCGGTCCGTCCAGGTTGCAGAGAGCGGTTGGCACAGTCGGGAGGAGATAGGCAGTTGAAGAGGTTGGGTGGTGTGTTTGCGGGCGTGGAGGGCCGAGTTACCGCGCCGAGGCACGCGTTCCATCGCACAAGGCCCGCCGCCTTCGAGCCATCGTCGCATCCACAACCACCCGAACCAGAGTCATCGCCGCAGCCCCCGTATGTGAATTGTCCGTCGGACTTTCTGTTCTTTTTCCCATTTAACTCTTTGTATATTACTTCTTTTCATGCCCTGTACGCCTTCTTGTTCTCTGTAATTGGATTTGTGTGTTCTTTGTATTGTCTGTCTCTCTTGCTTGTCGCGTTTTATATAGTTTTTCGGCTACTCCTCTGTTTGTTTTTACATGTTTTTGTGTTTCCCTGCATGCGATTAAATATTTGTTTTAAACCCGCAACCCCTTGAGTTCCCTTGGAGTACTGACGCACCGACACACGTGCACCACGCACGGGCTGACCGACCTCAAAAAAATAAATGTTGCACAACGTTCGCTTTTAGGCCACAGGGGAGCGTAAAGCGGCCCCTGTGCCTCGACGGCTTGCACCAGGCAGCCGGTTGGTGGGCGATAGTTGTGACACAGAGCCACCTCAATGGCTTTTGCAACACCAGGGAAGAATGTCTTGGCCTGATGTAGAAGCTCGCAGTAAGTTATTTCTGATGGGTCCCCAGTTTTGTTGCACCACATCTCGTACCAAGAGATGGCCTCTTCCTTGAAGTTGTCGATGCCGTAAAAGCACTGGAGTTCTTCGGCGAGAACAGCGAACTCAACACGGCTCAAGTGCTTCATTTTTGATGGATGCAGCTGGAGAAGTTTGAAGCTCCTCTCATTGCTTTCAGAATGAATATAAAAGGCCTCCATTACCTTTATATTCATCAGAAAGGCAGTCTATGTATCAGCAGCCCTTCGATTGCCTTATCCGAGAGGGAGTTGAGGTATCTGAACTCCCACGTGCCTTCCAAAAAACGTCTGTGTGCTAGATAAGTGTTTCTATATATACCCCTTGCCTTCTTCAATAAAAACTAGTTGATAGTCAGCGCTTGTTTGTGTTACTCTTCCGTCTTTCGTTTTTTCCCGTCCTTGTTGCGCTGTGAACAATATCATGAATACGTACCAACTCGCCCAAATTTCTGCCTTGCTTAACGAAAGGTAAGCCCCCGCCAATTTTTTTCTCGTATTTAATCATAACGCTTGTACTTGTGAGATTGGCCTGTGGCGGGGATACCTGCATTTTATTAAGGCGAAAGCCTTTAATGCCTCATACTGTCGTTAGCAGACGCTGTCGGCAGCCGTGTCGACAGACGCGTCGGCAGGAGTGTCGACAGACGCGTCGGCAGCCGTGTCGACAGACGCGTTGGCAGGAGTGTCGACAGACGCGTCGGCAGCCATGTCGACAGACGCGTCGGCAGATTCGTCCGCCTTTCGGCGTCACTGCTTAAAAGGCTCAAGGTGCCAGCATGAATAAAGGCGCATCTAGTGAATGCATGGGCTTCATAAATAAAATAAAAGGAGTAAATTCAAGAAAAGGAAATAAAAAATAAAATAAGAAAAATAAAAATAAAAACAATAAAATTAAGAAAAGGAGCAAAAAATAAAAAAAAAATATGAAAAATAAAAAGTAAACAAAAACAAACAGTGGCTAGGAAAGGCTTTCGCCTTGGAGCACTTTAGAGAGCCAAAGTGCCCCCTGAATTCTTACTTCTTGCTTACAAGAGCGCCGTTTTCAATACGAGTGGCTGGACTGCCACCGCGCGAGGTACCTTTCCACCAAAGCAGTCTGGTTCCCTGAGACGTCGCTGAGTGCACCACTGAGGTTGCAGCCGCCACGGAAGACGGCCGACACCGCATTCTACTCTAAGCAAGAAGAGTGCCTTTCAACGCTTGCCGAACGTCATCGGACACGATGCTGCGATACGTCGAAGCAACTTAATGCAGTCAGTAAGACCCGGGCCGTCCGAGCTGGAGTCACACAGCAGTGTGTCGAGTCCGTTTTTATTGACGTTCCTCGTCCTACGGCGTCAGCCGCCCTTCGGGGGCCCGTTCGAATTGACCGCTACGAGACCCGAATTCAGCAAGGCGGAAATTTGGGCGAGTTGGTAAGTATTCATGATTTTGCTCACAGCGAAGCAAGAACGGGACGAAAGAGTGACACAAAGAAAATTAGCGAGCGTCTGGCGCCACAAACGTACTAACACGGTCGTCCACTTCTAGCCTGAACCAGGCTCCGCGCAGCGCCCCTCTCGGGCGCTTGGGCAACTACCGCGCAGTGCCGGAGACCATAGGCGTGGAGTCTTCTACGGTCCGCCAGCACCTCGCGGTCAAGTTCACTTTCGCATTTCCGACAGAGCAGCCCAGAGCTGCCCCCACGGTGGCTTATCGCTTCTTCTTGCAACCGACACGCGATAATAAAGAGGCCGATGCGGGGAAACTCTTCAAGTGCGGGTTCAAGCGGCGGAGGCCACCGCCGTTACTTAGCTGTGCAATATTTCATAATTTGAAGCAGTTCGTGCCCAGCAGCCAGAATAACTGGCGGGTGCTTTCATCCACTGCAAAGCGCCGCTATTCAATGGCAATGCTAAAAAAATACCCAAGACAGTTTGGAAAGTCTCAAGTGTGCTTGTCGAAAGCCTTGTGGTGAGCCCACTGCCGCTTCCCCAAACCGCTTGGCGCGGAATCACTGGGCCGCTTCGGAGCCGTGTGTCTCATTCAGGGCTGGGCAAGATACTTCAAATAGTATCTTCGATACGATACTCGATACCTTTGAAAATTGTATCTCCGATACCGATACAAGATACAGTACCGAAGTCAATTTTCGATACATATACTCGATACTGTATCTTCGATACTTCAATACATCACTAAAATATCAAATATTATACAGGTTATATTACGACTAACAAAGTTTACATAACTGAAATCACTGTGTAATAATTCCGGTAATATAATTGGAGAACTTAGGAAATGTACGCGTGGTTTCTGTAACCTTTAGTGTATATCTATGAAGCACTTTTCCTGAAAGGACTTATAAATGAATCCGACAGCATGGATCTGTTGAAGCTCCGCTGTCTGCGCAGTTGGCCTTGTTAGAACTTTAATTTGGACTAAAGCCATATACCAGGTGTCCCAGCTAAATGTAACCAAGCTTTTAAAAAACACGGGGTGTCCTAGCCATCTGAAACCAAATGAGGGTTGCTTACAGTCCCGTGACCTAGTCTGCAGTATTTTTTTCATTCTTCAAGGTTGAGTAATTAGTTAAGCTTAATTAACTAACTTTTTATTTATTGACTTCAGGAACAAAGTGCCAATGGAAAAGTTGTAGGAACAAAGTGTCAATGGAAAAGTTGTAGATCGCTTCGAGAAACAGGTTACTGAGACTTTTGCAGCAAATTAATATTTACGTAAAGTAGTTTTTTTACCGCGCTTTTAACCATAACCCGCACAATAAGAAAAAGCTTCCACATGACAACTGTGCCACTTCAACGTCCCAAGACGCGCCTTAGAGAATAAAATCCTTTTTTTCTGAAGTCCTCTCCTCGATGAGACTTTGGGTGCACATTGGGGCAGAGAAGTCAGCGAGCAGCTGTTCACGTGACAACTTTCTTTTAAGGGCAATAAATGAAGCTACGTAAATCGTAACTTGACGGAAACAGCACTACTAACGGTTTTTCGAAGTGATCTAAAACTTTTTCATTGACACTTTTTTCCTGAAGTCAATAATTAAAAAGTTAGCTAATTGAACTTAACTAATTAGTTAACTTTTAAGAGGGGAAAAATACTAAGGACTAGGCCACGCGACTATGAACAACCCTCAGTTGGTTTCACTGGACTAGGACACTTCGCCTTTTTTAAAAGTTTGGTTACATTTAGCTGGGACACCCGGTATATGTTGAAGTGATCGCTTCTGTAAGCAGCCTAACGAAAAATCATTTAACCCAAAGTTCCTCATACGAACCAATCTGTGAGCACTTGGCTATATGAATAAACCTGAAACGTTTTCTGTTTTCGGTTCGATACTATAGAGCAATTACCCGATGGCTTGTGCCTTTGATCAAACTAAATGATGCAAGCTCCGTGCGCTTGGGAACCGAACAGTTAGTTTGCCAGTACTGCGATAACAAACTTCTGAAGCTGAAACTATTCTTGAAAAGCTGGAATTAAAACAACAACAAGTAAAATGGCTGAACGTTTTTATTAGGCTAAAGATATTCGTTACGTTTACTTGAAGGTCTTAAGTAACAACATTTGCTCGAACCGCCGGTCCGAAAGAGTCCCGCGATGTGGGCGCGCTATAAGGGAGGAAAATGAAAAAAGCCTCTCTACAGGAGCAGAAGAGCATGTCGCAGTATTATACTTGACGAAGGCGCCTCTTGTCAGTGGATAAGAATGAAGCATAGCCACATCAACTTGAGGATCTTGTAAATAATTGAGAAACTGAAGCTTCACTAACGCCTTCTGAGAGCTACGGCTGGTTATACCGCTTGTCTCTTCAAATGAAAAGAATGCGTCAGCTGACGCATTTGATGCTGCTGGCGCCGATGATCCCACTGCCTCGCGTGCGGAAGAATGCGCGGCTTGTGTTGTGCTGACATAGTCGACAAAAGCTTCTTCTGTAAGCTTCTGAGCATGACGGCGGAAGTCTTCCATTTCTGCTCGCAACCACAGCAACTTGAAATAGGGGTGTAGAACAGCAGCAACTGTTGCCTCTTCTGCACTCGGTTTCATCTTCAAAAGATGGTCAAACCTGCGGGTGAATCCATTCCTAACTCCGAGAAACGCTGATGATCCAGAAGTGGTAGCTTGGGAGTTAGCTAAAAAGCAGCGAAGATGCTGCCGCCCGTCTTGTACTACCGCCTGAGCGAGCGCTTTTACAGGTTTTTTTTTTTTTGTATCCAGTATCGTAAAATACACGATACACTAAAAATGTATTTTCGATACCGATACTCCGATACTCTAGTTTTCGGCACGCGATACCTAATACCGATACACAAAATGTATCGAAAGATAGTATCGAAGATACATGTATCTTCGATACTGCCCATGACTGGTCTCATTGCAACGAGACGTCTGGCGAAGGAGCGGCTGTGCAGCTGCCACCGCCGACGCGCGCGCGCTCGTTCTACCGCTACTGTGTGACGTCACGGTAGGTATGCGCAGCTGCGCCCCCCACTGGCGCGCCGGTTGCTAAGGAGGGGAGGAGGTTGCGCCGCTGCGCGGAGGAGAGGCCACAGTGGGCACGATTCCAGCGCACGGAGGGACACCGTGAGTATCAACCACAATCGCGCCACCGTGGAGAGGCCAGTATGAACACCAGGTCGTCGAGAATACTCCCTCAAACATAAGTCGAAGTGCGACGAAGGGAATCGCAAAGTTCACGGTGGGCTCTCTGCCAAACTGGACGTCAATACGTAAACTCCAGGAAACGCCTGCCCAGAAACACGTGTGGCGAATTTTACTGACGTGGCCAACGAAAGGAGCCTTTCTTCGTTGTAATGGAGAAAAAAAAACGGCTCCTTTCGTTGGCGTCACGCAGTCGCAACTTCTTTGCTTACTGGCGCCCAGAATGTCGGTACGCCGCCAGAATATTCGTAGTGAGCTGGCGCAAAGTAGACGGGGGAGGGGGTTGAATGCCTTCGTGACATAAAGATAAACAAATTGAACTAAATTCTTGATGAAAGCCCACACACTCGCTTACCAGCGAGAGCGCGCGTAATTAATATGGGTGGCAAGCTTACTGGGGAACGTGTTTGTTGTCAGGTCGTGTAGGTACAGTAAACTAATGTAAACCATCCGGGTTAACAGATTCCACTGGATTCCTCCGGATTAACAGATTCTCACAACGCCCGTTGTGAGAATGTAACGGCAGTTCACAAGGCGCCGAGTTTCGAGGCAGATTAGCTGCGAGAAAAAGATATATTTATGCGTAATTAACTTTGATTCACGCTTTAAACCATCCATGGCACCAGCCTGTCTTGGGAAGACACCAAATTTGCTGAATTTCACGCGGCAGAGGCAGTCTTCTGTTCGAAACTTCTTGCCGACGCACTGCACCCGAACGGGAGAGTGGGACCCAACATGCCTCCGCCGCCGAGAACGGTGTCCTCACACTGAAAGCGGCGCTGGCCCTCGAGGAGGAAGCAGCGCCGCGGGGTGGTGCAAAGGGTGTCCTCACCCTGAAAGCAGAGGCGAGCGGGCACCCAGGCACCCTGCACAGCACAGCCTTGCAGAGCGACCTCTACGGCCCGTGTCCGAGCTGGACAATGCAGTCTCCCATGCACTAGGCTAGAGTCGCACATTCTCCGGGGGTCTGTCAGCATGGACATTAAAAAAAAAGCACAACTGCCAGTCTGGTGCATGTCGCTGACCTGAAACCCTGCGACCCTCGCAAGGATCATAACTAAGTTGAGGTGATCTTCCCTCAGCGCCGAAAATTGTAGAAATTGGCGGGGGCTTAGCATTGGTTAAGCCTGGCAGGTTGCGAAAGCAAAAGCGCAGCGCCTCCAACAGAAGGAACGCAGTGCAGCCGCGTCTACAGGTCGCGCGTGGCTACCGGCCGCCGCTGCGCGACTCGACTTGGTAGCCCATCTCTCGCCCTGGCATGACGTCACGCTATGACGTCACTAGGCATGGCATGACGTCATAGTTCATTCTCAATGTCCCGCGTGGCTACCGGCCGCCGCTACGCGACGACTCGACTTGGTAGCCGCAGCCCTTCTCTCGCCCTGGTATGACGTCAGAGGTCATTCTAAACGTCAAACGTGGCTACCGGCCGCCGCTACGCGGAAGGCCGTTCATGAGCGTAGTATTGGTTTCGCAATAAAAGAACGTGCTTGAGTGTGCCTTTGGGCGTCCCGCACCTTGCGCAGTCCGGTCTGAATTAGTCCGGGGCGAATTCGCAATAAAAGTAGGGATTAATAAAGGTTCCGGCTTTTAACTGCCTCCAGACTAATACTTGCCTTCTGTTGAGAGAAAGGTGAGGGAGAGGGAATTTAAGTCTACTGTTCCTGTAGTGGGAAGTGCACAAGACCATTCTTTCTTTAGAAGACCGACGAATTCTCGGTCTTGACCTTTTCGTTTCTCTTACTGCTGGGGTTAGCTGGAACCAGAAACTTCCTATGAAGCTTTTCGCAAAGCTCCGTATTCCTGTTTTACAGTCGCTCATTATAATAAAATTTTGGACCCGGTTGCCAAAATAGCATAGCTATGGCCCCTTCTGCTTCTGATGGGTGGCTCGTATTCCTATTTGAGGAGTCGTTCACCCGTTTTCCTGAGTGATCGACTAGCGCTTTAGAGAAAGTTGCAATATGCTGCAGCATCAACGCTTACTACGCTAGGTTGAGAGAAGTGTTTTTGGATTGCTTTAGCTCTAGCCCTCCTCCTGTACTCATGTTCCGGATGCACCTTCATCGGTACAGGCTCGACTTGTGGCTGTTTATTCCCTGCCTTATTCCCGCGGTAGTCTCATCGGCCCCCTTGACGCTCCCAGTTGGAATCCACTCCTCTACCTTAAGCCCTAACGGGCACCTTTATCGAAAATGGTGCTACCGCTTGTCCGCACACCAAAGAAATGCTCCGAACCAGGCCTACTCAAGACGACACAGAGCCTCAGAAAACACACGACAAGCCGGGCTCAGCCAGAAATGACAGTCGGCTTATAGCTGAGCCTAGCTTCTCCAAATCCGCTAGGGGTTAAGGGACCAACTTGCCCTGTCCATTTGATTTTAACTAGTATGTCATTAACTCGCGTAACACTCTGCCCTCTTCCTGTTTCTTAATGTTACATGTGGCGTTATTTTTAGCATAGCTAAGTGCGCTGTCCCCAGTTTAAGCTTCAGCAGTATCAGCTGGAAATGGTTGGTTTATTGGGGTTTAACGTCCCGAAGCGACTCAGGCTGTGAGAAGCACCGTAGTGGGGGGCTCCGGAAATTTCCACCACCTGGGGTTCTTTAACGTGCACTGACATCGCACAACACACGGGTGGTCTCTAGCACTTCGCCTCCATCGAGATACGACCTCCGCGGCCGGGACAGTGGAAAACGAGAACTTCCAGATCTATACCGCCTGGAAAAAGGGAGGAGAAGGAACAGTGCACAATCAACCGGGAGCAGTAGCAATTGAGCGAGGAAAATGTGGTGGGGTCGAACGGCGGGACGAAACTGCCATGGTGGCTACAATGAGATTGTGCTGTGGGGCACCAGGTCGCGAGTTGCGTTTGCGAAGGTGCTGAGCGCAGTCCCTGCCTGGTAGCCGGACCCTTGGACCGTAAAAACTCGCTTGATAATCAACTGCCAAGCGGAAACGAGAAGGGGCTGTCTGGTCCTCTATCACCCGCGGCGGCTTTCAAGTGTGCGTGAGAAGCGGCACGGCGACCGGACCTCACCATTGCCCGTTGGCGAGGTGCATCGCAGTGCTTGTGTCAGCAGCAGGCGACCGGACACCTACCCCTGCCCCAATGGCCGCTTCCCACGGCCGCGGGTATGTCCCACAGTGACCAATGACGAGAGAGGACAGCTCATACATAAAATATGGCCCCCTATTTTGTGACGTTTCATTCGGTCCTTTGCTCCCAATGCCGTCGGGGATGAGGCGTGGAGGGAACTTGTCTGCATAGACACCCCCGACGCCCACGGCACAAAAGGCGGACCGACGAATGACGATGCACTATTAAGGGACTGCTCGGTAGCTGGCGGTTCTTGCGTCTCGGCCGAGGCGGAGGAACGTCAGGGGCCATGTTGATATCGTCATGACTGAGGTCACGAACACATTTGACGTCACGAAAGAAAGGCCCGTTGAAAGGCGTAGGAGGGGCAAGGCTATGGCCGCCTCTTCCGCAGTAGTCTGGTCCGCAAACCATATCCTGCCGGCCACAAAACCCTAACTAAAGCCCAAGAGAACACCTGGCGCCGCTTACAGACAAATACGTACCCTCACCCCACAATTTACTCGCACATTTAACCAGGCAAGTACACGGTAAATTCTGGCCTCAGCCAGCCAACCTCACGCATATAATGTGGGGTTGCTTTCCAAACGACATAGCAACATTTGAAATATGGAGCAGTGGGAGGCATTGATGCGCAGCTCGGACCCAGCCGTCCAAGTGGCGGCATGCGAGTGGGCTGCGGAGGCCGCCGGGGCTCAAGGGCTCCCGTGTGCCTGATCCCATCACCCTTCCCTCTTAAATTTGCGCACAAATAAAGTCCTAAACAACAACAACAAGGCGTAGGAGGCAACAGTACTGCCACAAGATGTCCCGTAAGCAATGACGGCGCTTCCGTTGCGGGATGCGTTCGCAAAAAGCTGTCGCCACCCCGGCCGAGCTTCAATAGACTCGTGAAGACATGTATCAAGACGGCGACAACCGAGCCGGAAAACGTTGCAGTAGTGCTTCAGAAGGCGGGCCACAGCTTGTCAAACGGAATGCCCCACTTTGGACACCCCAGCGTGAAAGTCCCCCAAAACAAATAACACGTGCAGCTGCGATTTGTTGTGCACCTACACGGACAGGGGAAAAAACAAGTGCTTGGCCTGTTCGTGCAGGCTTATGTGATTCCTTCGCGCTTCAATTCATGCCATGGCCAAACGCACGATCCATCCACTCCGAAAAAAACTAACAGCGCACGCCAGAGAAAAAAAAAAAGCAACTGCTTTACAACAGCGACGGCAGTGCACTACTGACAAAAGGGGGCGAATAAACCATGCAGTGATGCTCAGCAGTACAGAAAGAGTCGTAGCGCGGGAAATAAGTCAGGCTGCGTAAGGTGGCAATCTGTGAAAACAATAAGTGAAGCTTGCCTAAGTTTCCACACCTGTGAAGCCTTGAAAAGTTGCCTGTGGACAAAGGCCACAAAGCAAAGAGCGAGCACGGATAAGCTATGTGGCTCGCTGCTTCTAGACAGAAACAAAACACGAGGCGAAAAGCACCAAACAACTAAACGTGCCCTTAGTCATCAACTCCAAGCTCGCAATCGGCCGCTGCTTCACACGCAGAAACGTCTCGGCACCGCGCGCTTGACCAGGAGCACGCGAATCGCCGTTGTAACTGCCCCGCATTCTCTCAACAGTTCTAGCAGCAGCGCCATCTCTCGCCCCCGAAATCACTTTCCGTTTTGCGACCCGCGGACGTTTGCTTTTGTCTTTCTGCCGTCGACAACAGCTGGCGCTGCCTGTACAGCTGTTACAAACTACGTTACTAGAACGTTGGTTACAAAGCCATAATTTTCGGTCCCGCATTGTCGCACATGATGCAGACATTCCATCGACTTTCACCAATTCAGGCACGCACTAGCCCGACGCAAAACATTTACACAAACTTACATTAAATGCCTACCTTCTGCTAAATATGAGCGAGAACAATGCAGAGTACTGGGCGCGAAAATTCTTGCAATTTTTGTTCTGAGCGACGCAACTCTAAGTAGAAAAAGACGGCCAAAAACAAAGGCACAGTTGTGAAGCGTGACCGAGGAAAGGACACACGTGCGGTTCCGTTAACCCTGGCCGACGGCGACCTCACGAGTTCAACGCGAAGTCTACGCTGTTTGCATACGACCGCTATAATAACGCATGGCCGGCCAGACGCGGAAACTCCGGCTACTACTATGAAACGCATCATTAAAAGCTAAGCCGACAAGCAGCAGTGCAAGTTCCAACCTGGCCAACAAACACGACCACCGCGAACGTTAAC
Source organism: Amblyomma mixtum (assembly GCF_055824585.1). Lineage (NCBI taxonomy): Eukaryota > Metazoa > Arthropoda > Arachnida > Ixodida > Ixodidae > Amblyomma > Amblyomma mixtum. The sequence continues at coordinate 139,779,077 of NC_143019.1, read as the reverse complement.
TCGAACGTTGGGACCGCACACACACACATACACGCGAACACAAGGCGCTGCGCGTTTCGCAAGCGTTCCACTCGGTTTTTTCCAAGTTCAAGATGCAAAACCAACTAGCCCGTCAACATGCCTTACTGACCTCTCAAACAGCGCAAAAAATGTGCGAGACAAAGCCACACACGAACGGTCACCGAGTAAAGAAAGATCGCGCTGAGCAACGACACACACGCGCTTCCCGACTGCTTACCTTCGGCGACGAGCCGCGCTATGAGTCGGCACCTGTCGTGGCGGACGGCGTCGTGCAGCTTTGTGCCAGAGGCCATGACCGGCAGCACGTATTCCACAAACAGCGCAAACAAGACGACCACGACCGTGTCAGCGGGAAGCCACAAGAACACAAGGCGACGGGCGAAAACCGTTGTGGCGGCGGCGGCGGCGGCGCTCGCTTCTTGCTCTGGTTGGCTTCTCGGCTGCGCGAGCCGGGAGAGGAGGAGTAGGCGCCAACCCTGCGGCGCCAAAGAGGAGGAGAGACCCGAGCCCGTCGTGGGCCGCGCTCATTGGCCGCCCTCACGTGCCAGGCCTTCGCCAGACATTTGAACTTGGACGAGCCGCGGAGATGAGAGCGCCCGGTCTCGCTTGTTCGTTCTTTCCTCGGTTTCTGTCACTCAGCGTCCGTTACGCCGTGTTTTTTTTAAAGCTTCTAAAGTGAAAGCCTTTAATATGGCTTAAACTGTCGGCCAAAATTCTGTCACAATATAACTGTCAATCAAACGGATGACGGGTGTCCATCGAGATGTGTGAGACGAAGAGAGTATACACTTCATTTGAGTCTTTGAAGAGGAAGGCTCTTTTCTGGCGCAGGTCGGCTACTGTCGCTTGGTGGCCTTGATTTCTTGAATCTCGGCGACCTGGTCACCTCTCTCTGTGAGCAACTTTTGTTGCCACAGGTCCGAGCTGCGCAGCGCAGTCTCCCACTGCTCCTCTGTGGTTATTCGGCTGAAAGGGTTCTTACTACAGGCCCACGTGATGTGGTTAGCATACTCTCCGCAGCTTTTGCATTGTGCAGAGTATATATCTGGATGAATTTTGGCTAGCATTGCGGGGCATGGGAATGTGTGCGTTCGGAGCTACCTGAGAGTGGTTGCTTGCTCTTGCGTGAGCGTGGGGTTACTGCGTCATTTCCTTTCCTCAAATACAATTATTTTCTTCACTGCGGCACCTCTTTCTCTTTCATTCCCTCTTCCTCCCTTCCTTTACGGCGCGGTTCGGGTGTCCACCGAGATGACAGAGAATTACTGCGCCATTTCCTTTCTTAAAATATGCGTTGCGTTCAAAGGTACCGACAAGGCATCGCGCCGAACGGGCGATGGCGTTCTGTGGACTCCATGGCAGCGCTGCAACATGCTGTCGCGTTCCACTCCTAAAGGCGAAGCTTAAGCGGTATTAATTAGTAAGTAGTCATTAATATTTGGTGATTAGACATTAATTAGTAATCAAATGTAATTAGCCAAATAATTGTGTGACGTCATGCAGTGGTGACGTCACCAGTGCCACAGAGGCAGTCAAAGTGGTGCGGGAAACGCTTTCGCCTCTACGCACTTCAGGCAGTCAAACTGCCCTGTGAATATTGTCTGCCGGCTTTTGCCCTCAGTACTCGAAACATAGTAAATTGTGTTTAACGTCCCGAGGCCGCACTATGAGGGACGCCAGTGTGGTGGCCTCCGGATCAATTTAGACCACCTGGGGTTATGTACCCGGGCGCTAACGCAGCCCTCTACACGCGCTTTCTTGCTTTTCGCCTCCATCGAAACGCGACCGCAGCGGCCGGGAAAACGAACCTGGATCCTGCGGCTCAGTAACAGTGCGCCATTACTAAGCCATCTAGCTCGGTCTCTGGGCTCGGCTTACTGGTTGCATGAACGTCTACGTGTCAAATCCAGTTCGTGTATTGTCGCATCAGTCCTCCACCCGGCGACCGCGTTTCGATGGAGGCAGAATGCGGAAGGCGCTCGAGTGCTGTTCAATCTCCACGTAAAAGAACCCGGAGTGGTCTAAATTAATCCGCTGCCATCTTTTACGGCCCACCGCGGTGGCTCACTGGTTAAGGCGCTCGTCTACCGAGCCGCAGTACCCGGGTTAGAATCCGACCGCGGCGGCCGCGTTTCGATGGAGGCGGAACGCGAAAGGTATTCCAGAAGAGGGCAAATACGGGCTGGTAGGTACTATCGCGCTCAATGAGTTGCAACGCGCGGTCATCGACCGGTGTTCGTTCCGTGGTGCGCCTCCTCCAAACAGTCGCTCGGAATTCTGGGAGAAATTTTTTCCTGAGCGGGGGTGCTGTTGTTTCCTGGAACAGCAGTTTCTCCCAGAATTCCGAGTGACTGTTTGGAGGAGGCACACCACGGAACGAGCCCCGGTCGATGACCGCGCGTTGCAACTCATATTGAGCGCGATAGTACATGTTTTACGAATTGGAAAAACAGCGCAATCTTGTCGTTCTCTTGTGTCTCGTCTTTGATTGCGCTGTTTTTCCAATTCGTAAAACGCGAAAGGTGCCCGTGTGCTGGGCGCTGTCAGTGCGCGTTAAAGATCCCCAGGCGGTCGAAATTATTCCGGAAAACTCCACTACGGCACCTCTTTCTCTCGTTCCTCTTTCACTCCCACTTTCCGACCTTCCTTTACGGCGCGATTCAGGTGTCTGCCGAGATGTGTGAGACAGATACTACGCCATTTCCTTTCCTCAAAAACCACTTTACCTTTTTTATGTCGTCCCTCATAGCCCATTCATTGCTTTCGAGACATAAACGATCAAATTTTATTGCGAAAGCAAAACTACTCTCAAGAACGGCTTTTCGCGTAGCGGCGGCCACTTGCCACGTTTCACCTTTAGAATGACCCCTGACGTCATACCATGCCTAGTGACGTTAGGGCGTGACGTCATACCAGGAGCGAGAGACGGGCTACCAACTCCGCTCGTCGGGTAACGGCGGCTGCTAGGCACGGCGCGCCGCGCTCCTCCAATACCTCCTAGAAAGATTGGCTCCTCCCGCTAGAGGCGGTAGTGACGTTATGGCGTGACGTCATATCAGGAGCGAAAGACGGCTACCAACTCCGCTCGTCGGGTAACGGCGGCCGCTTGGCACGGCGCGCCGCGCTCCTCCCCCTGGAGGCGGTGGTGACGTTATGGCGTGACGTCATACCAGGAGCGAAAGACGGGCTTCCAACTCGGCTCGTCGGGTAACGGCGGCTGCTTGATACGGCGCGCCGCGCTCCTCCCGCTAGAGGCGGTAGTGACGTTATGGCGTGACGTCATACCAGGAGCGAAAGACGGGCTTCCAACTCGGCTCGTCGGGTAACGGCGGCCGCTTGGCACGGCGCGCCGCGCTCCTCCCGCTAGAGGCGCTAGTGACGTTATGGCGTGACGTCATACCAGGAGCGAAAGACGGGCTTCCAACTCGGCTCGTCGGGTAACGGCGGCCGCTTGGCACGGCGCGCCGCGCTCCTCCTGCTAGAGGCGCTAGTGACGTTATGGCGTGACGTCATACCAGGAGCGAAAGACGGGCTTCCAACTCGGCTCGTCGGGTAACGGCGGCTGCTTGATAGGGCGCGCCGCGCTCCTCCTGCTAGAGGCGCTAGTGACGTTATGGCGTGACGTCATACCAGGAGCGAAAGACGGGCTACCAACTCGGCTCGTCGGGTAACGGCGGCTGCTTGATAGGGCGCGCCGCGCTCCTCCTGCTAGAGGCGCTAGTGACGTTATGGCGTGATGTCATACCAGGAGCGAAAGACGGGCTACCAACTCGGCTCGTCGGGTAACGGCGGCCGCTCGGCACGGCGCGCCGCGCTCCTCCTCAACTGCTCCTCGCTTGAGTCCCAAAGGGCTCTGGTGAAACGGGCGAGAGACGGGGCCTCGTCATGCGGTGTCCCGGAATAGGGACGCCGACCATGTAGCGGGGCCACTCTGTGGCTTCCAAACTCTTTTTCACAAAATAAAAGTTTTCACCACCACCACCACCTCCCGCTAGAGGCAGGCGCTAGTGACGTTTGGCGTGACGTCATACCAGGAGCGAGAGACGGGCTACCAACTCGGCTCATCGGGTAACGGCGGCCGCTTGGCACGGCGCACCGCGCTCTTCCCACTAGAGGCTCGGCCTCGAAGTAATAGCGAAAAACCATATACAGGACACATAGAATAAGAAGACACCACGAGCGCTGGGTCATACATCGCTCCTATCCTCAGTGATTTATACCTGGCACAAAAAGACAGGTATCTTTTCAACACCCTCACGGAAAGCAGTGTGCAGAAGGTGTTCAGATATGTGGACGACTACTTAGTGCTTTGCGATGGCATCAGCACGAACACCCTTGACGTGACCTCAGAGGCTGTAGCCTGCTTTTGTCGTGCTCTTCAGCCATTAACAGTTACACACGAGTTTCCTGTACAAGGGTCGTTGAGATTCCTTGATCTGAGACTGCATTTCACAAGGGGAACGTGTGCTGGGCCTATGAACCAAGAGGTGATAAGGCACCACTGCCTTTGCAATCGGCGCCCTCCAAGCTGGTAAAAAGGGCCATTGCAAAACTATGTTTGTTAAACGCGCTCAAGAAGTCGTGCATCCACACGTTGGAAGCGTGCTTTCGTCGTCACATAGAACGCCTTTTGGTAGCAGGGTACCCCTCACACCTACTGGTGTCCGTCGCGGAACGATTAAGCAAGAAACTTAAACTGCGTGATAGCTGTAGGAGGCCTAAAAACAAACGAAAAATTGTGGCCCTCCCTTACATCCACAACATCTCCCACCACCTCAAAAAGATTTTCCGAAGAGCTGGTGCTAATGTCGTGCTCACAGCCCCGAGAAAACTAAAAAGCCTTTGCCGGCGCGTGAGCGGCGAGAGAGAGAGAGAGAGGGAAAGGCAGGGATGTTAACCAGAAAGGATTCCGGTTGGCTACCCTGCACAGGGGAAGGGAATGAGGGGAATTAAAGAGGAGAGAGAAAAGTAAAGGGAAATAATCACAGTCTGTCAATTAAGGCAGTCAATTAAGCGAAAGAGTGCCTTGTAAGCATTGATGGCAGTTGACTGTTGTGGCCACGGACCGAGGATCTTGGCCTCTGTGAAAGGGCGAGGGTCCAGGCGGTCCAGAGCACATCGCAGCTTATGTCTTTCGGCTACAAAGGCAGGGCACTAACACAAGATATGGGTGATTGTCTCATCACAGGCGCAGTTCACACAAGAAGGGCTGTCGGCCATCGCGATCCGGAAAGCATACTTATTCGTGAAGGCAACACCGAGCCATAGACGACACAGTAGTGTTGCTTCACGACGCGCTACATTACACGGAAGACGGAGGCGCAGTCCAGGGTCCAAAGTCCTGAGGCGACGGTTGCACAACTCACCAGAGTTCCACGCTGAAAGTGTGAGCTCCAGCCTCAAGGAACGAAGCCCACACGCTGCGTCAGCTCTCGTTACAGGGATTTTAACGGGGATGCCGTCATTGTGGGCAGAACGGGCAGCTTCGTCAGCCTGGTGATTGCCATGAATGCCGCAGTGGCCCGGCAGCCACTGGAAAATTATGTTATGTCCTTTCAATGTGGCGTCATGGTATAGAGCTTGCGGATTTTGGCAACGAGTTGTTCGTGTGACCCACGGCGTAGTGCAGTTTGCAGGCCTTGAAGGGCTGCTTTAGAGTCGGTGAAAACTGTCCAGTCATGTGCAGGTGAAGAGCCCGAAAAACTGCGCGGGTGCACCAAAAACCACCAGACCCGCTTCGTGGAATGAGCGGAAGGCGTTGTTTATTCCCTTACGGTGAAATGTGCGAAGAAGTACATAGGCCAGACAGGCAGATGCACCAACGATAGGCTGAAAGAACATTAAATTAACGTCGAACAAGCACTCAGGCACATTCGAATTCATGTAAGGGATTGCCCATCAAAAACCTGCTCGGCTGAGTATGCACAGTGCAATGTGATAGAAAAGCACACCGATCAGCTCGTTCGCAAGATAATTGAGGCAGCCGAGATAATGAAGCTTGGAGACGACTGTATCAGCAAGAGAGAGAGAAAAAAAACTTTATTGCACAAGGAATTCGGGGCACGCCCCAGGGTCCCCGCACGAGCCCACTGCACTCAAGTGTTTATGTTCCTGGTCCATAACACTGGCAGCCCGGCCGGTTGCGATGGTCTGCACGGCCGGGTCCTCCGAGCGCAGCAGGGTCTCCCAGTCCTCCCAGGTCTTGAGGTTCTCTAGGTCCCGCGGGGGAGGGTCCGCCCGGCAGAGGGAAAGGATGTGGAGGGAAGAGGCGAAGGGTGCTGGGCATAGGGCGCATGCCGGAGTGGGGAAGGAGGGATGATAGTGGGCTAGGAGGGATGATAGTGGGCTAGGATAAGGGGTGAGGGAAGAGAGTGTGTCTGTAGTCTGCGCCAGAGCGTTGCGTGTTTGTTATCTAGGGAGGGGTGGGGCGGGGTCAGAGCTGGTGTGAGGCTCTGTAGGCCTGCGTCAGATCGCTGAATGAGTGCATGCGCTCCTTCGTGAATCCCCGATCCGAGGGCACCTGAGCCCGGTTTAAAGAACCTCGGGATAAAAGGTTGGCGGCCTCGTTTCCGGGATTCCCGGAGTGCGCGCGCACCCATATCAGCTCCACTTGGCGGGGCGGGGGTGCATCGGTGCGAGTCTAGTATGCCAAAAGCAGGGACATGGACTCGGCCTCGAGCAAAATTTAGAATCGCAGTTTTAGAATTACTTAAAATGTACCGGGCTTCCGTGCGGGTGATAGAAAGTGCAATGACGGCTTCCTCTGCAGCTTCTGGGGAGGTGTTTGGAGGGAGAGGTAGTGTGAGAAGGGCGGATAAAGAGGAGTCCACCACAGCTGCTGTCGCTTCATCACCCGTGCAGGCAGCGTCCACCCATACGGCGTCCGGCTCGGGGCCGTAGGCTCGATGGAGTGCCTTCGCACGGGCTCTGCGGCGCTGCTCATGGTGGGACGGGTGCATATTCCTCGGGGGCGGCCTGAGGAGGAGCTCCTGGTGAAGGGGTCGTGGGATGGCGAGGAGGGTTGGGTCGTTGGCCGGTATTCTGATTCCGAGGGAGTCCAGGATATACCGACCTGTGGAGGTTTGTGTGAGCCTGATGTATTGGGCCTGTCGGTGGGCCTCCACCAGTTCCTCGATCGTGTTGTGGAGGCCCAGGCCTAGTAATCTGTCTGTGGGTGTGTTGAGGGGAAGATTAAGTGCTACCTTGAATCCCTTGCGAGTCAAAACATCCAAAGCATTTATGTCATGTTTGGATAGTTGTAAGTATGGGGTAGTGTACAGCACACGGCTGAGGACAAAGGCATGAATGAGGCGACATAGGTCGCGCTCCTTCATGCCTCTGTGATGTCCCGAAACCCTTCGGATGAGGTGCGATATCGCGCCTACAACCTGCTTGAGTTTCTTGAGGGTGGTGGTGTTTTTGCCATCGTTCTGGATGTGCAGGCCCAATACACGGAGGGTGCCAACCTCAGGTACCGGGTCACCATTCAGTTCAATGACAATGGGGGAGCGGGGACAGCGGTGGTTCTTAGGACGGATGAGGAGCAGTTCGGACTTCTCTGGGGAGCAAGACAGTCCGATGGTCCGTGCATAATTTTGGGTGAGTGTGGTCACTGCCGTGGGTGGTCCACAGGTTGATATCGTCGGCATAAAGAGTGTGCTTCAGGTGGGGAATAGTTACCAATTTTAGGGCGCCATCTGAACTTTTAACAAAAGAACTGGAGCTGTTGTACGCGCGACGACTAGGGGGAAGTGATGACACGGGCGGCAGAAGTCACGTATCAGTGTTACGAGCTGAGTGTAGGCAGTATATCAGGCAATGGTTACCCCGAAATAAACTTGTAAGTCAGCGCTCGTGGTGTCTTCGTATTCTATGTGTCCTGTCTATGTTTTTGCGCTGTTACTTCGAGATGGATCACCAACAAGCTCAAGCTGCTGTTCTGGCCACTAGAGGCGCTGCATATGTATTATAAAACACCTGCTTTCGCAACCTACCAGGCTTAACCAAAGCTAATCCCCCGCCAATTTTTTTTTTTTTTGGAGTGATGCTCTTTGGCGCCGGTTCCTGCGTTTCGTGGCGTCGCCGTCATCGTTGTCCGTCGCCGTCGCGGTTGTCCGTTGTAACCAGCAGTGGACACCTTAGTCGCGCTTTAAGCTGCGAAACCAATGGATCGGGAGCTTGGAAAGCAGAGGGCAAACTAGGTAAATCGGTTTTTGAGGAAAGGAAATGGCGCACTATCTGTTTCACACATCTCGGTGGACACCTGAGCCAGAGGGAAGGCGCATAACTACCCTCTTGGAACAGTGGACACCTCAATTGTGCTTTAAGCTGCGTGGCGGTAGTAACAAATGTGTGCTGCATGCGTTCGCATTGATAACGTTGTGCCAGAAACGCGGCGCTGAAGCCATATCCCTTCGGCGTTCGTTGTGTTTATTGGCGCTGGCAACGTTTTACACTCCGATCATTTTAAGGAAAGGAAGCGCGCTCGCTGGGTCAGTGGACGCCTGAATCGCGCTTATAGGTACGTGGGGTGATGATGGAGAGATGTGGGCTAGCCGTATGCATTAGCGCTGACGGCGGTGTGCGGACTCTCGCGATAAACCATTAACTGCCACCTGCCAGGGTGGCTGGATGGATGGAAACAACTTTATTACGCACAAAAAAAAAATCTTCCAGGGTGGTCCCCTACTGGTCCAGGAGTCCACGGTCTCGTGCTTCACGTGAAGCCCGATCCACCAGCCATTTCTGGCCGGCGGGCTGAGCCAATACCTCCTAAAAAGAAGTCTTTCTATGAGGTATTCGCTGAGCGGTTCGTAAAGCAGCCTCCCAGAAAGAATGAGTGGGATGGGGGTTACTGCCTTTGGGGAAGGACATTCCCAAAGGTAGTGGAAAAGTGTGGATTTGGGCACGCCACAGGTGGTACATTCAGGAGGAAAGATGGGGTGAAAGCATGAGAGACGGTGGGGTGAAATAAAACAGCCTGTCTGTAATTGTCGCCATGGGGCGCTGGATGAGGGCGACAAGGTACTGTGGGGTGGTGGCAGTGTCATGCGGAGGAGTTTGTAGAATGTTGTGATTTGGATGCTTTGATTCGCAAGGCATTCAAGGTAGCACTTCATCTTCCCCTCAACACACCCACAGACAGATTACTAGGCCTGGGCCTCCACAACACGATCGGGGAACTGGTGGAGGCCCACCGACAGGCCCAATACATCAGGCTCACAAAAACTTCCACAGGTCGGTATATCCTGGACTCCCTGGGAATCAAAAAAAAATTAGGAATCACTTTGGCGACTAAAGTGGTGCAAGGCGAAAGCCTCAGTACAGCATTCTGCCACGAATGTGGTTGTGAATGATGATTCAAGTGCTGCCAGCGAATGACGCGTCCATTGGCTGTCTGCGTGTGTTACTGATGTGTGGTTAACATGTTAAGCTTCGCCTGTAAGAGTGGAACGCGACAGCGTCTTGCAACGCTGCCAGGGAGTCCACAGAACGCCATCGCCAATTCGGCTGTACGCCTTGCTGGACGGTAAATTTATTTTTTGAGGAAAGGAAATGTATCTCTCTCGCATATCTGGGTGGACACCTGCACCTCGCCGTAAGGGAAAGGGGGAAGATGGGAGTGAACGAAGATGCCGTATTAGCTAGACGCGCCTTTGTTCATTCCAAAACCATTCAGCTGGCATTACGGAGTGGCTAGCGTGCTCGTATCGCACTCCGGAGACCCTGGTTCGATTCCCCAACTCGACCAATTTCGTTCTCGGTTTTATTGATTTATGCGGTCTAACTAGAAAGGTTAATTAGGCTATTTCATATTTATGTTATTGTATTTCTATCCATCTTGTTCTGTCATTCACCTGTCAAATGTTGGAACTGTCTAGGATGTTCGACACAACGTATATGAAACGAGCAACGTCGAACTGAGTGGGGAAGTGCGTGGTGGTGGAGCGAACGCGGCTTAGTGCGTGGTGGTGGAGGGAACGCGGCTTCGTTGTCCGAGTAGCTGTGCTGGTGGACGCTTCGGTGTGTGTTCCGGCCGCCGGCTTGCGTCGGTGGCCGGTGTGTGACCTTTCGACGTGTTTTGTTAAGGTGTCCTTCGGCTGGCGGGCGCCTCATTATGGTGAGCCAGCCACCTACAAAGGCTCTGGCCTTTGATGTTGTCGTCCCTGAGGGGGCTAGTCCGGAGGATGTCGTCGATGCGACAGCCTCCGTAGTTGGATTGGAGGAAGTGTACTGCGTCCAGCACTTCGGTGGACGCAACTACCAAGTCACTGTGAAAAGTGAAGCCGCCATGGCTAAAATCGTTGAAGCTTCCTGCCTCACCATCGGCAAGGAACGCGTCGCCATCGTTCCCCTGAGCCCGCAGGTGACCCAGGTGACTGTTCTTTTTCTGCCCGCACGTGTACCCAGTGACGCCCTTGCCAAGGCTCTCTCCCCTTTTGGCAAGGTGCTGCACATTAGTCGCGGCGTCATGGGATCGCGTCCCACTGTCACCACCGGGACCCGCTACGTGCGGATTGAAATGAAACCAGAGTCACCCGTACCCAACTACATCAAGGTCGCGGGCCACCGCGTGACGTGCGACTACAAGGGCATGCAGCGCGTTTGCCGGCGTTGCGGGTCCACTGCGCACTTCAGGGCACAGTGCACGGCTCCTTTCTGCGCCCGCTGTGGGGTCTTTGGGCACCAAGGCCAGGGTTGCGTGCTGCCATGTCGTCGTTGTGGTGATCCGCACGCTACTGTGGCGTGCGCTATCAAGCCCTCGTACTCGGAGGCTGCGGCCCGCCCTGCGCCCCCGCAGGCCGCTCAGGGAGCGGTTGAAGCCATCAAGGAGACCGGCGGATCCAACACCGCCGCCGTTACGGGTGCTTCCACTGCGTCTCAGCGTCGCTGCGTGGAAGAGCCGGAGTCTGCTGTTGATGCGTCCAGTGCTGCACCAAGCGAGCAGACAGTAAAGGTTCCTGCTGCGTCAGCCTCAGTCTCTCCGAGCGTCCCTGATGAGACAGGGGCCGAGCCTACTGTGTCCCTGGAAAAATCTGAGGCTGAGAACGTGCCACCCTCGGAGCCCGCGCTAGAGCCCGCGGCCAGCGTTGCGGTTTTGAGCAGGGACGCCGACATAGCTGAGGTCGACGGTGACGACAGCAGCTTGACGTCCTCGGCCTCTTCAGTCAACCTCGTCATTGACGAGACTGCCATCACGCCTGAGGAGGACCCGACGCCGCCATCGTCGTCTTCGTCATCGCTTGTACGAGAGCCAAGATCATCTCCAGACGCTGACCCTGTGCAGTCGCCGTCCTCTTCAACATCGAGGATCAGCGCTAGCACTTCTAGCGAAGAGTCGTCGGATATTGAGATGGTCGCTTTAAGTTCGAGCTTAAAGCGTCCACATGCGTCGACTACGGACTCGGACTATTCTGCCGGTCGGCCAAGGAGGCCTCGTGCCTCCTCTGGTCCGACCCTCCGCAAAAAGTGAGGTGGTTTAGCGCCGTTCGCGGCGCGCTTTGTATTGCCTAAACATCACGACTGTTCAGGTTTCATTTTTCATTTCCAAAATGACTAACCTTCAAATTATTACTCTTAACGTGCAGGGGTTCCGCAGTGTTTTGAAGCAGGCAACGGTGGTCGCATTCGCTCGTTCCTCGGGTTGCGATATCGTCTGCCTGCAAGAAACCAATTTTTTTCGTCTCAGTGACGTGTTGAAATTCAAGCGTAGGTTTGGCGTCGATGCCTTCTTTTCGTACGCCAGCACGCGTTCTAGCGGCGTTGGCGTTCTTGTTTTGAACCGCTCACTGTTGCGCGATCATCATGTTACCTACGATGCGCTTGGACGCGTGTTGGCGTTCGACTGCACGTTTAACGCACTTCACCTGAGAATTTTTTGTATTTATGCGCCTGCGCATTCCAATTTGGTAAACGCATTCTTTAAAGATTTAGATGTGTATTTTCTTGGAGGGCGTAATGTTGTGATGTTGGGCGATTTCAACTGCGTGCTCGATACGGTCGCCGATGTGCAAGGCCCTGGTAGGGGTAGGCCAGGCTGGAATGCGCGTGAGTTGCGCCGCTTAGTGAATCATTTCATGCTCACGGACGCGTATGAGCTCCTCTATGGCAACGTCTTTGTGTGGACTTGGCGTCGCGGGTTATCGTCGAGTAGGCTAGACAGGGCGTACGTTCCGGCGAGCCTTTCGCGGTCAGTGTGTGTAGCTAATGTACTTACGCTGCCATCCTCGCCGGTGCACATATCAGACCACCGCCCTTTTCTTCTATCACTCACGGTTCCGGCGCCTGCAGTATCACCCCATAGACCATGGCGGTTGGATGTACGCATACTTCACGACGCCAGCACTAAAGAGGGGCTCACACGGGTCTTGCGTTTTTCGGTTGTTGGGGCGGTGCCTGGTGACTGGGACCGTCTGAAGGAGCAGTGGCGTCACCATTGCGCCGCATCTGGTCGAGCCCTTAGGGCTCGCGTGTCAGATGAGGTGCGTGTGGTGACGGCGAAGCTACGTATTGCTCAACGCACCCCGTCGCCTTCGTCGCTTATGTGCGCATGGAAAGAGGAGCTTTCGGAGCGCCTACAGCGTCTTTTACGTGCCTCCTCTTTGACAGCGGCTGCATGGCGTTGTCGACGCAGTCCAACTGCTCATCCTGAGGTGCTTCGGTTGGCCCGCCAAGAGCTGTTGTACACTCAAGGTGCCCCTGCGTTTACATCTTCCGCCGGGGCTACGTCCCAACCAGGTGGCAGGAATTTCAGTGCGTTTTTTAGCTATTTCAGGGGTATTGCTCAGTCGGTCATTCTAGTTGATCGCAATGTCGTTTCCGCAGCCCCATTTTTAGCAGGCTTGCCGCAGGTTTCAACTGAACTCCATGACGGCCTTATGGCTGTGCCAACAACAGATGAAATCAAGGAGGCGTTGGACTCCATGAAACGAGGCTCAGCGCCTGGTCCAGACGGCCTTCCTGTGGAGTTCTATTTAGAATTTTGGGATATTGTGGGCCCTATTTTCTCGGAAGTATTAAAAATATGCTTTACTGAGCACGTATTTCCTGAATCATTCAAAAGAGGCCGCATTGTCCTTATTCCTAAAAAGTCTCCTATGTCGACATGCCCGGCAGATTGGCGCCCTATCACCCTGCTAAATTCAGATTACAAAGTATTAGCAAAATTACTCGTTCGTCGTCTACGAGCTCTCCTCCCGTCACTTATTTCCTGCCACCAGGTTTGCTCCATCCCAGACCGTGAAATACACAGTTTATATTCTGTAACGCGAGACATCCTAGCGTATACTTTACGACGGCGCGCACAGGGTCTTCTTGTTTCCCTTGATCAGGAAAAGGCGTTCGACTTCTTAGAGCACGAGTACCTTTACGGGATGCTGGATGCTTTCGGCTTCCCACCTTCATTCGTGCTTCTCATTAAAGAGGTGTACAGAGATATTTCAAGCACTCTGTTCCTCGATGGCCGGGAAAGTACCGCATTTGATGTTCGCCGCGGCGTCCGTCAAGGTTGTCCGCTCTCCCCCCTTTTGTTTGTCTTAGCATTAGAGCCTTTCCTCTTGGCAGTCAATCGCCACTCCTTTATTAGAGGTCTGGCTTTGCCAGGCAGCGAAGCGGTACGCGTCACTGCTTATGCAGACGACATCACTCTGTACTTAGCTGATGAACGCAGCCTGCTTGAAACTTTAAATGTTTTCCGTGAGTACGCCTCCTTGTCTGGGGCTGCTCTTAATTACTCGAAGAGTTGTTACTTTTTTGTGGGGTCTTCCCAGACTCGTATTACATCTTCAATACCTTTGCAGTGGTGCGCGCAGATGCGCATTTTAGGTGTGACCTACGACTGCGCTGGAATATGGAATGGTGTGTGGTCTTCGGTCGTCGAAGACATTACAGCTCGTGTGCGAAGGGCGCAGACATTCGAGTTGCCTCTGCTTGAGAGGCGCTACCTGGTTCAGTCCGTCATACTTGGTGCCTTCTGGTACCTCTGCTACACTGTTAAACCACCCCTCCGTGTCATAAGGCGAGTGCAGACTACAGTTTTTTCGTTCTTTTGGTCAGGCGGAACCGAGCTTGTAGCCCGTGCTGTTCTTGGACAACCACGGGAGAGAGGAGGGTTTGCCTTTCCAAATTTGTCCGTCACGTCCTCGCTGTTAGCGTTGAAGAGTATTTTGCGTATCCTGCTAGGAAACGCGTCTCCGGCGCGAATCCTGGCTCGGTACTTTGTGGGCCCTTCTTTACGCTTTTTGGATCCGGCGGCCCCTGTTAATCATGGACCCCAGTCAGAGCAACCTACCGCTTTCTACGCTTCATCAGTGGCCTTTTACAGGCATGTAAGAGCAGTAGCACCTGCTGTCAACATCGTTGCAGACCGTGTGGTGGACATTATGGGCACACTATTGTTACCTGTTGTGCCGGCGTCTCGCCGCTCACCTATGCGCCGCGTTCAGTGGGCGCGTTTAGCGTCGACACCTCTCCCAGATCATCTACGTGACTTTGTCTGGAAACTTGGCTGGGCAGTGCTCCCTACTTGTGACCGGTTAGAGCGGTGGGGTGTGTTACGCTCCAGTATCTGTCCGAATTGCCCGCTCCCGGAATCTAATCGCCACGCTACAGTCACCTGTGTTGTAGCGCGTGTCTTTTGGCGCGCGGTTCATGCGGGATTTCGTGGGCAGGGCATTTCGTGCTTCGTCTCCCGCGGCCGCTTCCCCAGCGGCCGTTTTGCTCGCCTGTTATTAGTTGCAGGTCTTTTTAGTTTATGGCGCAGTCGATGCGCCGCGGTCGCTAGTGGCTTTCGACGCCGCGCTGTGTGGCCAATTCTCGGCCGTCTCCGACGGGAGCTGATTAGTTTTTTGTCCGAGGAACTCTTTTTCTTGGGTGAGGAAGAGTTTCTCCGACAATGGTCATGCCCATTTATTTCTGTTAATAACGGTCGTCTTGTCTTGGTTTTTAGGCCAAACTGGCGCTAAGGTCAACTTTTCAATGTTTCAATGACTAATTATCGACTTTTCGCTCTTCTGTCAATCGGTATATGTGCATTCTTATTTTACATTGCCCATTCCTGTTAGTTACTTAGAAATGTTTACGGTACCTGTTTAATTGGCTCACCTTACATGCTTAATGTCATGTGTTTTTGTTAATGTGATTGTATCTTGTAACCTTGGCATGTGTACATATGTAAATAAATTTTTTCTAAACATCGTGCTTATCTGTTTTTTTCAGCAGCGTGTCCTTCCGCGGACGCTGTTGTCGCTGCGACGCGCGTCGTTCTTTTCTTTTCCTCTCTCTTCTGACCTCTTCATTCTCCTCTATCTTAATTAGGCTAATTGATTAATTAAGCAATTAACTAAACTCAGTCCCACTTACCTGGAGCATCACTATACGATCCCTTTGATTGGTTGCATGGTTACTAGCCAAAGTACAATTGGCCCCATTTGAAATTCGCGCACTGTGACGTCACGAGCATTTCGACCAATTGAAAAGCGTGACATTTTCTGTCGACAACTCCTGCTTACAACGATGAGGCATTAAAGGCTTCCGCCTTAATACCGGCCAACGACCCAACCCTTCTCGCCATCCCACGATCCCTTCACCGAGAGCTTCTCATCAGGCCGCTCCCGAGGAATATGCACCCGTCCCACCATGAGCAGCGCCGCAGAGCCCGTGCGAAGGCACTCCATCGAGCGTACGGCCCCCAGCCGGACGCCGTATGGGTGGACGCTGCCTGCACGGGTGATGAAGCGACAGCAGCTGCGGTGGACTCCTCTTCATCCACCCTCCTCACACTACCTCTCCCTCCAGATACGTCCCCAGAGGCTGCAGAGGAAGCCGCCATTGCACTTGCTATAACCCGCACGGAAGCCCGGTATATTTTAATTGACTCTAAAACTGCGATTCTAAATTTCGCTCGAGGCCGAGTTCATGTCCCTGCTTTTGGCATACTGGACTCGCCCGATGCACCCCCGCCCCGCCAAGTGGAGCTGATATGGGTGCCTGCGCACTCCGGGAATCCCGGAAACGAGGCCGCCAACCTTTTAGCCCGAGGTTCTTTAAACCGGGCGCAGGTGGCCTCGGATCGGGGATTCACGAATGATCGCCTGCACTCATTCAGTGAGCTGACCCAGGCATACAGAACCTCTCGCCAGCTCTACCCCCCGCCCCACCCCTCCCTAGATAACAGACACGCAACACTCTGGCGCAGATTACAAACACATACTCTCCCCTCGCCCCTTACCCTAACCCACTATCATCCCTCCTTCCCCACTCCTGCTCGCGCCCTATGCCCAGAACCCTTCGCTTCTTCCCTCCACATCCTTTCCCTCTGCCCGGCGGACCCTCCCCCGCGGGACTTAGAGAACCTCAAGACCTGGGAGGACTGGGAGACCCTGCTGCACTCGGAGGACCCGGCCGTGCAGACCATCGCCACCGGCCTTGCTGCCAGTGTTATGGACCTCAGGAACATAAACACTTGAGTGCAGTGGGGTCGTGCGGGGACCCTGGGGCGTGCCCCGAATTCCTTTGTAAATAAAGTTTTCTCTCTCTCTCTCTCTTGTGATTTGATGATGGTAGGGTGGGCGGGGACTTTAATGTAGATATAAAGACAAACAAACAGCAATTCCTTACCACTGATATAAGTGAACATCCCGTTCCTCTTGCTCGTAACGCCTCCCACGTCTGTGACAACCTCGCGAAATACTTGCATAAACTACTTCTTTGGTGTCCGCCGAGATATGAGAAACAGACTGCGTCATTTCCTTTCCTCAAAACCCAATTTACTCTATTTTGAGAACCAGGCATTGGTGCAGCAAGTCGAGCACATATTTATCTATTTCTCCGACCACAAAGCTTCCTTCATGACAATCAAGAACTGTTAGCGGAGTGTTTCTTGAGGAAGGAATATGTGTGGTTGGTTGGTTTATGGGGTTTAACGTCCCAAAGCTACTAAGGCTATGAGAGACGCTGTAGTGGAGGGCTCCAGAAATTTCGACCACCTGGGGTTCTTTAACGTGCACTGACATCGCACAGTACACGGGCTTCAAGAATTTCTCCTCCATAGAAATTCAACCGCCGCGGCCGGGATCGAACCCGCGTCTTTCGGGTCAGCAGCCGAGCACCATAACTACTGAGCCACCGTGGCGGCTGTTTGAAAAATTACAAGTTGTCTGTAATTGTACACTCATGTCTTGCTCGAATTCCATCACTCAATCTATCGAAAAGCTGAAACAGCTGTTGTGCTGAGCTCAAACTTCTCATTAGAAAGTACATTTTTCGAGCCTCTATCTTCCTCGAGGCATTCGTGAGCTCGATCGACGTGGACCGGCTTTTGTTTAGCGCTATCCGTCGCTGGCATCCTTGGGATTAAGATTCCACGTTTGAAATAGACTGTGCTTAAGTGAAAACAATCGTTCGGGACGTGGGGGCATGCCCCTTGTTGTTCCTGACTGATTTAATGACTCAATTGGTAGATCGGGGTGAAGAAAGATCGGGGGCAGTTTTCGAAGTCCGGAAAGAAGCGCCAGGAATGCAAACACAGCGAGCAGCAGCAGGGACAGCCATGCCCCTGTGGTTACAAACGCGGCCAGGTGGTGGTGGTGAAAACATTTATGCAATCATAGAGAGAGGTGTCGGGGGTCGTGACCTGAAGGGTCACGCCCTTACGACCACTAGGTGGGATGCCTAGTTAGGCACTCCACTGGCGGTTGCAGGCGCCCGGCCGCGCTGCGTTAAGGCCCTTTGGGCCTCGAGGGTGCAGCAACCGGACAGGGTCACCTCCCAGTCCTCTCGGGTGGGGTTTGGGATAGGGGGTATGGATGGGTTCTGCTGGCAGGCCCCGCACCATGTGGTAGGTGTCAAACACCTCCCCACAGAGCGAGCACCGCCCCACTAATTGAGGATCGAAATGCTTTAGGTGGTGGTGAAAAACATTTATGGGCAATTAAATTTTTACAGAAAGGTGATTGGGGTAGGACCCTATTGGCCCTTTCCCCTCACAGTACTAGGTGGAGCCCCTATTCCGGGGCCCCATTGGCAAGCAACGCCGCCCGCGTCCGTTGAACCAAGGCCTTTTGGCTCTTTAGGTCCTGACAGCCGAGCAGGGCCGCCTCCCAGTCCTCTCTGGTGGGGTTGGGGTTGGGGGGGATAGATGGGTTAGATTGACACGCCCAAACCATGTGGAAGGTGTCAGACACCTCCCCACAGAACTGGCACGTGCCATCAAAGGATGTATTGAAATGTTTAAGCACCGCCGGGCACAGTACAGTGTTAGTGAGAATTTTGATGAGGAGGCGCTCGTCAGCGCGATCCAGACCCTTACAAGGGGCCGGGTAGCGCCGGTGCTCCTCCTTGTAGTAATCGGTGATTTGTTTGAATGTAATGGCCAGATTGTCTGATTGGGAGTACCCTTCCAAGGACAGGGAGATAGCCCGGGGAGAGAGTGCGCGGGCGGCCTGATCGGCCTGTTCGTTTCCCTGGAGTCCCTGGTGACCGGGGGCCCAAATCAGGTTGCGTGGAGTTGGATCTTCAGATCGACAGCTATATTCCAGTATGCGCCAGGCAAGCGGGGGAGCCCAGCCCAACTCGTAGTTCCGACAGGCCCCTCGCGAGTCGGTGATGATGTGTTTTGACTTGGGATTCGTGAGAGCCAGAGCAATGGCAATCTCCTCCGCGTGTGTTGCGCTGTAGGCTTTGAAAGTGAGCCCGTTAACTGTGTTTGTGTTGTGTACGACTGCGGCCGTGTACCACCCCCGTGGTGTGGGTCGGCAACGTCTACGTAATACACATGTTCTTGGTTACCATAGTATCGCGCCAACGCTTCCGCGCGCGCCTGGCGACGACCGCTATGGTCTTCTCTGGACATGTTGCGGGGAAGGGGTCGGACCCGGAGGGCGCGTCTCCAGGGTTCTGGCACTCTCTCCCTTTCCTCAATGTGGTAGTCGTGTTTGATGTGTAGCCGGTCCAAGAGGCGGCGACCGGACGTGGTCTGTGCAAGACGCGTGTATTGGTTGACTAAGTGGGCTTCTCGAAGCTCCCGGAATGTGTTCACCATGCCCAAGGCCAGAAGTCTCTGGTTGGACGTGGTGACCGGGAGATCGAGAGCCCGCTTGATGACTTTCCGCAGGATGACCTCCAGTTGGTCATCATCGTGTTTGCGCAGGTGCAAGTAGGGAGTTGAGTAGAGGATTCTACTCGTTACGAAAGCATGGGCAAGCCGCAGTGCATCCTTGCTTCGTAATCCGCCCCGCTTGTTGGAGACCCGGCGAACCATTCGGCCCACCTGGTCTCCCACCGTGCGAAGTTTGGCTAGGGTTAGGGCATCGTGTTAGCGAGCAGGCGCAGGAGTACCTGCTCGTTGGCCTTCACCAGTCCACTGCACGGGGTGGGGAAGAGTATGATGCGTGGATTTGTAATCATGGCATATTTCCTTAAAAGTGTAAAACTGGATTGAAATCGGAGTCCTGGTCGGCGTCGGGTCCCGTGGCAAATGCCCGGAGAGAGAGCGCGCGGGCGGTGGCATCGGCTGCCTCGTTTCCGTGGAGGCCTTGGGACCTGACGCTCAAACTTGAGATCAATGCGAGTCTCGGCTACAGTTTTCGTGGATGCGATAAGCCAGGGGAGTAGCCCACCCTTGCTCGACGTTTCGACAAGCCCCTAGCGAGTCAGTGATTACTTATTTGGAGTAGGAGTCGGATGCTGCCAGGGCGTTGGCAACCTATACTGCGTGAATTGCTGACTGGTCCTTGAAAGTAAGGGCGTCAACTGTTTTGCCCTCGTGAACGACCGCAGTCGTGTATCATCCCCTGGGGTCCAGGCCGGAGGCGCCACGTAGAAGATTCCTAGTTTGCTCCCAAAATGGCGGTCCAAGGCTTCCGTCAGCTCCAGGTGCCTGTCATTATGACCTCTTTGGACATGTTGGGGGGGAGAGGCCGCACGTGGAGGGAGCGTCTTCAGTGTACGGGAAGGCGGCATCTCTCCTTTGTGCAATGGGCGTGGTGAATGTGTAGTCGGGCTAGAAGGCGGCGACCCGACCCCCTCTTTGTGAGACGAGTGCATTTTTGTCGAGGTGGGCCTCCTGAAGCTCCCTGAAAGTGTTCACCACCCCCAGTGCCACGAAGTGGCTGGTGGATGTCGAGATCGATAGGTCCAGCGCTCGTTTATTGCGGAGGATGACATCGAGGGCATCCTCCTCCTGTTTCCGCAGGTAGAGGTAGGGAGTCGAATACAAGGTTCGACTGGTCACGAATGCTTTCGCCAGCCGCAAGGCGTCTTTGCGTCGTAACGTACCACACTTCTTGTAAAACTATGCGGCCCACCTGGTTCCCCACCAGCCGGATTTTGGCGCGTGTTGTGTCGCAGCGTTGCTGGTTGTGTATGAAGAATCTTAGGACTGATTTCCTTGGATTCGTGAATGAGACCGCTTTGCAAGGAGAGATGGATTTGGGCCGAGCATGTGCGCGAGGGGCGCAGATGCACGAATTACGATTTCTGCGGGGAACATTGCAGACCACAGTCTCGAGCATAACTATGCTGGCGGCCGTTTGCTGGCTGGTCTTCATGTCCCCCAGGCGTCCTTGCGTATCCCAGAGGGCGATGTCGTCGGCGTACAGCGCATGCTGGACCTCTTCGAAGGCACCCAGCAGGGCAGGTAGGCGCATCATGACAATGTTGAACAGCAGAGGGGACAGCACCGCGATTTGTGGAGTCCCCCCGTGCCGAACGGGAAAGGTCCGTGCTCTTGGTCCTTTATTCGGATGTAGGACAGTCTGTCCGTGAGAAATTGTTTCACGTAATTGAAGGTATTGGTGCCGCAGTGAGTTTGACTCAAATGTGGGAGTATGACATCGTGTGTTACGTAGTCGAACGCTCCTTTCAGGCCGAGCACGAGGACAATTTAATCGTTTTGGGAGTGTGTGATCGGGTTCAAGATTTCGCGGTCGAGTTGGAGCTGGACATCGTGTGCGGATCTATGTGGACGAAATCCGAACATGGTGTCCTTGAAGGTGTTGTGTTGTTCGAGCTACTCGGACAGCCGATCACGCACCATCGTTTCCATCAATTTGCCCACACACGAGGTCAAAGAGGTGGGGCGGAGTTTGTCCGTGTCGATCAGTTTCCCGGCCTTCGCGATGAAAGTGACAAGGACCGTCTTCCAGTCAATGGGGAGGGGGTTTTCCCCCGTCCAGATCGCATCGATGTATTCTAGAAGGCACTGGTACGCTGAATCAGGAAATTTCGCCCAAAGTTTGACGTTGACCTTGTCCCGGCCTGGCGTGGTGCCCCTCTTCATTTTGGCCAGACTGGCCCGCAGATCGTGAAGCTGGAAAGGCCTGTCCAGCTCCGAGTTTCCCTGCCTGCGTAGGAGTAGGCCGATCTGCGGACGTAATGAGGTAGCGGTCCCGGAGCGCCTGTGCCATCTGTGTTGTATTTGCTTGGAATGAGTGCATGGCTTTGTGTAGTCGCTTTTGCGCTTTTGTGCGGATCTGTGTTGAACTGATGAGGGCTTGGAAGAGCCGCCACGTGTTGCGCCTCGACATCTCCCTCGCCGCCGTGTTGCAGCGGTCCACCCAGTTGTAGCCAGCGAGTTGTTCCGCGTACTATGCTGCCTGCCGGGTGAGGTCAGCAATGCGCGCTTTGAGCTTCTTATTGTGTTTCTGGCGCTTCCAGCGGCGCTTTAGGCAGCGGCGCACTTCCCAGAGGTGGAGGAGGTGGTTTTCATCTGTATCTTCTTCTCGCGGGAGCGAAGGTGCGCTATGACTGACCGGGACCAGTTCGTTTAACCGTGCTCTGTGATCTTCGTGTTGGCGACGGACGCGAAATTTTGGCGAAAGGTGCTCCAATTGAGGCGCTTTTGGGGGCGTGTATAAACGGTGGTGTTGAGGATGCAGTGGTCGCTGCCGAAGGTATCCTCGGTGTTGATCCAGACTGCGTGTCTAGCGTTGCGAGGGGAGGTGCATGTGTCCGGGAATGTGTCTCGGGTCACCGAGTTGCCTGCGCAGGTAGGAAATGACGGGTCGGTGTGGAGGTTGAGGCCCAGTGTGGACGCCAACTCCGCCAGCATGCGTCCGCGCACTTCCTCCTTACGATAGCCCCATAGCTGGCTAGGGGCGTTGAGGCCGCCCACAATCAGCGGGGGTCGCTACCCGCCTCTTTAAGTGCACGGCTAAAGAGGTCCGCGAAGGTCACTCGCTTCAGTTTCGGGGAGCAGTATACATTAATTACGTGCAGAAGAGGATCCGATCGGCGAAGAGAAAGGATGCTTACCATGGCGTACGACATGTTGAGATCGAGGTCGATTTCGGTGGCTGTGTACGACTTGTGTACCAGGAGACACGGTCCCGCTGGAACGTCACGTAGTTAGTCAACGCCGCTCCTGGAGGGCGACCACGGCGGGCAAACCCTCAAAGGTTGCTAGGTAGAGGCGCAGGTTGGCGCGTTTCTGCCGATTATTGATAACGATGGCACAATTCCATTGCGTTACGGTTACCAGTTTGTGTGTTTTCGGAGGAGGGAAATGCTTGGTAGGCCGTCCCGCCATCATTAGGATTGGAGGTGAGAGACGGGGGCTGATGGGACTCCGGCCCAGAGCCAGCACCGGGTTGGGGTGGGGGGTTGGAGTGCTCCGAAGCCGCGGATTTCGGATTGCAGGTAATTTTCTTGTGCCTCTTGAAGGCTCGGATCCTCTCGAACCGCCGGCTCGTTCGGGTGGTTTTCCATTTCATGCAACGGCTGATGGCTGCAGGGACCGATGCCGAGCATTTGGTCTGCATGCAGTTCATAGCCGTTTCTACCATTTCGTGGAGATGGGAGGTGAGACGCGCCTCCATCGCGGCCGTTTCCGACGCGAACGTGGGCGGCAGTTCGGGCTCGCTCTCCACGGCGTGTCAGTGGCACAGGACGGCCCTGCGCCAAACGAGTGCAACCCAACCTGGGCAATCTGTGGTCTAGTCCACCCCACGGGCTGGATAGATTGCACGGCAAAATTGCGCCGACTTCATCTTGCCGGAGCCAAGCCTTCCGAACATGGAGTATCCGGGAAGCCAGCGCTTGGAAACAGGCAAGGTCCTACTGCCGGCTAAGGCCATAGCGGCGCGGCACCAGCAGTCACGCACCGAACTGGAGACTGAACAGGAATACAGTATGGTCAAGGTCTTGCCGCTTAAGCGCCGTGACCCGTCAATACATGTCCTTAACATTTTCTGCCCTCCGCATAAGCCGCGCGTGACCTTCAACGAAATCTCCTACCACGCGCTCAAATCGGCTGACAAGGAATCTCTAGTGATCGTTGGGGACATCAATGCTCCCAGCCTACATTGGGGCTACCACTTTGAGAAGACCAGAGGACGCAAGCTGGCGGAGGTTCATCATTAAAATCAAAGGCGCCAAACCATACAAACACACACACAGGAGAAGAAAGACGAGACAGAGCGCCACTCACAACTGATTTAATGTGCAGAAAGACACGTACATATATGTCACTGTCGGCGCATGCGCAAGGAAGACATTCAGCTTCGTGAAGATAAGCAGCGATCAGAAAACGCTTTTTCAGCCTTATACAGGTTTATCGATGTTTCGCTGACGCACAAGTTGCCCCTCTTTTCGATATGGAATGCTTCTATCAGTTCTCTGGCTTTTGTCACATTACTCTTTGCCAAAATCCGCACATCAGAAAAGCATGGTTCACAAGTGCGCGACGGGCAGGTTCTGATGTGCATGGGTAAATGGGGGCCATCTTTATTTTGTTCTACATTTCTTTGGTGTTCTCTGATCCGCTCATTGACACATCGCCCGGTTTGTCCGATGTAGGAACTGCCGCAGGAGAGGGGAACTTCGTACACAACCCCTACCGCACATTTCGTGAACGGCCGCCCATGCCTGGTACCACAGCCACTTTCTTTTACTTTTTCTCTTCTTTTGGCTATTCGAGAGCAAAGGCTTCCGAGCTTTTGGGGAGCGGTAAAAACGAGTGGCACCCCATGCCTACTCGCAACCTTCTTCAGGTTGTGGGCCAACTTGTGCACATACGGCACGGCCACCGGTCTCACCTCTTCTCGAGGGACCTCCTCCCCTACTCCTACTACCTTCTTCTTCAACTTCCGTAGGAGGCTTTCGGCAACCTGTGTCACGACCGAACCAGGGAACCCGGCTGAAGCCAGCTAAACCAATTGTCACAAAGTTCAGCGCATTTTTGAAGCAAAAAAAGAAAAACAGCGCCGCGCGGACGCGTCTCGCCGGCACGAGACGAACGGGAGAGGAGGAAACCCCCGCGGAGCGCCTAGCCTGTGTGCGTGTGCTCTCTCTAACCTCCACCACCGCTCACCGGCACGGCGTGCGCCGAGGGGATGAGTCATCCACGCCGAAGATTTCTCTAGAACATCCGAGTTGCTTCTACAGCTGACGGGGGGAAGAGGGGGAAGCCTTGCGTGCGCTTAGACATGTCCCCCTCCTCTACACTCGGACGTCGGCGACGCCGCCACGATGGCGCCACGCCGGAATACGCTCGAAACTTCGAGACGCGACCCCCGACCTCTGACCAATGGGGACGCGCGGCCGGCGAGAGAAAGGAAGGGAAACTATACGGGAGATACTGCGTGTATGTGCGCGCCTACTTTGGCGCGTACAACAAACAGACATGAGAGCGAGCCTATAAAAGAAGGACGTTGACCGCTGTCAAGTCAGTCCGGACCGCCGTTTAAGCTTCGGAGAAGCGCGCCCGTTCGAATCCCGGGGAAAACACCACTCGGCCAGCATCGGACCAACGAGGCAACGGTCGCCAGTCTGCGGGACGGCATCGTCGTCGAACTCTGGTCGTCGGACTGCCGCAGTGCCCGGTGAACAAATTGTGTTTTGTTGTTTACCTCTGTCTCTTGTGCTAGTGCACTTTAGGTGCAATTTTGCCTTTGTATTGCATTCTCTCCCGAGTTTAACTTTGCACGTGTTGCATTGTTTTGTTAATCACTTTGTATGTGCTTGTACTAGTGATTGTGAAATCCTCTGTATCGTATCTTTGCTGCATAAACTTTGTTTTGTTTGTGAACCTTTGGCTCCGACCCATTCTCTGGCTTGCGACCAGCGAAAGCTGGGCACCGAACGCCCAAAAACCTCTTGTCACTTGGTGGCTGGTCTCCGCTGAGTTTGCCACGCTGAGTCGAGGGCATCTCCTTCGAGTCCGAGACCGCTACCCCCACACGCTCTAAGGGTGTCTGGGAGCTTCACGCGTAAAAGTGCGCGAAGTGTGGGTCACAATATATTCTGGCGTCCGCGACAGGACGTTTGGTGTTTGCAAGCGCAGAGAACGGAGAAAGAGTCGGAGGGAGTTCACGAAGAGGTCGTAAGCGAGTGTTATCAGCAGATCGATATCGTGAGGTGCCGCGCTGAAGGGGTTAGTGAGGTTCACCGTGTAGAGGTATTCGTTGCCTTGAATGTAGCGTTCGGTCTCCAAATGTGAGCTTTAAGGAGCTAAAGGTGCTAATAGAGGCCGGCCTCCAGATGGGGATGACCGGAGCCGAACTGCGAGAATGGGTGGACCAGGAAGGAGAGAGGGCTCGAGAAGAAAGAAAGAGAGAGAGAGAGAGCGCTAGAGAAGCCGTTGAGAAACAGAGGCAAAGGAAACGTGAAGAAGCCGAAAGGGCTTTTGAAAGAGAGATGGCAATCCTTCAGAGGCAGCTTGCTGAAATGCGGCGTTTGAGCAACGTCAGGGATCCAGTGGAGCCTAACCCCGGAGAGGCCGGGTGGAAGACTAACGAGTCTGTTTTGTTGACAACCACGGAAGAGGTTGTAACTAGCTCCACTAGTGACAGTGAGGTTGTGGAACAGTCTGTGCCTGCAGCTGCAACCACAGAGAGTGAAGAACCGACCGGAGTGTCGCTTACTCAGGAAACTGAAAGTGTAGCAACTGCTGAGGTAGTAACCACTGAGGACAAGGCCATTCTGACACTTCATTCAGAGTGCACCTTAAAGAAGTCGCCTGAAGACGACGAAAGAAGTTCGAGCTCTAGCGACAAATCACTGAGCTGCACTCCTGAGGGTGTCAGTAGGGACCGTGAGGAAGAGCGGTCAAATGTCGTAGAGAACGAAGGCTCCAACGGAGTAATAGCTGAAGAGAGGTCACTCAGAAAAAACGCGGAAACCGTTCCTAGAGAACCCTCGAGCAGCGAGGAAGCCTTTGCCTATGAGAAAGGCAGGAAAATTTGTGCCTATGAAAAGTGCGAGGAAATTTTCGCCTATGAGGAAGGAGTGGGTGCAGCAGAAGGAAAGCCTTTTTACGGCTGCACACTAAGTGACCAACTGACGGAAAGAATTAAGGAAAGAGAACTGAGCAGTGAGGAGAATAATTCTCCAATGACTCCCGAGCCGAGATCTGAGCATTGCGCTCGAATAGTAGGCAGAAAGAAGAAAAAGAAAAAGGACTTGGAAGAAGAAAGTTCAGTCCTCGAAGAACAAAAGAGACCTGAACCAGTGGCTTCTCCAAGAGAGAACAACTCGGATGATGCAATTCACAGTGAACCGGGCTTGACCCGAAGGAGAATTCGGAAGAAATCAAAAGGAAATGAGTCGGACACCACCAAAGCAGGTGAAGCCGAAAAACAGAAGCCCTGGAGAAAATTCAGGAAGAAAATGGAACGGAAGAACACTAACCTGAAGACAGCCGAGCCGAAGGCAAGAGAGCTGCGCGAACATCGCAGCAAAGTGAAAAAGAAGCTGAGACGAGCAAGCCCAGCGTTCAGCAACGACAGCGTCTGGAGGCGCAAAAGAAACCAGAAGAGCGCGCGCCGAGGAGAACACGAGGAGCGGGGCCGTCACGAGCGAACTGGCGTTAAATTTGTTCGCAACAGACGCGCTAGCCGCAGGAAAAGGGATCGAAGTCTGGGCACAAAACCAGACAGGAGTACGAGTAGGAAGCGGAGCCAAAACCGCGTTAGGAAGAAAAGCCTCAACACAAGGTGAAAGAGGAGCAGAGCTCGCGACAGAAAGAAAAGTCAGAGTCGCGTGCGTAAGAGAATTAAAAGTGCGGCCGGAAGCTTGAACGAAACAATCCTGTTCCGAGCCCGCTGTGTAGTCCAAACTTGGAAGTATAGGCGAAAGTGTACCATGTATTTGCGTGCTCCATGTTTGCAGCCTTGTGTTAATGTACTGCCCAATCGCGGCGTGTATTTATGTCCATTGTGAACATTGCACTGTGTTGTGTATGTGAAAACATCATGGTAGTGGTGTATGTATTTTCACATGTAGTTTGTGAGCGCATGCATGTGCGCGCGAATTGTACCGCTGAAGGGCGGCGTGTTTTGGAGTGCAACCTGTCTATTGTACTGAGTTATGTATGTGAAAGCATCAAGGTATTGATGTATGTATTTTGGCATTCGCCACTGACTTTGTGAGCGCATGCATGTGCGCGCAAATTTTGTGATTTGTGAATATTGTTACACAATATTCTTAAAGGAAGGGGCAGTGTCACAAAGTTCGGCGCATTTTTGAAGCAAAAAAAGAAAAACAGCGCCGCGCGGACGCGTCTCGCCGGCACGAGACGAACGGGAGAGGAGGAAACCCCCGCGGAGCGCCTAGCCTGTGTGCGTGTGCTCTCTCTCCACTCCACCACCGCTCACCGCCACGGCGTGCGCCGAGGGGATGAGTCATCCACGCCGAAGATTTCTCTAGAACATCCGAGTTGCTTCTACAGCTGACGGGGGGAAGAGGGGGAAGCCTTGCGTGCGCTTAGACATGTCCCCCTCCTCTGCACTCGGACGTCGGCGACGCCGCCACGATGGCGCCACGCCGGAATACGCTCGAAACTTCGAGACGCGACCCCCGACCTCTGACCAATGGGGACGCGCGGCCGGCGAGAGAAAGGAAGGAAAACTATACGGGAGATACTGCGTGTATGTGCGCGCCTACTTTGGCGCGTACAACAAACAGACATGAGAGCGAGCCTATAAAAGAAGGACGTTTACCGCTGTCAAGTCAGTCCGGACCGCCGTTTAAGCTTCGGAGAAGCGCGCCCGTTCGACTCCCGGGGAAAACACCACTCGGCCAGCATCGGACCACGAGGCAACGGTCGCCAATCTGCGGGACGGCATCGTCGTCGAACTCTGGTCGTCGGACTGCCGCAGTGCCCGGTGAACAAATTGTGTTTTGTTGTTTACCTCTGTCTCTTGTGCTAGTGCACTTTAGGTGCAATTTTGCCTTTGTATTGCATTCTTTCCCGAGTTTAACTTTGCACGTGTTGCATTGTTTTGTTAATCACTTTGTATGTGCTTGTACTAGTGATTGTGAAATCCTCTGTATCGTATCTTTGCTGCATAAACTTTGTTTTGTTTGTGAACCTTTGGCTCCGACCCAATCTCTGGCTTGCGACCAGCGAAAGCTGGGCACCGAACGCCCAAAAACCTCTTGTCACTTGGTGGCTGGTCTCCGCTGAGTTTGCCACGCTGAGTCGAGGGCATCTCCTTCGAGTCCGAGACCGCTACCCCCACACGCTCTAAGGGTGTCTGGGAGCTTCACGCGTAAAAGTGCGCGAAGTGTGGGTGACACCAATTGATTATCAAAACTCTGTCGCATCTTGTGAATACATGACTTCCCTAGAGCAGACTCAAGGCAAAGTGAAGCAATTCCTCTTTTAACTAGTTTTGAATGCGAAGAGTCGAATGGCAGAAGCCCCTTTTTTGCACGTGGAGCATATGCCCAACACACCTGATCCATACAGAACTCAATGTTTAAATCTAAAAACTGTAAAAGATTGTTTTCAGGCAGTTCATAAGTAAAATCCAAGCCTTTACCGTGTTGTCTAAAAAGGGATAAAACACTGTTTACTGTACCAGCGAAGTTAGAGCTGCCGTCCTTAGTTAAAACAATCATGAAATCGTCAATATATCTAAAAACTTTAAAAACATGGTTAGTTGGAAAAACCTGCAGAAGCTTTTCGTCAATTTGTGACAGAAAAATGTTGCATAAAACCGGGGCGACACACGAACCAATGCAGATACCGGCCTTCTGCAGAAAGAAGCCTTGGTCAAAAGAAATAAAAGTAGACTCTAAATAAAACTTTAACATACTTAAAAAATTATCAGTAGAAATACCAGCTGAGTTCTGAAAGGACACAGGATCATTTCTTTCAATACAGTCCCGAACAGAAGTAAATAGGGCATCATGGGGCACGGAATAAAATAAATCAACAACATCGACTGAAAAGGCACGCCCAATCCCAGTCTGAGATTTCAGGAAATCACAAACATCTTCAGAATTCTTGGTAAAAAACGGGTCTTGTAAATCTAGCTTGCTCAAGCGCTTCAACAAGTAGAGACTAATATGCTTCTGCCACGACCCCTTTTCCGTAACTATTGTTCTGAAAGGTAAACCAACCTTGTGTGTTTTCACCGAGAAGAACACATTCAGGGCGTTATTTTTGGTTTTCTTGATTTCTTTAGCAAGGCTGGACAAGCCCAAACACTCGCACATGGATACTGCACGGTTTTTAACTTTTGTGCACTTTACAGGGACAGGCGTAAAATTCTTCTTAATCGCTTCATCTGCTTTTTTCGAGAAGTTATCATCGGACAAAACGACAAAACCACCCTCCTTATCAGCTTGAAGAAGAGTTAAAGAATTTTTGCTGAAGAATGACACGATATTTCTGCTAAACATTTCGCTGCGTTGAGTAGGTTGAGTATGCGGAGGTTATCTCCACACTTCGTCTTACATTTGTGGTGGCTGCGCGCCTACTGATAGCAACACGCGCGCTACTGGGACACGCCCCTTTGATAAGGGCTTATATACCGCGGCACCGAGCGCTGTAGCGCGCACTTCTTCCTAGCTTGTCATTGACGTCGGCCCAGCTCTGCTGGCGCTCGCCAGTAACTTTGTTAGATGGAATAAAGAAATTCCGTCGACGCACTTTGCTGCAACTTCGTGGTTCTTGCTTGCACGGAAGAGCACCACATAATGGCGACGAGGATCAACGCATCTACAGCGGGAACCTGGAGCTAAGTTGGTATTGTATTCTTCACTTCGGAACTGATACTGTGAAATGGCCTTGCAGCTGGGACAAATGGAGCCTTTCGACGACTCGCCCAGTGACTGGACGTCGTACGACGAGCGAATTTCATCGTACCTGAGGGCGAACAAGGTCCCAGACGAGCTTCAAGTCGACGTTTTCGTGAGTCTCATCGGTCCGAAAACCTACGAACTTTTAAAGTCCTTGACTGCTCCCGATACGCCTACTTCGAAGTCGCTAAGCGCGTTAAGAGAAGTTTTGAGCACACATCTGTCTCCGAAGCCATCCGTAATTGCCGAGAGAGCGAAGTTTTATCGAGCAACGCAGCGTGAAATGCAAACGATAGCCCAGTTTGTAGAAGAGATGCGCAGGCTGGCTCAATCCTGCGATTTCAGTTCTTTTCTCGACGATGCGCTTCGTGACAAGTTTGTTTGTGGCATGCGGCGAATTGACATTTGTCACCCAGACTTCGCGCACTTTTACGTGGGAAGCTCCCAGACACCCTTAGAGCGTGTGGGGGTAGCAGTCTCGGATTCGAAGGAGATGCCCTCGACTCAGCGTGGCAAGCTCAGCGGAGACCAGCTACCAAGTGACAAGAGGTTTTTGGGCGTTCGGTGCCCAGCTTTCGCTGGTCGCAAGCCAGAGAATGGGACGGAGCCAGAGGTTCACAAAACAAAACAAAGTTTATACAGCAATTGAGACGATACAGAGGGTTTCACAAACACTAGTACAAAGACAAAGTGATTAGCAACACAATGCAACTCGTGCAAAGTTAAACTCGACAGAGAATACAATATACAGGCAATATTGCACCTAAAGTGCACTAACACAAGAGAGAGAGGTAAACAAACAAAGCACAATTTGTTCACCGGGCACTGCGGCAGTCCGACGACCAGAGTTCCACGACGATGCCGTCCCGCAGACTGGCGACCGTGGCCTCGTTGGTCCGATGCTGGCCGAGTGGTGTTTTCCCGGGAGTCGAACGGGCGCGCTTCGATGAAGCTTAAACGGCGGTCCGGACTAATTGACAGCGGTCGACGCCTTCTTTTATAGACCAGATTTTTGAGCCTCTCCTGGGCGCGGCCATTTTGCACCGACTGGCGCGCCGCGGTGCGGGCGTTTCTTTGGGGACTGCGGGGCTGCGGCAGTTCCGCGGCCGCGCCTGCATATAGCCGCGCTTCGGGCGCTAAAAAAACATTGTCGAGCATACTTCCGCTGCGTGGCTGTGTTGCAGGAAGTATTTACGTTATCAAAGCGATAACATTGACGCGTTTTAATGACATTTAGTTTGACATTCAAGTTAATTGTGCCGGCGGGCGCTTAGAACGCGCTCGTGCTTATATCGAATTCCGTCTTAGTGCTCCACCGCAAAGAAACTTTTTGTTCAATATCAAGCATTAGGTGTGCGGCTAGCATGCAGTTCCAATTCCCATGCACTCTTATTCCTTCCTGCCGGCCGGCCATAAAGCCCCCCCTCCACAAACAGGGCTTTCTTGTCGCCGCGCCAGTTTATCAACAAATTACCGCTGTGAGCTCAACTGAGTCGCAGCGCCAACAGAAAACAAATTTTGTCATGGTTTATGCAACCTGGTGCATCAAAACGTACTTTCCTTTCGCTTAATTTATCAAAGCTTGAATAGATATGAGCAGCTAATCCAGCTTTCACTAATTCTGAGGTCCGAAGTCGCGTTATTTTATTCAGGAGCTCTCGCCGCGTGTGAGAGCGTTGCGTAGCCCTTTGGCTAAGTGTGGAAAATGTAATGAAATCGCGCATAGTATTTTCCTGTGAACAAGGTAGATACCGCACCGCAGCGGTGGCTCAGTGGTTACGGCTCTCGGCTCTGGCCCAAAAGACGCGGGTTCGATCCCGGCCGCGGCGGCCGAATTTCGATGGAGGCGAAACTCTAGAGGCCCGTGTACTGTGCGATGTCAGTGCACGTTAAAGAACCCCAGGTGGTCGAAATTTCCGGAGCCCTTCACTACGGCGTCCCTCATAGCCTGAGTCGCTTTGGGACGTAAAACATTAATAAACCAAACCAAACTAGTGTAGGTATACCAACAGCAGAATGATACTATATATAAACGTTTACCCCCCAGATCCCTCTGACATGAGTGCGGAAAAAGCAGCTGAAATCGGTAGCGGTCGTGCTTAAAATCCTGTGCATGAAATGTGTTTAATGGGAACAAGAGCAAGCTCAGCGCAAGGATGTCGAACACGTACTGGTGATCGAAAACACGCGCTCCGTCGGGACAACCTTCAGTCTGCAGCTCGCCTATCCAGTTACTACTCCACTGAGCCAAATCAATAGATCTACAATCTGATGCATAAAAGTATCATAGAAGATATCGCACGTAAAAGGCGACAACAAACGACATGACAGCGCAGAAATCTGCTTAGAAGTGCCGGTTTCCAGTCCGTACACTACCTGGTCGGCTACCCTCGAATATCACGTTAACGAGTAACTGCGCACAAGATAACGGAAGTACTGTCTGGAAGAGTGAAAATGTGAGTAGTTACGCACAGCACACACCCTCATACGTTAGCTGATGGAGCACAACAACGACCGAAGCGAACACATAAACATGCGTTCTACACGCGGCGCCGCCGCGACCCGCAGTCCCCCGGGCCGCGCGCGCCGACAGATGGCGACTGGTGTCGAGAGTAGGAGCGCGCCCGCAGCCTGCGTGCGAGGGTAAAAAAATCTGGTCTATAGGCTCGCTCTCCCGTCTGTTTGTTGTACGCGCCAAAGTAGGCGCGCACATACACGCAGTATCTCCCGTGTAGTTTGCCTTCCTTTCTCTCGCCGGCCGCGCGTCCTCATTGGTTAAAGTCAGGAGTCGTTTCGCGAAGGTTCCAGCGTGTTCTAGCGTGGCGCCGTCGTGGCGGCGTAGCCGACGATGGCCGACGTCCGAGTGCAGAGGAGGGGGCATGTCTTAGCGCACGCAAGGCTTCCCCCTCTTCCCCCATCAGCCATAGAAGCAACTCGGATGTTCTAGAGCAATCGGCGTGGATGACTCATTCCTTCGGCGCACGCCGAGGTGGTGGAGAGAGAGGCACGCGCTCGGCGGGGGCTTTCCCTCTCTCCCGTTGGGCTCGGGCCAGCGAGACGCCGTGCGCGCGGCGGTTTTTCTTTGTTTTTAAAATGCGCCGAATTTTGTGACAACATTCAAAGACAGCTGTTCGTCGAAGACAAGCATTTAACGTTTCAGAAGGCAGTTGACCGCGCATTGGCCCCGGAAGCTACAATGAACAATGCAGCGACAGCTCATGACTTATCAGACAGTGCTGAACAAGTTCACCGAATGCATGGTGGAAAGGAAAAGAACAGGCACGCTAGCCGTCGCGAAAAGGCCCCTTCATGCTATCGTTGTGGTTCTGTCTAGTATGACGCACAAGCATGTCCGCACTGAAGAGCTACTTGCTTCGAATGTAACCGCCGAGGACACGTACGCAAGATGTGCAAAAGGACAGAATCGAAAGGACGGAAGCAGTGCATGCGCGCTCTTGAGTGCAACGCCCAGCCCGACCTAACGGAGCTGAACAGTTTCGGCATGTCTCGAACACCTCCCATAATTGTAGACGTTAATGTGGAAGGAACTACCTTACAAATGGAGCTTGACGCTGGAGCAGCAATATCGGTCATGTCGCATCGTCAGGCCAAAGTGTACTTTCCCGATATTCGTTTGCAGCAAACCAAGATGCAACTGAAGACGTACACAGGGGAAACTGTAAAACCTGTTGGTGTAATAGACGTGCTCGTGCGCCACAACAACCAAGAGGCTTTACTGCCGCTGTACATTCTACCGCAAAACGGGACACCACTTTTAGGTCGCAACTGGCTACAGCATATCAGGCTGGATTGGGCAGGCTTCCAACGCCTTTGCAAGGTGTCCGCTACGTCAGGCAGTCCGCCGGCAGCATTAGAAACTCTGCTACGAAAAACCGAAGATCTGTTCAAGGACGAGCTAGGAACCATACAGGGAGAGCAGGCAAGCCTCCGGTTCAAGGATGGCCAAGTGCCCTGTTTTCTGAAGGCACGGAGCGTACCTTTCGCTCTTGTGGAAGGGCTAGAGGCTGAACTACAAAAGCTCGAGAAGTTGAGAATCATTTCTCGCGTCGCGAGTAGCAAGTACGCTACGCCAATTGTTCCGGTAGTGCAGCGCGATGGGTCAGTTAGAATTTGTGGCGATTACAAACTCACGCCGAACCCGATTTTAGATGAGGAGACTTACCCGCTTCCAAAGTTGGATGAACTTTTGTCAGCGTTGGCAGGAGGTCAAAAGTTCTCGAAAATCGATCTGAATAGGGCTTATCAGCAAGTAGAGATGGACGAAGAGTCGAAAGCCTACCTGACTTTCAATACACACAAAGGCTTGTATGTGCTTAATCGTTTGCCTTTCGGCATAGCCTCAGCACCTGCGATCTTTCAGAAGATCATGGACAACGTCCTGAAGGGTCTTGACGGAGTTGCTTGCTACATCGATGACATAATGGTCACCGGTAGGACGGAAGAGGAGCATCTGAGGAATTTGGAGGCGGTACTGAAACGGTTGTCAGAGAAAGGCATCAGAATAAAGAAGAAAAAGTGCGAATTTTTCAAAGACAAGCTGCAGTACTTGGGCCATGTCATTAGCAGGCACGGAGTAGAACCCGCTACTGACAAGCTATTGCAAAGGCTCCTCGTCCTACGGATAAGCAACAGTTGCGTTCATTGTTGGGCTTGATAAACTACTACGGCAAGTTTGTTCCCAACCTATCAAGCGTTGTTTTTCCTCTCAACAGATTGCTACGGCTCGATGTCCCCTGGGCCTGGAATGACGAGTGCGAAGCAGCTGTCTTGGACATCAAGACGCTGCTTTCGCAACCACCGGTTCTTACGCACTACGACCCCAGTGCACTGCTGCAGTTGTCGTGTGATGCATCGGCATACGGTATAGGAGCTGTCATCTCTCATGTGCAGCCTAACGGTGAATGCCATCCGGTGGCGTACGCATCGCGTACACTATCTTCAGCAGAGGTAAATGATAGCCAGTTGGAAAAAGAGGCACTTGCTCTAGTTTTTGGCGTCAAGCGTTTCCACTACTACCTTTTTGGCTGTTCGTTTGTTCTTGTTACGGACCACAAGCCCTTGCAGACAATTTTCGGTCCCAAGACGGGAATCCCAGCCATTGCCGCAGCTAGAATACAACGGTGGGCTGTACTTCTTTCTGCTTACAATTTTAGCTTGAAGTACCTACAAACCGCCGTCTCAAAACGCCGACGCAGATTGCTTATCTCGTTTGCCTTTGAAGTGACAGCGAAGAACGCTCGGATGAGCAATTTTATCTCCTACGCATGCAGTCCCTGCCAATTGACTATCGTGAGGTGGCACGTGAAACGAGCCGAGATTCCCTTCTAAGACAAGTCAGGCAGCACGTAGTGAACGGCTGGCCTGAGCGCGTCGTGAGTGAAGAAATGAAGCCATTCTTTCACAGGCGCTTCGAACTTTCTGCGCAAATAGGATGCCTCGTTCTTGGAATGCGTGTCGTTATTCCTCGAAAATACCAGCCTCAAATGCTCGAAGAATTGCACCAGGGACACCCTGGCATTGTTAGAATGAAATAACTAGCACGCAGCTACGTGTGGTGGCCAGGAATCGATCGCGACATTGAATATCATGTGCGTTCGTACAATCCCTGTCTAACGCAGCGCACAATGTCCTGCCCTGCTCCTTTGCACCCGTGGGCATGGCCAACCAGACCAATCCAATCAAATCTTTATTTCAGTTTGTACATGCAAACTGGGGATGGTGAGAAAAAAGCAGTGAATGATACACCGCTTGACGGGCCTCACCATCCTTACAAGTCAGCAGTTGGCACGAGGCAAAAAGAGAAAAAAAAAACACTGTTGAAAAGTGGATACAAGTGCGCTTATGAAGAACAATGTATTATAGGAAAAAGATATCTAGCAATTGGCAGTAATAATTATAATAAAAGACAGTGAGGTTATTACACAGAGTGGCATAGTACACCCAGACGCTTCGCAACACTGTAGCACAGATTGCTGAATAAAGCTTTTCCGGATGGCAGACAAAGACACGTCTGCACACGTGAACGTCTGCACAAGGGAATGTCTGCACATCGATTTTGCAGGACCTTTCAAGGGTGTCATGTTCTTGGTTGTGGTCGACGCTCACTCCAAGTGGCCTGAGGTGTGCCAAATGCGTGACACGTCCGCAGAAAGCACTGTAAACCGGCTACACGAAATCTTCCGCAGGTTTGGTTATCCTGAAGTGGTGGTGTCCGACAATGGCCCGCCATTCATACCGGCTGCTTTTTCAAATTACCTTAAAAGCACTGGCACGCGGCATGTGCGCACATCAGCCTACCATCCCAGCAGTAATAGACATGCTGAACGATTTGTCCAAACATTGAAAGCGGCATTACGTAAAAGTACCGCCGCAAACTTAAGCACAGCGTTGGGGGAGTTTTTGTTGTCTTACAGGAACACTCCACACACGACCACGGGCGAGGCGCCGGCCACTCTTTTGCTACGGCGGCAGCTGCGCACCCGACTGGACGCAGTCAAGCCATCGCTGCAGCGGAATGTTGCGACAAGGTAGTTCGTCCAGACAGTGCGTGGAAGGCAGCGTACACGTGCATTTGCTGTGGGTGATAGTGTTCTGGTGCGAAATTTCAGACGCGGTGAAAAGTGGTTACCTGCGACTGCGGTGGCAAGAACTGGATCTGTATCGTACAGACTGCGAGTGGAAACCACTCAAAGTGTGTTTGGAACCGTCACCATAACCATATCATTCAGGCTATGAGCATGGACTCGAGTTCGGCGCCTGAACAGCATAAGTCCGAGCAGCCGCATCCAGCGACGACGGCGGTGCAGTAAGATTCACCTCCTCTGCCAGCCACGACAGAGCGCCGTTATCCTGAGAGGCACCGACGCCCTCCAGATCGCTATGTGCCATGAGCTACGATGTTTTTGTGCTTAATTTTCACGTACTCGAATGAAAATAAG
Organism: Amblyomma mixtum; assembly: GCF_055824585.1. Classification (NCBI taxonomy): domain Eukaryota; kingdom Metazoa; phylum Arthropoda; class Arachnida; order Ixodida; family Ixodidae; genus Amblyomma; species Amblyomma mixtum. Next base: position 139,742,073 of record NC_143019.1, on the reverse strand, counting down.
AACGGGGGAGTGTAGTGGCTGCGCACCTACTGATAGCAACACGCGCGCTACTGGGACACGCCCCTTTGACACACCCCGTTCTTGCTTGCACGGAAGAACACCACAACACTCCTCACGGATCCGTGTTGTCCCACACGTGTGGGCAACTCAGCTACGCGGACGCATGCTCTGACCTGACTCTCGTTAACACCAGAGACGCTACCTGGGAGAACCTGGGAGAGACTATTGGTAGCGATCACTGCCTTCTCCGGGTTACTCTTCTGGCGAAGACGGCTCGCAGAAAGTGGGGCCACGCTAAATTGACCAATTGGCATAAGTTTCGAACACAAGAGATACCTCCCGTGCTCTTTTCCGGCGGATATGCGGAGTGGGCGAAACAATTAGATACAATACGAAGACAACACGTCACGACACTTCAGACCACCGAAGATATCCCTGCAGTGGACAGTCACCTCCTGCACTTGTGGGAGGCGCTCCAGAGTCTTACCAAACGGTGGAAGAAGCAAAAGCTTGTCGACCTGACGGAGCAGGCTGCGGCGTATGCTGCCCAGCTCACCGATTCAAACTGGATAGAGAAGTGTGATTCGGCAGCGCGCCAGATGAGCTCGAGAGGAACATGGCGCTTCTTTCGCAGTCTCATCGACCCCGCTCAAACGAGAGGGGAGACGCAAAGACAGCTCCGGCGGGCTTTGCACGGGTACCAAGGTACGACGGCTCAACTCGCGGACACCCTGTGCGACAGATATCTCTGCCGCATAGAGGACCCAGTTTGGCCCGAGTACGAGTACGCGGGAAAGCCGAATCCCAACATTGATGCCCCTTTTGAGTTACACGACCTTAAGGCGGCTTTAGTTAAAATGCGGCGAGGTACGGCTCCGGGTCGGGATCTCATAACAGTCAAACTGTTGGCGAACCTCCCCGATTCGGCCTACCTCTACCTGCTAGTGTACATTAACCAGATTTCGAACGGGCGTCCACTCCATCCCGAATGGAAGATCTCCTTGGTCACTTTCATCCCTAAGCCAGGCAAGCCAGTGAATACCGACAACCTGAGGCCCATCTCACTAACCTCTTGTGTGGGCAAGCTTATGGAGACGATGGCTAGGGATCGCCTCTGTCCACACATAGAGACCAAGGGCCTTTTTGCAGACACTATGTTCGGATTCCGACCGCATGTTTCTGCGCAGGACGTCCTCCTCCAGTTACACGGCTACATAACACGACCCACTGCCTAGCGCCACAACGACAAGGCCATCCTTGCCCTCGATCTGAAGGGGGCCTTTGAAAACGTTCGTCATGGCAGCATCTTTGCTAACTTAAGCACCACCGATTGTGGGCGCAAGGCATTCACATATGTACGAGACTTTCTCTCGAAGCGTCAGGCCTTCCTCAAGATTGAGGACGACGAATACGGACCATACAAAATGGGTACACGGGGTACACCCCAAGGGGCGGTCTTATCGCCGCTTCTTTTCAACATTGCCATGATGCAGCTTCCACACCAATTGGCCCAGGTGGAAGGCATCCATCACGCACTCTACGCGGATGAGATAACAATTTGGACTACCGAAGGGAGCCTTGGGGAAATGGAGGACAGCCTTCAGCGGGCCGCCACCATAATCGATAGCTATGCTATCGGCTGTGGCCTCCAATGTGCTCTCGAAAAATCGGAACTTCTGCACAACAGATCCAATCCTAAAGACAACACGAGTTTGCAGATCTCTCTGACGGGAGGTCCTATAAGAGAGGTCGAGCACCTCCGCATACTAGGTCTGTTCATCCATAACAGGCTCAGCCCGGAATCCACTATTGCCAAACTCAAGCGTGTAGGCGACAAGGCCGGACGCATGATCCATCGCGTTTCTAACAAGCGCGCCGGGTTGCGAGGCTGGGACGCGCTTCGGCTTGCCCATGCTTTCGTGACCAGTAGGATCCTCTACTCTGTTCCCTATCTTCGCACTACGAAACAACAAGAAAAAATAATCGACGCCATCGTTAGAAAGGCTACAAAGCGAGCACTGGGCCTCCCAGTGGCCACCTCCAATGCTGAGTTGTCGGCGTTGGGGGTGATCAACTCCTACCAGGAGTTATGGGAGGCCCACCTCATGAGCCAATACACGCGACTCTCGCAGACGGCATCCGGGCGCCGCCTGCTAGACCGCTTGAACATCCAACACGAGTGCACTACAAAGGATACGTGTCGGATTCCGGAGCTATGGCGTCACAAGCTCTGGGTCCCTCCACTCCGGCGCAACATGGACACGCAGACACACGAAGGCAGACGAGAGGCGCGCGCTCGGGCCCTCGAACACCAACACGGATCCAAACAGGGTGTATACTACGTTGACGTGGCAGGGCCGTCGCCCACTGGATTCTGCACGACCGCAGTAGTTCACCAGGACCAATGCGTTAACGGCCTCTCATTTCGAGCTCGAAATTCAGCGCAGGCCGAGGAGGTAGCCATTGCGCTTGCCGCTTCGGACTCGAATTCGAAGGTAATCGTGACAGATTCGCATCGAGCCTGTCAAAACTACCTGGCTGGCGAGGTTTCACCTTTAGCCTACTGTATATTAAAGTGCGCAGTGAGGGAATCGGACCCTTCGCCAAAACGCATAGTTTGGACTCCGGGCCATCAGGGCGTTAGAGGTAATGAGGCTGCGGACGCGGCTGCCCGAGCGCTTACCTACCGGGCACCTCACCCGGGCTCTTCCGGCTCAGAGATTGTGCGACGCTTCTGCGGTTCAGGGAAATTCTAAACGACTACTGCGAACGCCATCGGCTTTTCCCAGTCCCTGCTAAGGGCCTGAGTAAAGCCGATGAGCGTACTCTGAGGCGCCTGCAGACCAACACTGTGTTGTGTTCTGCAATAGCGAAACATTTCGACCCCAAAATTGATGGACGCTGCCCTCACAGTGGGGAATTATCCGATATCTTCCACATGGTTTGGGCCTGTCAGAAGAATCCTTCACTTCCCCCAATCCTTCGCCTTCCCGAGAGGCATGGGAGGCAGCCCTGCTCAACTGCTCGGGGCTGGAGTCTCAAAGGGCTCTAGTCCAACGAGCGCGAGTAGCGGCCTCGTCCAGCGGGGTCCCGGACTAAGGACTCCACCTATGTAAAGGGACATTTTTGGCCTGCAAACTCTCCTTAAGTGTATTAAAAAGTTGTCACCACCACGGCCACCGACCCGCGCGAGGGAGACATCAACGCGGCCTCCTCATCTCTCGGACTGAAGTCAATGGGAGAGAAGAAGCGAAAGAAGGAAAAATTGCCGACGATTACGTTACTTTCTAATGCGATATTTGAGCGCAGCTCATCAGCTGTTTCAGCTTTTCGATAGATTGAGGCAAATAATTCGACCAAGACCTGTATGTAAAATTACAGACAACTTTTTATTTTTCAGACATATTCCTTCTTCAAGAAACACTGCACTAACAGTTCTTGATTGTCATGAAGGCAGATTTGTGCTCGGAGGAATAGATGGATATATTCTTGACTTTCTGCACCAAAGCCTGGTTTTGAAAGACGAAATCTGTGCATTTCGTGAGGTTGTCACAGCTGTGGGTGGCGTTACGAGCGAGAGGAACGGGATGTTCTCCCTCATAAGAGGTAAGAAATTCCTGTTTGTCTTTATGTGTACATAAAAGTCCCACCTTGGCTAGTGGCAGTTAATGGTTGATCGCGAGAGTTCGCTCACCGTTGTCAGCGCTAACGCATACAGCATGCATCTCTCTCTCATCACCCCACGTACCTATAAGCGCGATTCAGGTGTCCACTGACCCAGGGAGCCAGTTATGCGCACTTCCTTTTCTTAAAATGATCGGAGTGAAAACGTTGTCAACGCCGACGCCACTGAACACAGTGAACGCCGAAGGCCTATGGATTCAGGGGCGCGTTTCTGACACAACGTTGTCAATGCCTGCAGCCCACTTGTGTGACACTTTAGGCGAATCTCCTTCGTTGAAAGTGACACTAAATGGGCCGACACGCCACCGTGTACCACATCAAGTCTGTTGGGATGCTGACCCCTTGCACAGTGCACACGAGTTAGGGGTCCAGCCAGCCCATATTGAGCGCAATCTGCTTTGTTATCCATCTGAGAGGATATTGTACAGCCACAGCAGGAAGGAGGAGGAGGGGTGCCTCCAAACCTGTTTCCACTCCCCGCGAAAGTCGACTTTCCTTTCTCGATCTGTCCTTGCTTGCATTGTGATGACCTATTGTTTCAGGAGGGGTGATGATGTGCTTCCCGGGCCGCGTAGATGTGGCAAGACATGCGTGCTTTCTGATGACTGCTTTCTGATGACGGCGAGGTTTTCGATTACCGAGCTAAGCAATGATGCCGCATTAAGAGAGAGAGAGAGAGAAAAAACTTTATTTACACAGGAATTCGGGGCACGCCCCAGGGTCCCCGCACGACCCCACTGCACTCAAGTGTTTATGTTCCTGCGGTCCATAACACTGGCAGCACGGCCGGTGGCGATGGTCTGCACGGCCGGGTCCTCCGAGCGCAGCAGGGTCTCCCAGTCCTCCCAGGTCTTGAGGTTCTCTAGGTCCAGCGGGGGAGGGTCCGCCGGGCAGAGGGAAAGGATGTTTCATTTCATTTCATTTATTGGTTTTGTTTGGCCAGTACAGATACTGCAAACAAGGGAGAGCAAGCTAAAGGCGCCTAGTAGCGCCTGACAGAGGCCTGCCCTCCCCATGTAAAAAAATACAAAACAAAGTGGCACTTGGCAATGGTACAAAGTTTCCATAAGTAACAGAAACTAGAAAAACAGCGGATATATTGACAACGAAACAGAGATCAGGCATGCATAGAGCTAAGCACAACAAACTAAGATCAAAACATAACAAAGACAAAAACTGATTAGGTAGAAACACACCACAACTAGCTATAACAAAAATATTCATGAACAGTTTTCCTAAATCTGACCTCGGACATATTTTGTAGTGACAATTCTGTTAAATATGGATAGGTGTTTAATGTATGAGGAATTATGTGAGTTAGTTTTTGGAACCCATAGTTTGTACGGGATTTTGATGCATGGTATTGAGGGTGCCTAAGACTGTATGCTGTTTGGGCAATTAAATATGTGCTCTCGAAAGTCTGCCAGTTTCCTTTCATAAGGTTTCTGATATAAACAGCAAGCTTCTTGTGGTAAGCCGCCGTGATGGTTAGCAGTGTATGGTTGAGGAAGGGAGGACCTGTGCTCTCACTGTAATGTAAATTATCAATCGCTCGTACAGCTCTTTTTTGTAAAGTAAGTACTTTCACAAGATTGGTTGAGGTAGTCGTTCCCCAGATCAGCAAACAATATTGTACATGCGAAAAGACTAGAGAGAAATAAATTTGTAGTTTGAATTTTCGAGGCAGTATTGTGCGAAATTTATTTAGGATACCAACAGAGCGAGCCATTTTAGTGCAAACGTAGTTTACATGATCTGTCCAGAGTAAATGTTCTTCAAAACTGACTCCAAGGAACATTGTAGAGCTGACACGAGTTATAGGAGCTTGTTCGAAGTGAATTTGGAAGTTGTTCGGAACTTCCTTATTTTTGGCTCTAAACAGTATGTACTTTGTTTTCCTGACATTAAGCTCTAACCTATTTGATTTTAACCAAACAGACAATTGGGATAACCAACTATTGGAGGCTGCTTGCAAAATATTACTATCTTGCCCTGAAAAAAATACGTTAGTATCGTCTGCATAGATTATAATGTTGTCTGCTGGACGAAGGTTGACGATATCATTAATATATAATAAGAACAACGTTGGTCCTAGAACGGAGCCCTGTGGCACACCAGACACAATATGACCGATCCCAGATGAAATACCGTTAATGATAGTTGTTTGAGATCGGTTGTTAAGGTAGCTAGCAAATAAGGTTAAAGGAACGCTGCGTATTCCATAACACTGCATTTTTTCAAGCAATATCTTATGGTTAACCGAGTCAAACGCTTTCCTCATATCAAGGAATATGCCAACTGTTAGCAGTTTATTTTCTATGTTTTCAATTAGCTTTTCTTTGATTTCCAGTAAGGCGGCCTCAGTTGTTTTGTTTTTTTGAAATCCGTACTGTTGCTTGGAGATGACATGGTTTTTGTCGAGATATTGAGAAAGACGTGTGTTGATTGCAAGTTCTGCAATCTTAGAAAAAACTGAAAGAATGGAGATCGGCCGATAATTATTTAAATCATTGATGTCACCCCCTTTGTGAATGGCAGTGACACGAGCTATTTTCAACTGATGTGGAAATGTGCCTGTCGTGAACATTAGGTTAACTATATGTGCTAATGGTATCGCAATGACATCTGCTACTTTCTTGATCGGGACTGGAGCTATGCCATCGACACCTGGAGCACTATTACTGCGTAAGGAGTGAATAATGGTAATTATTTCTGAGTCAGTGCATGGTAACAAAAACATGGAATTACTTTGTTTACTGGTTATATAGACTGAGGCATCTTGATGTGGACCATCAGTTGATTTTGGCGGAAAAACAGATAAGAAATGCCCATTAAATTCATTTGCTAGGTCAGCGCCATCATAGTTCGCGCCATGAATGTGGAGTGAGATGGGTGCATTGGTTCTGTTTTGGAGGGAAGAAGCGAAGGGTTCTGGGCATAGGGCGCATGCGGGAGTGGGAAAGGATGGATGATAGTGGGCTAGGTTAAGGGGTGAGGGGAGAGTGTGTGTCTGTAGTCTGCGCCAGAGTGTTGCGTGTTTGTTATAGGGAGGGGTGGGGCGGGGGGTAGAGCTGGCGTGAGGCTCTGTATGCCTGGGTCAGCTCACTGAATGTGTGCATGCGCTCCTTCGTAAATCCCCGATCCGAGGCCACCTGAGCCTGGTTTAAAGAACCTCGGGCTAAAAGGTTGGCAGCCTCGTTTCCGGGATTCCCGGAGTGCGCAGGCACCCATATCAGCTCCACATGGCAGGGCGGGGGTGTATCGGGCGAGTCCAGTATTCCAAAAGCAGGGACATGAACTCGGCCTCGAGCAAAATTTAAAATCGCTGTTTTGGAGTCACTTAATATATACCGGGCTTCCGTGCGAGTGATAGCTAGTGCAATGGCGGCTTCCTCTGCAGCCTCTGGGGACGTGTCTGGAGGGAGAGGTAGTGTGAGGAGGGCGGATAAAGAGGAGTCCACCACAGCTGCTGTCGCTTCATCACCCGTGCAGGCAGCGTCCACCCATACCTCAAATACATCAATAGCATTTGGGACGGAGAGACTCCTCTCCCTCTCGATTGGAACTCGGCTCTCGCGACCTTCATTCCGAAGGCCGGCAAACCTATTGATGTGGAGAACCTTCGCCCCATCTCCCTCACGTCTTGTGTCGGCAAGCTGATGGAGACGATGGTGCGTGACAGACTCTCCGATTATCTCGAAACACAGCACATTTTCGCGGACACTATGTTCGGTTTTTGTCCTCGCAAGTCAGCACAGGATATACTTCTGCAGCTCCACCACGACATTTTAGATCCTGTAGAATGTCCCCACAACGACAAGGTGGTCCTGGCCTTGGATCTTAAAGGGGCATTCGACAACGTCAAACATGAAGTAATCCTGGACCACCTCAGTAACACCAACTATGGCCACAAAACATTCCATTACATAAAACAATTTCTTACAGACCGTCAAGCCTATATACGCATACAAGATGCGGAACACGGGCCATACCATCGGCTCGAGGGGAACACCTCAAGGCGCGGTCCTGTCTCCCCTGCTCTTCAATTTGGCAATGCTTCGTCTTCCCTCCAAATTGTCTTCTCTACCCGGGATACATCACGCTCTTTATGCGGATGACATTACAATCTGGGCCACGCAAGGTAACCTGGGCCACATGGAGTCCTGCCTGCAAGCAGCGGCGACCCTAGTCGACGACTACGCGGCCTACTGCGGACTCCAGTGCGCCCCAGCTAAATCAGAATTTTTGCACTTACGTCCCTCCCCTCGGGACACAACACCGCTTCGCATCAGTCTCCCCTCGGGACCGATACGGGAGGCCAAGGAGATCCGCGTCCTTGGCCTCTTCATACACCACCAACGCAGAGTCGACACCACCCTAGCCAAACTTCGCACGGTGGGAGACCAGGTAGGCCGCATGGTCCGCCGGGTCTCCAACAAGCGGGGCGGATTACGAAGCAAGGATGCACTGCGGCTTGCCCATGCTTTCGTAATGAGTAGAATCCTCTACTCAACTCCCTACTTGCACCTGCGCAAACACGATGATGACCAACTGGAGGTCATCCTGCGGAAAGTCATCAAGCGGGCTCTCGATCTCCCGGTCACCACGTCCAACCAGAGGCTTCTGGCCTTGGGCGTGGTGAACACATTTCGGGAGCTTCGAGAAGCCCACTTAGTCAACCAATACACGTGTCTTGCACAGACCACGTCCGGTCGCCGCCTCTTGGACCGGCTACACATCAAACGTAACTACCACATTGAGGAAAGGGAGAGAGTGCCAGAACCCTGGAGACGCGCCCTCCGGGTCCGACCCCTTCCCCGCAACATGTCCAGAGAAGACCATAGCGGTCGTCGCCAGGCGCGCGCGGAAGCGTTGGCGCGATACTATGGTAACCAAGAACACGTGTATTACGTAGACGTTGCCGGCCCACACCACGGGGGGTGGTACACGGCCGCAGTCGTACACAACACAAACACAGTTAACGGGCTCACTTTCAAAGCCTACAACGCAACACACGCGGAGGAGATTGTCATTGCTATGGCTCTGACGAATCCCAAGTCAAAACACATCATCACCGACTCGCGAGGGGCCTGTCGGAACTACGAGTTGGGCTGGGCTCCCCCGCTTGCCTGGCGCATACTGGAATATAGCTGTCGATGCGAAGATCCAACTCCACGCAACCTGATTTGGGCCCCCGGTCAGCAGGGACTCCAGGGAAACGAACAGGCCGATCAGGCCGCCCGCGCACTCTCTCCCCGGGCTATCTCCCTGTCCTTGGAAGGGTACTCCCAATCAGACAATCTGGCCCTTACATTCAAACAAATCACCGATTACTACAAGGAGGAGCACCGGCGCTACCCGGTCCCTTGTAAGGGTCTGGATCGCGCTGACGAGCGCCTCCTCATCAAAATTCTTACTAACACTGTGCTGTGCCCGGCGGTGCTTAAACATTTCTATACATCATTTGATGGCGCGTACCAGTTCTGTGGGGAGGTGGCTGACACCTTCCACATGGTTTGGGCGTGTCAATCAAAGCCATCTATCCTCCCCAACCCCAACCCCACCAGAGAGGACTGGGAGCCGGCCCTGCTCGGCTGTCAAGACCTAAAGAGCCAAAAGGCTTTGGTTCAACGGACGCGGGCGGCGCTGCTTGCCAATGGGGCACCGGAATAGGGGCTCCACCCAGTATTGTAAGGGGAAAGGGCCAATAGGGTCCTACCCCAATCTCCTTTCTGTAAAGAACTTAATTTCCCATAAATGTTTTTCACCACCACCACCCATACGGCGTCCGGCTCGGGGCCGTACGCTCGATGGAGTGCCTTCACACGGGCTCTGCGGCGCTGCTCATGGTGGGACGGGTGCATATTCCTCGGGAGTGGCCTAATGAGAAGCTCCTGCTGAAGGGGTCGTGGGATGGCAAGGAGGGTTGGGTCGTTGGCCGGTATTCTGATGCCGAGGGAGTCAAGGATATACCGACCTGTGGAAGTTTGTGTGAGCCTGATGTATTGGACCTGTCGGTGGGCCTCCACCAGTTCCCCGATCGTGTTGTGGAGGCCCAGGCCTAGTAATCTTTCTGTGGGTGTGTTGAGGGGAAGATGAAGGGCTACTTTGAATGCCTTGCGAATCAAAGCATCCAAAGCGTTTATGTCATGTTTGGATAGTTGTAAGTATGGGGTAGTGTACAGCACACGGCTGAGGACGAAGGCATGAATGAGGCGACATAGGTCGCGCTCCTTCATGCCTCTATGACGTCCCGAAACCCTGCGGATGAGGTGCGATATCGCGCCTACAACCTGCTTGAGTTTCTTGAGGGTAGTGGTGTTTTTGCCATCGTTCTGGATGTGCAGGCCCAATACACGGAGGGTGCCAACCTCAGGTACCGGGTCACCATTCAGTTCAACGACAATGGGGGAGCGGGGACAGCGGTGTTTCTTAGGACGGATGAGGAGCAGTTCGGACTTCTCTGGGGAGCAAGACAGTCCGATGGTCCGTGCGTAATTTTGGGTGAGGGTGGCTGCTTCCTGTAAGGTGCTCTCTATGTCGCCGTCACTGCCGTGAATGGTCCACAGGGTGATATCGTCGGCATAAAGAGTGTGCTTCAGGTGGGGAATAGTGGCCAATTTTCGGGCAAGGGGAATGAGGGTAATGTTAAAGAGAAAGGGGGAAAGGACGGACCCTTGAGGGGTGCCGATACTCTGAAGCGTGTAGGAGGGAGAAGACAGAGGGCCGAAGTGTATCTCAGCCGTGCGGTCAGTGAGGAATGCTTGAATGCAGGCATACGTGCGCGCACCCACATTCAATGGGGATAGAGCAGTCATGATCGCCTGATGTTTAATGCGATCAAAAGCTTTGGAGAGATCCAAAGCTAAGACTGCCTTGGTGTGACCTGAAAGAAGCGGGTCGAAAATGTCGTGTGTGAGTTGCAGCATGGCGTCCTGTGCGGAAAGATGGGGGCGAAATCCCACCATGGTATGCGGGTGAAGATTGTTGTCCGCCATATGACTTGTGAGTCTCGCTAACACAACATGCTCGAGGAGCTTCCCGAGGCATGATGTTAGCGAAATCGGGCGAAGGTTTTGAAGTGTAAGTGGTTTGTTGGGTTTAGGTATGAATATTACCTTCGCGTGGCGCCAGGACTGAGGGAGGTTACCCTCCCTCCAGCACTGGTTGAAGTATTTCGTAATGTGGGTGATCGTTGGTCATCCAGATTACGGAGCATCGAGCTTGTGATCTGGTCTGCACCAGGTGCGGAGTTGGCGCGGAGAATCAGGAGGGCCGCTCTGACTTCCGTCTCCGTGATGTCGGTGTCGAGCGTGGGATTTGCTTGTCCTGTGTAGTGCGGTAGAGGTATGGGGCCGCCGGGAGAAGTGTACGTGGTTTGAAGTGTGTCTAGAAGGGTGTCGGGATCGTCAATGTGTTCATGTGTGAGGCGTGTCACGTGGTGCTGTGTTGCTGATTTGGTGCGTGTGGGGTCAATGAGGTGTCGGAGGAGTTGCCATGCGCGTTTGCTGGACAGGTTTCCGGCCATGCCGTCACATATCTGTCCCCAGTTGGATCGGCAGAGCTCCTCAGAGTGCTGTTGGATTTGTGTCTGCAGCGCGGCCAGCCGCTTTTTAAGCGTTCTGTTGAGTTTGTTGCCTTTCCAGCGTACCAGGATGCTGTGATAAGCCTCCCAGAGGTGGGCTAGGCGTGTGTCAAGGGTCGGTGTTTCAGTTGTAGTTTCAATGTGTCGCCTGTTGTGGTGAACGTCATGCTTGAGTGACTGCACCCATGCGTCGATGTCTGCGATGGCAGTGTCTGGGAGGGCAGTGCGTGCAGTGCGAAATGCATCCCAGTTAATGAGTTTGTGTATGGTATTTGCGGGACGGGGTGGTTTGTACGGGACAGTGATTTGTATAATGTAATGATCACTGCCCAGTGTATGTTGTGTTCTGTTCCAGGTAACGCCGCGGATACAGCGGCTCAGCGTCAGGTCCGGACTGGTGTCCATGCTGACACTGTTGCCGATCCGTGTAGGCGTTTGAAACGTGTTGTGCATAGTGAGTTGGAGGTTCTGCAGGAGCAGCCAGAGCCTGCGACCTCGATGTGTCGTGGTTGTGTATCCCCAGTCAGTATGCTGACTGTTGAAGTCCCCACCGATGATTAGGGGATGTTTCCCTGCTAGATGGTGTAGCTTTCGCAGAAGTGATTCTAGCGAGGCCATCGGCTGGGACGGGGGGTGGTATATGTTTGCTATAAATATAGAAGGAAGTGAATGTGTGTGGTGTATAAGTTCTGTGATCACGCAGGGCGTCTCAGACGTGATGTGATGAGTTTTGTAGGTGAGGCTGCGGTGGATGAGTGTGGACGCCCTGGGTGTGTTAGTGGTATCCGAGTGTGTAGATGTGTAGCAGGGGAGGGTTGCCTGGTGTGCAGTCTCCTGTAGGAGTAGTATGTGGGGCGTGGGTGTGATGGTTGGAAGGAGAAGTTGCAGAGGCGCGCGCTTTGCCCGGAAGCCGCGGCAGTTCCAAATTAAAATGGGAAGATAATTAGGGTCCCCCCCCCGCCATATTGGATGGTGGGTGGATTGAGGGGGGTAGTAAGACGGGTGTCAATTGGTATGTGTTGTTCAGGAAAGGTGGTTTGTGCTTACGTAGGTAGGATGGGGGTAGTGGAGGGTGTTTGAAGTTGAGTAAAGCGATGGGTAAGATTATGTTCCAAGACCTCCATCATCTTGGTAAACATAGCGTCCATGCGCTGCTCCAGTTTTTCGGTGAGGGTAGCGGCAAGGTGATTGAATCTGGCCTCGAGGCGGGCGTCTAGCTGTTTTAGTTTTTGGTCAAATTTGGCCTCGAGCGCTGCTAATTTAGCGCCTATTTCTGGGGGCACGGGCGGGGGTGTGGCGTCTGTGGTGCGTTGTTTCTTTGCAGGAGGGGTGCTCGAATTGTCTGTGGATGATGAAGTCGGGTTAATGACAGGGGGTGCGGGTTGAGGGGGCATAGAGGGGGAGGGGGTGATTAGGAGCGAGGAAAGGCGGCTTACCTCATCACGCAAGGCCTTGAGTTCCTGGTCTCTCGGATCTGCCTGGGAGGTCTGGGGTGGTGGGGGTTGACGGGTGGTTTTGCCGGAAACGCGGTCTGCCCAGGTGAGACGCGAGGCGTTCTTGCTGCCATTCTGCGGGGTTGTGGAAGGCGACCGGGAAGCCGTCGAGCTGCGTCCGCTGGCTGTGCTTGGTTGATCGCAGCGGGAAAGCCGCGACGTATCCGGAGGAGAGAGAGCGTTCCTCGGGGTCGCTAGTTTGCGGCCCCGTCCCTTGCAGTTCCCCGTTCCGGTCATATGAGGGCCTCCGCAGAGAATGCAGCTGGGGGTACATGAGGGCACATCTTTGGGATGGGACTGCCCGTAGCGGGGGCACTTATAAGATCTTGGTTGGACGCACACATCCGCCCGGTGACCTGGGACGCGGCAGTTCGTGCACGCGTCTATATGCCCTCGGTAAGGTGTGCACCTGTGGAGGGCTCCTCCATAAAGAACGGCACTTGGGACTGGTCCAGCACGGAAGGTGATTAAAATGGAACGCGTCGCGCCCATTCGGCGGGCGTCCACGATGAGGGCGTCTGGGTTGCCGCTGATGAGGTCTTGCAGGAGCTCGGTCGGGGTCTCGTTCCAGTACGCATTGGAGATGACTCCGCGTACTGCTCCGTCCGGCGGGGCTATGTAAGGTGCGACGGTGAACTCCTTGCCTTGGTGTTTTATGGCGGTCACCCGAACCAGAGCGAGCGCGTCATCTTTAAGGGGCGTGCTTATGGTGCATGTGTTATTGAGTGGATGTACCCTGAGTTGGGTACGCGTTGGTTCATGGAGCTGGGACGCCGCTTGGAGGATGGCCTCCCGTAGTAGTCGGGGTGGAAGCAGGTCCAGCTGCAGGCCGCCCGAGACCTAAAAACGATCTTGTAGTCCGCGGCAGGAAGCGGGGGCTGCTGCCGCGAACGCTGCGCAGCTGAGCGCGTTGCTTTCAGGTGCGCCGACTTGTCAAGGCATGCAGGCTTGTGGGCACCGGTAGTAGAGGCTGCGGACTCCTGGCTTCGGTTTGCTGAACGAACGTCCTTGGAGCGGGCAGCCACACCAAGGATGTGAGTCCAGTCCCTTGGGTCATAGTCTCGGGGGTTAATAACTTCTCCCTGAACCTGCACCTCCATGCTGGAGTTGGTGGCGGAAGCGTCCGTCGGAGTAGGCCCAGCTCCCAGCGGAGTGAGGCCTAGCTCAGGCGAAGCGGTCACAGAGGGAAGAAATGGGGGCCGTGGGTGCCCGAAAAATGGCGTAGTCGGGCCAAAAATTGATGGAATGCGGCGCTCACCTTAACAGATCAGTGGGTGGCGAAATCTGGGCCGATGATGCTGGCGATTGGTGAATTCCGTCGTTTTTGCGTGGAGCCGATGTGGGGTGCGTCCATACTCCACGGCCCCCTGGCGGGAAGTCCTGCCGCGTTAAAAAAGTTGTTGCGGAGTGTAGCCAGAATCAAAATGATGGAATGGGTACGGAGAACTTAATGAAGGACAATAATTACATGTACCTAGGCATAACATTAAATAATCACCTCTGTTGGACCACTCACATAGACACAATTGGCGAGTCAGCTTCAAATTAGTTTTTACCGCTAAAAAATACAATTTGCACTACAACCCGTGAGCCGTTTAGCTAACAACACATTTGTAAGACCTAAGCTTGAATATGCGAGTGTATTATGGGATGCATTTCTGAAAAAAAAAGGCACACATTTCCTAGAAATGATAGAAAGAAAAGCAGTTCGTTTTATTTTCAAAAGTTACCAAAGGCACACAGACCGAATTCATGGGCGCAGACGATACCTGCCCTTGGAAAAAAGAAGAGCACTTGACAAGCTATTGGACTGAACTGGATAAAGTTTATTTCATCAAAATGCAGATGACAATATTTTCTTGTTTTATTTCATTTATTGTCGCATTGATTTTGTGAAGTTTATTTTTCACGAAGTTTTCCTTCAGGTCTGATGATTACTTGTGCCCACAACTAACAGGGCGTACCAAGTATATTCATGATCACAGCCTTACATCCTACTTTGTTCGAGCAAATCTTTCTTTGTCCGCACTACAGCGCATGTTCAATAGCTTACCAGCCCACGTCTTTGCCGCGCACGATGTCGCCGATTCTGAAGAGCGCGTGCCTCCTCTCATCTGAATTTATACTCCCTTGTTTCGTAACATTTTTTTCTAGCATGTACTGCATTCAGAATGCTTGCAAACATTATTACCCCCTTTTTCACATTCGTGGTTGTTCTCATACTCGCGTGTTCTAAAAAAAAATGTTTCAGTGCGAAAGTACTCGTTCACAAGGTCTAACCGGCTCATCGAGTTTGCGCGAAGCTTGACCTTGAAGATGACCTTGGCAAAACCTAACATAGCAAGAGCCCCTGCAGAAATAAAATAAGTATTGCCGCGACTGTGTTTCGAACTTTTGGCACCGCGAGAAGATCAGCTTCGCTGGCCACTGCACGAGGGCACAATGGTATCGCCGACCACGCCTCGTGTTACACTGCAAAACACTCTCTCGCTGAGCTTTGCACATCGTCGTCTTCATCAATCACCATCTACGGCGCGGGCAGATCAGATGAGCTTGACCTGAGTGAAATATCGTCGTCATAGGGTCCGACGATAGGCTTTCGCAAGTCTACATAGGCTTTCGCAAGCCTACATACGCTTTCGCAAGTCTACATAGACTTTCGCAAGTCTACATACGCTTTTGCAAGACTACTCGGTTTCATCATCATCATCAGCCTGACTACGCCCACTGCAGGGCAAAGGCCTCTCCTATGTCTCTCCAGTTAGCCCTGTCCTTTGCCCGCCGCAGCCAACGTATTCCCTTAAATTTCTTAATCTCATCCTCCCACCTAACTTTCTGCCGCCCCCTGCTACGCTTGCCTTCTCTTGGAATCCACTCCGTTACCCTTAAGGACCAGCGGTTATCTTGCCTTCGCATTACATGCCCTGCCCAAGCCCATTTCTTCCTCTTGATTTCGACTAGGATGTCATTAACCCGCATTTGTTCTTTCACCCACTCCGCCCGGTTCTAATCTCTTAACGTTATACCTATCATTTTTCTTTCCATAACTCATTGCGCTGTCCTTAACTTAAGCTGAACCCTCTTTGTTAGCCTCCACGTTTCTGTCCCACAGGTGAGTACCGGTAAGATACACCTGTTGTATGCTTTTCTCTTGAGGGATATTGGTAAACTGCCATTCTTGATCTGAGATAACCTGCCATATGCGCTCCACCCCATTCGTATTCTTCTAGTTATTTCCCTCTCATGATCCTGATCTGCGGTCACTACCTGCCCTAAGTAGACATATTATCTTACTACTCCCAGCACCTCGTTACCAATTGTGAACTGCTGTTCCCTTGCTAGACTGTTGAACATTACTTTGGTTTTTTGCAGGTTAATTTTTAGCCCCACTGTTCTGCTCTGCCTGCCTAACTCATTGATCACGCTTTGTATTTAATGTCCTGAGTGACTTAGGAAGGCAATGTCATCAGCGAATCCCAGATTACTTAGGTAATCTTCATTAACTCTTATCCCCAACTGTTGCCCCTTCTGGCCTCGGAATACCTCCTGTAAACAGGCGGTGAATAGGATTGGCGTGATCGCGCCGCCTGTCTGGCACCTTTCCTTATTGGAATTCTATTGCTTGACTTTATGAAGACTACGGCAGCTGTGCAATCGTTATATATATCTTGCAATATTTTCACATAACACTCTTCGACACCCTGATTCCGCAATGCCTGCATGACTGCTGATGTTTCGGCTGAGTCAAATGCTTTCTCGTAATTAATGAAAGTTGTTTATATTCTGAGCATTTCTTTATCACCTGATTAATAGCGTGAAGATGGTCTATTGTCAAGTGTCCTTTACGAAAGCTTGCCTGATCATTCGGTTGGTTGCTGTCTAAGGTTATCCTTACTCTATTGCGATTACCTTAGTAAATACCTTGTAGGCAACAGACAATAAGCAAATCGGTCTGTAATTCTTCAAGTCCTTGACGTCTCCTTTCTTATGAATCAAGATAATGTTAGCGTTCTTCAAAGCTTCTGGTACACTCGAGGTCTCAAGGCATAGCATATATGGGTGGCTGGTTTTTCGGGGACAATCTCTCCTCCGTCCTTCAGCAAATCTGCTCTTACCTGATTCTCACCAGCTGCTTTCCCCCTTTGCATTGCTCCTAAGGCTTTCTTTACTTCTTTCGTTTCTGGCGTGATGTCCCATTGCTGTGCTCGACTGCCTCTCTCAGTAACTATGTGATTACATTCGCTACTGTACAGATTTTTTAGAACTCTTCGCCCACTTTAACTATCTTATCCGTGTAGCTAATGTCATTGCCCTCTTTGTCTCTTAGGGCATAGATCTGGTTTTTACCTATACCTAGTTTCCTCTTCACACGGTTTAGCTACATGAAAGCCCTAGAACTTTTTATTTGCACTTGGCAGCCTGCATCTTTCGTTTTTTTAGTCTTTCAAAATGCTGTTCTTCGAGAGACCATTTCTATCCCTGACCGCCTTCATGTTAGTGTGCATGTTAGATTCTTTGCGACCAGTGTTCTTATTAGTTTTAATTACTTTTTTACTAGGCTATTCTTGTTACCTCGCCCACTCCGCTTGGCCCTTGTACTGCACTGTTTTGCAAATAACTAAAATAAATACGATTTGTCGCATCTCATGGCAAGATCGCCGGTGCGTTTTCTTTTTTCGCCTTATACACACTTCCGTCATTTGAGAATGAGTCCCAGTTCAGACAGAGTTCAGTGGAGCCAGACAGTGGCGAAATCAATGAATGGGGTATTGGCGCTAGCGCACGAAAAGCCTCCGCAGGAAGACACACACTGGTATTTATCATCATCATCATAATCATCATCATCATCATCATCATCATTTATTTTCCCTTAAGGACCCCTAGGTGGGGCATTACATAAGGGGGGAACAAAAATACGAAATCACAAACAATAGGAACATTTGAAATAAAACAGTAAAGAAGGCAAAACAATTGTTAAAAGAGCATTGAAAAAAGAAAAAGGGAACAATAACAGGTACACTGTGGCCGTCACGCTATATATACAGGAAGAAAACGGGAACACTGATTAGCAGACAAGGGTTCAAAAATGTGACATGTGCAGAGGTGGTACTGAAAATTGTCGGGCATTACACTGTAAGTGCGCTAACGAAAAGGATGCGATAAAAGCAGGGTTTTGAATTTATTTGCATCGCGCTCAGTTACAACTGCCTCAGGCAGCTCATTCCACAGTTCAATGGCAGATGGCAGGAAGGATTTTTGAAAGGCATTGGTGGAACCATGTAAACGCTGTAGGCTCAGGCTGTTAAAAAGACGACGAGATGTTCTATTGGGAGGGAGTATAGAAGTGTGCAGTGCAATTGGGGAAAACTGTAGTATAACTGGTGGGAAGGGCAGAGTTGGGAAATTTTACGGCGAAAAGACCGTGGCGGTATGTCAAGCGATGATTTTATGCCAGAAACACTGGTTCTGCTATCGTAACATGAAGTAATAAATCGGGCTGCACGACTTTGTACTGATTCTAATGCTTCGGTTTGGTTTATGGGGTTTAACGTCTCAAAGCGACTGAGGCTATGAGAGACGCCGTAGTGAAGGGCTCCGGAAATTTCGACCACCTGGGGTTCTTTAACGTGCACTGACATCGCACAGTACACGGGCCTCTAGAATTCCTCCTCCAAAGAAATTCCAGCCGCCGCGGCCGGGATCGAACCCGCGTCTTTCGGGTCAGCAGCCGAGCACCATAACCGCTGAGCCACCGCGGCGGCGATTATAATGCTTCAATTAGGTATGACTGATGCGGGTTCCAAATGGGTGAGGCATATTCTAGTTTAGTACGAATGAATGTTTCATAAGCGAGTTTGCGGATTAATGGAGGGGACACGGCTAAGTATCTTCTCAGTCTGTTGAACGATTTTGAACTTTCAGCTACTATGTTTAAGATGTGCTCGGACCATGAAAGTTTGCTAGTGATTGTTATTCCTAAATACCGGTAGGACTCGACTTGTGTTAGGGGGATTGACCTTAAAGAATACTGGTAATTTAAGCTATTGTGTTTACGTGATACTGTCATGTACTTGCATTTTGAAACGTTTAATGTCATCAGCCACCGGGTGCACCAGTTGGTTATTTCGTTGAGGTCATTTTGGAGGAGGACTTGATCGTTGTTTGATGATATGCGTCGATACAGAATGCAGTCATCTGCGAATAGGCGAATTGACGCTGATATGTTGCAAGGAAGGTCGTTAATAAATACCAAAAAAAGAAGAGGGCCGAGCACAGAGCCCTGAGGAACACCCGAAATGACGTTTGTAGCTGAATAATGGTGGTTGTCTATTACAGTGCATTGCGAACGGTTAGAAAGGAAACAGTGGATCCACGATAAAACCAGCGGGTCAAGACGAAGGCTCGAAAGTTTGGCCATGAGGCGACGATGGGGTACGCAGTCAAATGCTTTAGAAAAGTCCAGATAAATGACGTCAGTTTGAAAGCCGGAGTCGAGATTAAGGTGAAGGTCTGTTGTGAATTCGAATAGCTGTGTTTCGCATGAAAGGCCTCGACGGAAACCATGCTGATTCGGAAAGAAAAAAGAATTGGCGTCAAGGTGTGATGCGATGGCTGAATACAGTACATGCTCTAGCAGTTTGCAAGAGATGCACGTCAAAGAAATGGGGCGGTAATTCGAAGTGTCAGAACGGCTGCCAGATTTGTGTACAGGGGTTACGGTGCTATTTTTCCATTCACTTGGAATTGATGTTGTAGCGATAGACTGATTGAAAATTATCTGTAAAATCAAACTGGAAACCAGTTTGGTACCTTTTAGAATTTTAGGCGATATGTTGTCAGGGCCTGGACTGCTACAGATCTTAAGGTTATCTATTAGTTTCGCTATGCCTTCAGATGTGATTGTGACCGGCTGCATTTCGGAGTAGTTAAAACACGGTTGGAAGGGAACGTCGGAAGTGGGTTCATGAGTGAACACAGAAGCGAAATACGAATTCATGACTTCAGCGCACTGGTTACCTGGTACATGCGAGCCATTTATTTGTTTATTTTTTATTTGTACCTCACAGGCCCCGAAGAGCATTGCGTGAGGGGGGCAAATCAAAAAAGAAATATGCTGAAGGAAAAAAAACCTTGAAAATTAGAGGGTATAACTGCCGGATTAATACATTTAAATATTCCTTTTTTCCCAACTCAAGAAGTGACTGGAACCTGCTGCCTAATGAAGTGTTTGAAAGTGAGAATTTCCAGGCCACAATTGACAATGCAATAATCTGGTTATGCTGTTCTCAGTGTTGACTCTGCGTCATGGGTGTAATCAGAGTGCTGTTTTCTTTATTGGAAGTTCTTAACATTTTTCTGTAACTTTTTTTCTGTTTTGTTCTCTTTCGCTGTATTGAATTTTACTGTTATGTACTTACCCGCCCTACAATAATGCCTCTCAAGGCGCTGTAGGTACCTTGAATAAATAAATAAATTGTAAAGAGGAAGATGAGCAGCGGCGGCCGCCGCTCCGCTAGCGCGCGGCGCGAGATCGCTGGCTGGATGACCGAAGCTCGGACCGGCATTTTGGCTATCTGTCGCTAAGTTCCTTTACCCGGAAATCCTGCTACAAAATAAATAAATAAATAAATAAATAAATAAATAAGTAAATAAATAAATATCCGTATAAGAGCGCGGTACAAGGCAAATACATGAAAGGAACACGAAATTTATACAAAACCTGTGTTAGAAGGGACTGTATTCACTCGGCGCAAGCGCTAAAAAGCAAGCTGAAAGGTGTGCACTAATACGGGAGTTCGAGAGGCATGCTGCCTGGGTTCGCGGGGAAGCACTGCTAAAGAAAAAAAATAATAATTTAGAGGGGACAATTAAGCTCCGCCTTAAGGGCATGGTGTTAATGAGTTAATGCTCACAGGTGCAGAATTGGTCGTTCTCTGTGTGCTGTACAGTCTTAGTTTAGAAGAACTTCTTGTTGGGCAAGTTGGTGCATTGCTTTGAAGGAACCAAGTTGCGCTATAAAAAAGACAGCCTCCCCGCAGGGAGGCGTCTGCAGCATGCAGACGTTGGTGAGTGGCGACACCACGGGGTTAACCCGAGCATCCGCAGGGACATCCCCTCAGGGGGATGATGGTGAACAATGCGTCACCACGGACCCGAGCATCCGCGCTTAGCCGTGCGTGGCATCGCCGTGTCCGGGGAAAAGGGGATCCTGGTGGTTGAGCCGATGCCGAGCGTTTGGACCCCTAAGGCCCCTCGGCGGAGGCAACACACCACTTTGGCCCCAGCTTCCTGTAGACGGCACCTCCGGCCTGACCCGACCGGGGGAAATCGGCAGTCGCCTTTTCCTGTCCTCCCCTCTACCTTTCACTTTCCTATTTCCTTTCTTACAACTTTCCTGTATCCTCCTCTCTTCTTTGTTTTTTCCTTTTTCCTGGCGGCGAGGGTTAACCGTGTGTGACCAACTACCCTGAGTTGAGTCATATTAGGTTATAGTTAAGGTGTACAGCTGGCGTGGGCAGGACTTTCTTTCAAGTACCTGTCGCGTCCCCTTGTTGGACTCCATGGTGGGTGGCTGGCACCATGACCGAAAAACTACATTTTTTTATGGCTCCCCCCCTTTCAAAACTTGATCGCTCTCTCAAGAGAGGGCGGACCGAAGCAGATGACTTTTTCCAGAAAAGAAAAGTATCCTTTCCAAAATTTCATGTCATTCACAGTAAAGCAGAAGAAACACAAGCAAGGATAATATCCCCATTCCAAGTCTCAAAACGCTTGACGGATGCCTTAGGCCTTGGCTACAAGGTGTCAAAAATGGCCAGTGGCGACTTACTTCTTGAACTGCGCGACAGCATACAACACTCAAAAGTTGCAACAATTGTATCCATTGGGGACATCCCTGTCTCTGTGACCCCACATCGGTGTCTGAATACTGTACGAGGCGTCATCTCTGAAATAGATTTTGTCCACCTTTCTGAAAAGGAAATGCTCGAAGGACTTACTGACCAAGAAGTTATAGATGTCCACCGGATCAAGATCCGGAAGGATGGCAAAGAAGTGGACACCAAACACCTGATCTTGACATTCAACATGAGCACATTACCCGAATCCATTGAAGTAGGCTACCTGAAAATAAATGTAAGACCATATATTCCCAACCCACGCAGATGTTTCAACTGCCAGAGATTTGGCCACGGCTCCCAGAGTTGTCGCGGCCGCAAAACTTGCGCAAAATGCTCTTCGAAGGACCACCAATCCGAAGAATGTGTTGCTAACCTACGGTGTGCAAACTGTGATGGCGACCATGCTGCCTACTCCAGGGCTTGTCCGTCCTGGAAAAAAGAGAAAGAAATCATTACTCTCAAGACTACGCAAAACATTTCTTTCAAAGAAGCAAGAAGGCAATACTCTCAAACAAACAAATTCACCTTCACTGCAAAAACAAACTTCGCCGATGTGGTGCGTGGGCGCGGCGCACCACACCAGGCTTCGGCACCTGTCCAGGCCACACGTAGTGAGCCTGTGGCGGGGCCATCCGCGCCGTCTGGTGGAGTAGCTCACGCTACTCCGCCTACCCCAAAGGAGGGGACGCAGACCCCCGGGTCGGCGGGCCCAAAGACCTCTTCCCACAGGTCGAGGTCAAATTCGAAAATCAATGTGCCTCCTGCACGGTCGTCCAGTGCCTCCGCAGAGGCAATGGACACGACCCCGGGCAGCCCCTCGCCGTCCACGTCGGATGGTCGGCGGAGCTCCCTGGATCGGTCAAAAAGAGACAGGCCCCGAGTCACGGGGCCATAAACAACTTGATCTAGTTTTTTCAATCAGTACAAACACAAAACTAAGATGGCTTTCATAATACAATGGAACTGTAGAGGAATGTTGAGGAACTACAGTGATATAACTCATATTCTAGGGTCAGTGATGCCTCTAGCCCTATGTCTCCAGGAGACCAATCTTGGTCCACAACATTCAAATATCTTAAAACATTATACAACTTTTAGGCGTGATCGCGAACATGCAAATAGACTCTCGGGAGGCGTCGCAATCATCATCCAAAGCGGCGTCCCGACTCAAGAAATCAAACTGAAAACAAAACTTGAGGCGGTTGCGGTTAGCGTCATCAGCTACAAAACCATTACAATATGTTCCGTATATCTTCCCCCACACATCACATTAACATGCCAAGATCTAGAAAGCCTGATCGATGAACTGCCGGAGCCATTTCTGGTAGTTGGCGATTTTAACGCTCACTCTCCGTTTTGGGGAAGCGAACGCTGTGACTCTAGAGGCCAAACAATCGAAGATTTTATACTTTCGAATAATGTCTGTCTTTTAAATACGGGAAAAGCCACATATTGCTGTCCAAGCACAGCAAAAATGAGCTCTCTCGATTTAGCTTTCGCATCACCATTACTTTTTAACGATTTTAAATGGGATGTTTTAAATGACCCCATGGGCAGCGATCACTTACCTACCGTCATCAGTCTCTCATCGTCTACTCCAATCATCCCCACAAGGCCACGGCGCTGGAAAATTCAGCTCGCCGACTGGTCACTTTTTACAAAAAGTGCCACTCTGGAAAAGGAATTTTGTGACGACCTTAGCACAGATGAAATTAATGAGAAGTTTACTGAATGCATAATATCGGCTGCAACACTCGCTATACCACAAACAACAGGACTTGCACAAAAGAAACATAAAGCGTGGTGGACAAAAGAATGCACATTAGCAAAAAAACAACAAAACAAAGCCTGGAGCGCTCTGCGTCGATATCCCACTGCAGAGAACTTACTTACCTTTAAAAAGGCAAAAGCCAGAGCGCGGTATGTGCGAAGAAGTGCAGAGAAAACCTCTTGGCAGAAATATGTCTCCTCAATAAATAGTTCAATAACATCAAAGAAAATGTGGGAAAAAGTTCGTAAATTTACTGGTGACCATACCCCTTTCACACTTCCTCTCTTGACAGCACCCGGGACACAAACATCTTTAGAAGAACAGACCAACATACTGGGCGAGCATTTTGCTGAGATCTCAAGCTCATCCAACTACACAAACACATTTCAGAAACACAAATCAATAGCTGAAAAACAAAAATTTCCATCTGGAGCAGGTGTACATGAGGATTATAACCAGCCTCTCACACTACAAGAATTAAATAAAGTATTATCTTCTGGAAAAAAGACAGCACCAGGACCAGACAACGTGCATTACGCTATGCTTGCACATCTCTCCGAGGCTGCTGTAGAGGCACTGTTAAAATTCTTTAATAAAATCTGGATAACTGGAAATATACCTGACGAGCGGAAAAAAGCAGTCATAATACCTTTTCTCAAACCCGGAAAACCACCAACAAGTCCTAGCAGTTATAGACCAATAGCCCTCACCAGCTGCATTGCTAAATCTTTCGAAAGCGTAATAAACATTAGACTAACCTTCGTACTTGAATCTCGGCAACTACTAGATAAACACCAATGTGGGTTTAAGAAAGCATGCTCCACCACAGATCATCTTGTCCGCCTAGAAAACACCATCCGGGAGGCGTTCATCCACAAGCAGCACTGTATTGGGGTCTTCTTCGACTTGGAGAAGGCCTACGATACTACGTGGAAGTTCGGCATCCTCCGTGACCTAGCAGAGCTAGGTATCCGCGGCAGGATGTTGAACTGCTTGAACGACTTCCTGGCTAACCGCACATTCCGAGTCCGCCTAGGAGCAACTCTCTCCATGACTTTCACCCAAGAGAACGGCGTACCCCAGGGGTGCATTCTAAGCACGACACTCTTCATAGTAAAAATGAATTCCTTAGCTAAAGTAATACCCAAGTCCATAATGTATTCAGTCTATGTAGATGACCTACAAATAGCATGCACGTCCTCCAGCATATCAACCTGTGAGAGACAAATACAAATCACACTAAATAAACTAGGTGCTTGGGCAGACAGAAATGGGTTTAAATTTTCTCCTCAAAAAACCGTAGCTGTTCTTTTTTCATTGCGACGAGGCCTACAGGTCGATCCTAATCTATACCTGAATCACACTGTGCTACCAATTAAACAAGAACACAAATTTTTAGGCCTAACTTTCGACAAGAAACTCACATTTCTACCACACATTAACAACCTTAAAAAGAAAGCTTCTCAAGCCCTCAATATCTTAAAAGTTCTCTCACGGAAGCGGTGGGGGTCCGATAGAGCAAGCCTTTTACAAATATATCGCTCTCTGGTTCGCTCCAAGCTGGACTACGGGTGCATAGTATATGGTTCGGCAAGAGCATCCTACTTAAAAAGATTAGACCCCATTCATAACCTTGGTCTGCGCCTATCATCTGGAGCATACAGAACATCACCAGTAGTTAGCCTTTACGTTGAAACTAATGAAGCCGCTCTTGAGGATCGAAGAATTGCCCTTACATGCTCATATGTCTTAAAAATCCGTTCTCTTCCGAAACATCTCTGCCATCCAATTGTCGCCAAGTGCCCATCTAAAAGATTATTCATCAACAAACCACACTCTATCAGACCATTACTACTGCGCTTTGAAGATAAATGCGAAGAGCTAACAGTGCTAGATGCCCTACCAAATATTGCACAAAGGAATGAATGTTTGCCACCATGGTACAGCCTGCCTTCAGTATGTGACCTCACGATGACACATTTAGATAAAAAGCAAACGCCAAATGAGTACATATTACAGGAATTCTTTGCACTACAAGAAAAGTATGACACTTACATTGAATTTTATACTGATGGCTCAAAAACAGAAAGTCACGTTGGAAGTGCAGTAATCCAAGGAAAAAACAAACAGATAATGCGACTACCAGAATTCGCATCGGTTTTTACTGCTGAGTGTTATGCCATCTTTGTAGCTGTAGAAAAAATAGTAAGAGAAAACATCAAAAATAGCATCATTTACACCGATTCCCTGAGTATGCTCAAAGCACTGCACTCCAGAAATGCTGCTGAACCCATAATAGGTAACATCATACATAACATTGTTAAAATCACAAAACAAAAACATAACATTAAATTCTGCTGGGTTCCTAGCCATGTTGGAATCGTAGGTAATGAAAAAGCAGATGTGTGCGCTGCACAAGCCCGGAATGGCCAAATAAAACAAGTGAGTATACCGCACAGGGATTGCTTAAAGTTTATCAACAGTAAACTCAGAAATAAGTGGCAGGCCGCATGGAAAGATCACGTAAACAACAAATTACATTCTGTGAAACCAATTTTAGAGGAATGGCAATCATGTAGGCATCAAGAACGTTTTACCGAAGTTATTTTATGTCGGCTCCGCATTGGACACACCCACCTCACGCACAACTTTCTGCTAGCCAAACAAAACAAACCTCTCTGTGAAATGTGTGGTGCTGAACTCACAGTGAACCACATTTTAATTTCATGCATGAAACTAGAAGAACTAAGAAAGAAATATTTCACAACATTTTACAGGGAAAGCATCCCATTACACCCCATGCTACTCTTAGGTGATCGAGCACTGGTTGATATTTCATGTATTTTTAGGTTTCTCAAGGAAGCCAACGTTTTAAACAAACTCTAAGTACTTTTAAAAAGCTTCACCATTAACAAAAACTCTAACCTTGTGTTTGGCGCAGCATAGCCTCAGATGCTTTTGCGCCATAAAAATCAATATAACTAACTAACTAACTAAAAAAGACAGCCACAGGAAAAAGCCAAGGAGACAGACAGAGCGCTCTGTCTGTCTCCTTGGCTTTTTCCTGTGGCTGTCTTTTTTATAGCGCATCTTGGTTCCTTCAAAGCAATGTACAGTCTTAGATCCCCGGGAGTCCTCATAACACTCCATGGGCGCACAGCGGTTAGCTGCCACCGGGGGAGATTCTGCGACCCAGGTTGCTCTTGCCGAGCATCCTCTTCCGACCAATCATTAGTTTACCTGGCACGGTGCGCTTTCTGCTCCCAATCCGGTGTGTGGTGAAGGTTGCGTGACG
This sequence comes from Amblyomma mixtum, assembly GCF_055824585.1. NCBI lineage: Eukaryota > Metazoa > Arthropoda > Arachnida > Ixodida > Ixodidae > Amblyomma > Amblyomma mixtum. The sequence goes on along the minus strand of NC_143019.1, from coordinate 139,715,345 downwards.
TAGGCGGCCCACCTGCCTCTTCTCTGCCGATCAACGACGCCGACGGAATGGACGGCGGAGTTTATAGGACTCGTTAACACTCTGTACAGGCTGAGCATTGGCCTATTGCAGCCTTACACTTCTATCTCATAACTTTTTCTAGCTCACGGTAAGGCAAGCATTCAGAGCGTTTTCTCGACTTGGATTCGTGTTTTGTTGCGAAAGCAACACTACGCTAGTCGCCGAGCCATTTCGCGGAGCCGAAGAAAGGAGATACTGCGCATCCGCGAGGAGCAGTGACGTCACACGGCGCACAGATGGCGAGCCGCCGCAGTCGCTGCGCGGGTGACTCAGAGGTGCCGCCGCCGCGCTCACCAGTTGCGCATGCGCAGTAGCGGCGCACAGCTAGCGTGCCGCGGCCGCCGCAGCTGCCGCGCGCTCTCCATCACCTCTTTCTCTCTCTCCTCTCGGATACGCAGTAGCGGAGCACATATAGCGTGCCGGGGCCGCCGGCACGCCAGTTGTACGTAGTGACGTCACTTGCGCCTCGCGCATGCGCAGTATGGTCATGCAAGAGCACGCGAAACGGCGAGACTGTGAGCAATGTAGCTCACACAACAATATAGGTATGGCTACGCGCAGACGTTGCTTTCGCAGTCCTCCAGGTTTAACCAGAGATAAATCACAGCCAATTTTTTATTTACCACACACTCTTTGAGCGCCACAGAAGGAATACTCTGAACCCCCGTTTTCGAAAGCTGGCTTTAATGAGAAGCAAAGAAGGAAGCCGCAGAGTGCAAGCTCACATGTTCTGCGCCTGAAAAGTTCAGTATTGCGGAATGATCTGGCGCAAGTACGTGCGCGTGCCGAGCGAGCCGCCAACACGATTCTTTACGGCGCAGTTGGAGAACTGCATGCGAACGAGGAGAAGCAGGGCTGCTTTTTTAGACTCCAAGAGTGCAGACGTCCACTTGCACACATCCCTGACTAAGCCCTACGAAAAGAACACAGAAGTAGGGGACCTGTACGTAGTGGGGGGGCAATCAAAGTGGTGACCGTTACTGAGTGAACGACTTCGTGTGCTTACCCTGCATGACCCCGGCGGGAGAAATTGGTCATGCGCAATGCTGCAACCCAGGTGAAAGGAGCCGTTGTTGTTGTCGTCACCTCATTTGAAAGCTCCGACAGCACTTGGCCTCTGTTTTTCTTTCAATGCATAGCATTTAGAGGGTCACGAAGGCAAAAAATTAAAGAGGACTAAACTCTGCTGTGCTGGAGAAATGCGAAAGCATTTGCGTTTGAACGTCAGCAACTTTTTTTTGGAAGTCATTGTTGTCACGTGAAACTTATGACGTGACACTTTGATGACGCGAGCAACTTTTTTGCAGGTCATTATTGTCGCATGACGCGTATCACGTGACCCTTGGATGACGTCAGCAACTTTTTTTGCAAGTCATCGTTGTCTAACATCAGTACGCATTCCCCCGTCGTACACATCACAAAGCCTGCACTTTGAGCCCCTCTCACACGCTTCACCCAACCACCTTCTGTGGCCCACTGAGAGGATTGGTTCGAACCCAGTGCCGGCGAACTTCTTTTTTCTAATGGTCATTTTCGAGCGGACACGCTCTCATGACACGCTCTGCCGACAGGTCCTGGACACGTCACTCATAGATAAGAAATGCTTTCGCATAGAAACTGCGCGGCGGCTTCGGCGTCTGTGTGGAGCGTCCACGTGCCAGATGCTGTTTAGAGGGATTAACCTCTCTTCACCTTCCAGATGCCCCTCTCTCCACTTCTAGGGGAGCGGAGGAAGACGCCGGACGAACAATGACTCAGCAAAGATGACAATCGCTAAGAATAAAAATACTCGGACAACAGCTCGGAACAACTCGGACAACGAGTGTAAGAAGAATGGCTTTCGCATTTCTTCCGCATCAGGGCAACTGATCGCCCCTAAGTTTAAGTCGTTATTTTCATTCTTTCGTTCCATTCTTTGCACCTCAGCACATGAGTGAAGCGTCGCATTCGGAAATAACGCTACAGTATTTGTTTCTTTACTACCGTCGCGATATTTGGGGAAGTTGATGTTTAATATTTTCGGGCACCATCTACAGTGTCCTGAATAGCATACTTGAAAAAAAATTATTTCAACAAGTGAACAAAGCGAATTTATACGCCAGAAAATTGAATTATAATTTTGACTTGCGGCGTTATGAAATTCATTTCATTTATTTTCCTTAAAGGCCCGGTCAGGGGCATTACATTAGGGGTGGGTACAATATTCGTTGGCGGCAAGTGTTAACACGATGACAAATGAGCATGAAGATTGTCAGATGTCTCTGGGAACGTCGTTCCAGTCCACAATAGTACAGGTGAAAAATGAGGCTGCAGAAGTAACCGTGCGGGCACGTGGTCGAGAAATTTGGAAATGACGACAAGTATGGAAAGGATGGCAAAGGATGGCAAATGATAAAAAAATCGACACGACGGTTACCCCTGATTAGGGGGAGATTCAGTGATAGCTTTTAAGGTATTTGCACATTTAGATATGTTATGTTAGAGCAAATAAGAGCGACCTCACATATGGATAGCTCCAGAACACTCCTTTTAGTTTTACACGCTGAGTATTTTTTTATCTGGGCCTGCTTTCCAGATCGTCGCTCCAGAGGCGGCGCGCCACTCATGGTCCTCTTTTCGGGAGGCGCGTTTCACAGCAGCTGTCGCAGGTGGACTACGCTACTTACCTCCTCTCTCGCCATACCCTTCCTCCTCTGCGTTCCAGATGGCTGCTCCCTTCCGAGAACGTTGCACAGTGCTTCAGTTTCCTGCATATTAAATCCCGCAGTTCTGCTCTCTCGGTCCTTGATTGTGCCTTGAATCCCAGAGTTACTTAGCACGTCTATAGGCCTCACCCGCCAGAACAATAACAGCTTGTCGATGAGGCACCTTTATCCACCGGCAGTGCAATCGTCTCTGTTCTGCATGCTTGCAGAGCCTTCATAAGGGGACAATGCCCATTAGGGGCACAGTCACGGAAAGCAGATGGAGGGATGAATTACATAACGAGTATGCAGGAAAGGAGGCTTTAAGAACTGGGGTATGCTGCTTTGGCCTTCTGTGGCTCAACCGACAGGTGTGGAGCCTCACCTTATCAGCGGAAGGGAATACGCCGGTATGATGCGAACGCCCTCATGCGTGTTCTCGCGAGCTCCACTGAAGAAGAAAAAGGAGTAGGAAAACGCTGCTATAGGGTCTCGCTTTTTGATATGTCTGAGCTTGCACGTAGCCTTTATTCTCCAAACCTTTAGAAAAAAATTCATGATTTCTTTCTCTCAAGCAACAACCCGCGTGTGCGCTACTTCAGCCTTATGGAATTAATTTTGGCCAAAATCGCAGCCGTCTTGGATGGGCAGACGGCGCTGTCATCTCAGTGTTTGTAGAATGGCGATCGCAATGCATGCGGCTTGGGAACCCTGTGAGGCGAGGTGTACTGCGCTGCTCCGAAAGCGACGAGGCGTTTGGCACGAGGACGCCGCTGGTGGACAGTGACTGGAGCAGATGATGTGCTCGAAGTACCTCGGAGGTATTGTAAACGTCCGCCTCTATGAGAGTAGGCTGCTATTTCTAGATGCAAAGGCTTATCCGCTTTCCGCATGCTAAGCACGCATCTTCGCAGCTTTCTCGCTTCTCGGCGTGCTTACTATGGCCCCAGCTGCAGAAACTACCACCAAGAATATCTTGCCCACGCTGTGCTTTCATGCTGGTTTCACTCGTTCAAAAGAAAAAAAAATCGACAGAGATCGGTTTGGCTGGGAAAGGAATTTAAGCTACAAAGAACAAAAAAAAAACCTGAAAAACACGAGGTTTCAGAAGCTACTCGGTTCCTTCACCAGGTGTGACTGGGGGCGGGTTGCAGCTTGCCTTTTTAAGCCCTCGTTCAGTCATCCGCCGGGGCACTGAACGTAGACCATGGATGCAAGAGGTAGGAGAGGATAACGCTTACCCGCCTCTGCTTAATATGCCAGGATTGAAGTAAGGGCATTCTACGCGGGCTCGGGTCTGTGTCCGGCACAATGGTACGCTCGCAGTCAATCTTGTGGGCGATGCCTCGAAGCGTTCTGCCACCGAGCTCCATTCCCTGTTCACTTGTTTGAGACCCGCTTTGTGCTCCTTCATCCTTCAGGCGTAGTTGTTGGTTTCGCTAATGTACAACGCCGAGCACTTCCAGCAGGGACGACTCCTCCCGCGCCCAAAACACCGCCACCCGAAATAAATGGCCCAGGGCGTGGCATACAAGATTCCCTGCCAATGATTGACGCACTCACTCCAAAGACTCAGGTTAAAACGGAAGTGGGCCTGCCTAATCTGGTCCTTCGTCTGCTTGACTGGTCTCCTCTTAAAAGTTCGGCTTGACGTATATAGTCCGACATCTCAACACAACACGGCTAGCAGGCTTTGACCTCTCTTAAAGGGTGTTTTAAACACCTCTCGACGAAGCGTCCTCTGGCTCGAAATAAGTAGTGGCGCATACTGAAGCTTCAAAAACCCGAGTAACCTTTCAAGTTTCCACGCAGTAACTTGTATCGGATCTCTTGTCACGCATTGTATCGTATCGTTCATATCTTCCGTCTGAAAAACATTTTTTCTCTAAAATGAAAGAATTCAAAGAGCATAGCGACGAAGAATGGCATTTGATACACATTAGCGTGTCGTTCACCGTATGTCGAATAACTATTTAATTTTTACAGCTTCCTGGTAAATTCCTTGCTGCTTGTTTTGTTGTGCTGTCGGTATGCCTGCAGGTAAAGTCTCCACACTGCACTGCTTGAGAAGGCGTCTCAGGGCAGTTTAAACTCACCAGCTATGACATCATGAGGGTAGAACTTGGGTTCAGTTGATGACACCTGTTGAAGGAAGGGAAGCTGCCTTCCTTCAGCATGAATGACATCACGGATGGCTTGTTTTATGTATACCGGCGGATGTGGAAGTTGTTATCATAAGCAAAGCTCCACGTCCGCTGCATGACCAAAGTCTCTCCCATTACCTCTATTTAACTCTTTCCTTTGTCAGCTGCGACCACCTTCTTCCTGTAAACGTACCACACTGACTTGCCCATCGGACTCACTTCAGCTTCTGGTTAGGCTTGTCCTGTGCTTTCCTCTCTTGTCCTGCGTCGTTCTTGCGCGGTTGCAATACGTACTCATTCTTGAAATCCACTCCTTTACTTATTTATTTATTTATTTATTTATTTATTTATTATTCCTCAAAGGTCCCTTTCGGGATGGCATTTGATACACATTAGCGTGTCGTTCACCGTATGTCGAATAACTGTTTAATTTTTACAGCTTACAGACTCTACAGACTCTTAATTTTTGCTTGTATGTTCACCCCTTTGTAATGATGCATAAGGTATTATTATAGATGTGTTACCACGCGGCATTCAACTATTATCGCTAAATAATTTAGAATCAATTTTCTCTCACATGCTGTTTCGGTTTCAACACCGGAACGATGGCTGTGACGTCAAAGGTCCTTAAAGGTCATGCAAGGCATAAAAAAACGGCGACGTAATCGCTACTTCGTCTTTTTAATTCACTACAACGCTAAAGACAGCCTGCCCCAAGAGCCGGCATCACAACGAATGAAGCAGCAGCCATTGCATTGCAGTTTGTTCGAGCCTCACGTGACCTACACGGACGTTTGACGTCAGATGAATGTTGAAACCGAAACTGAAACATTATGAAACAAAAATTCGATTTGAAGTTATTTAGCGGTCGTAGGTGAATACTACGTGGCGATTAATGTATAGTGGTATCTGATGCATCACTGCAAAGGAGGAAACAGGCCACCAATATGAGTCAAAATTGCTGATTGGGCGAGTTGGTGGGACATGATATTTTTCGCGCCATGGCTCTTTACACCCTCCGGTCTCCTTATCGTCTTTCACCGCCACTACATTTACCAATATGTTTTATCTACTGACGTGACTGTCTTCTGGATTCCGGTGACTGAGCAGCCCTTTTATCTATGTTCCACCCCCTTATGATTGCTATATATTCTCTGTATTTCGAAAATAAAAATTCATTTGATAGTCAGCGCCTGTGCACGTCCTTCCTTTTTTCTTGTGTCCCGTCCTTTCCGGCGTCCAACAACGAACACGCAGCGTGGAAGCAACAAGAAGAAGAACGTTTATTCGGGATTGCTTGCTGGTATATATAGCCTACAGGCGGCTGCATGATAACGGCCACGTGTTACAGATATCAGATATCACGGACCGGGCCCATACAAAGAGCGCATGCGCGACTGATACAATACATCTTCCTCGGTGTAGTCTTTAAAAGTCTGAGAGCACAATACGCGACACTTGCTGGAAATTCTGGCCGTAGTGAAGACGATTGGGATGTCTCTTCTGTCGGGTGGATCGCCTTGGCATAAATTGCGTGGGCTGTGTTGTAGACAGCGATGCTCCCGAATTTTCCTGGGCTTGCGTGGGCTGTGTTGGAGACTGTGAAGCTTCCGCGTTTTCCTGGGAAATGTCTTCGCTATCAGAGTCATCTTCCGTTAACTCGCTTTGGAATGGCTCACGTGTGGCCAGAAGATGTTGTCGGTTGCGTCGAAGCATTCTGTTGTCCTCTGTAAGCACGCGATAGGACCTTGGAGCAACCAGGCCCATGACTCGAGCCTTGCAGTCCCATGCATCCCCTCGTACTCTTACAACTGCGCCTTTCTTGAGTTCGGGCAGATTTTTTCCTTTGGAGGGCATTTGCTGGCGTGGTTGGCGCCGGGACGTCTGTTGACTGGAGCATGACACGAAGTCTGGTAGCCGAGTGCGTAATTTTCTGCCTTGAAGAAGCTCTCCAGGGGAGCGGCCTTCGGCTAGTGGAGTCGAGCGATAACCGAGAAGGCCCAACCAGAAGTCCTCGTTGAGTTCGCCAGTCTTCTTCATTATTCTTTTGACAATTTGGACTCCCTTCTCGGCGAGGCCATTGGACCGTGGGAATCGAGGACTCGACGTCACATGCTTGAAGTCGTATCTAGAGGCGAACAAAGCAAATTCATGTGATGAAAACTGAGGACCGTTGTCGGTGCAGACTTCCAACGGAATTCCATACCGTGCAAAAATTGAGCTAAGCTTAGCAATGACAGTGCATGACGTTGTGTCAGTAAGCTTTTCGACTTCAGGGAAGTTTGAAAAGGCATCGAACACGCACAGGTAGGAGTTCCCGCCGTACATAAAGATGTCAACACCCACCCTGTACCAGGCATGGTCTGGGATCGGCCTAAGCACCACTGGTTCGGTTTCTTGTTTGTACGCGTACTTTTGACAAACAGAACAGGACTTCACCATGGTTTCAATGTCGGCGTTCAGTCTCGGCCAGAATACCAAGAGACGGGCTCTCGCTTTGCACTTATTTATGCCTAAGTGACCTTCATGAATGCGACCCAGTATTTCAGCTCTCATAATCTTCGGAATGACGACCTTTGTCCCCTTCATAATAATGCCATCAACCTCTGATAACTCAGGACCAAAAGGTTTCATCCAGCCTTCAATTTCTTCTCCATTCCTTAGTTGCCGCAACACTGTCTGCAAGTCTGGGTCAGAGGCTGTCGCTTCTGCCAGTCGATCAAACATTTTCTTGCTTACCAGCTCCGAAGTCACGCTCACTGCATGAACGTCGACGTCATCAGTGAAGTCATCATGTTCGCTTGGAACGGCTGGCGACGACCTTGAAAGCATATCGGCCAGGAATAGCTGTTTGCCTGGGACAAAGTGAAGAACGTAATCGTACCTTAGCAAGCGCAGGAAAAAGCGTTGGAGTCTTGGTGGCATGTCACCAATGGCTTTCGAAGCAATTGCTATCAATGGTCTGTGGTCTGTTTCGATGGCGAACTTGCGGCCGTAAACGAAATGAAAAAATTTTTCACAACCGAAAGTAATGGCCATTGTTTCTTTCTCGATTTGCGCGTATCTTTGTTCTGCCTCCGTCATTGTGCGTGATGCATAGGCGACCGGCCTCCAACTATCACCGTAGTTCTGAAGAAGGGCAGAACCAATCCCATTTTTCGAAGCATCAGCAACGATCTTGGTCTCTCTAGCAGGATCGAAAATGGCTAGCAAAGGTGGACCGCTTAGTGTATCACAGACAGCTTGCCATTCTTTACAGTGGTTTTCAGACCATTCAAAAAGGGTGTCTTTCTTAATGAGGCTTCGTAGAAGCGTCGTCCTTTCCGCCAGATGCGGTATATATTTCCCGAAGTAGTTCACTACTCCGAGCATTCTGTGAACGCCGGCTTTGTCCTTTGGCTGAGGCATTTCACCTAATGGTGCGATCAGTGCGGGGTTAGGTCTTATTCCGTCTTTGTTTATGACGTCACCCAAGAAGTCAATTTCTGTGACACCGAATTTGCATTTCGCTGCATTGAGCGTCAGGCCGGCCTTTTTGGCTAGTTGCAAGGCTGTGCGGAGGCGAGTATCGTGCTCTTCCCTTGTGCTCCCCCATATCAAAATGTCATCGACATAGATTCGGACCCCTGGAGCCTGGTCGAATATTTCATTCATAGTTCTCTGGAAAACCTCAGGCGCCGAAGCAATGCCGAAGGGAAGTCGCAAGAAACGGTAGCGCCCAAAAGGTGTTCCAATTGTGCATACCTTCGATGTAGCTTCATCTAAGGGGATTTGATGGAACCCCGAATATGCGTCGATGCGAGAGAAAAAGGCGGCCCCGGCAAGCTCAGCCTCAATGTCATCACGTTTAGGCATTTGATAATGTTCTCGCTTCAGGCACTCGTTAATTCGCCTGGGGTCAATACATATGCGCAGTTTCCCATCCTTTTTTCTTGCTGCAACAAACGGGCTCACCCAATCAGTCGGTTCGCTGACTTTGACCACGATGCCAGCACGCTCCATCCGATCCAGCTCTTCTCGCAGGGGCTCGAGCAACGCCAAGGGCACCCGTCGCACCGGCTGAACTACCGGTGTTGCATCCTCGCGCAGAACCATGTGGTAATGGCGTGCTAGGCAGCCGATGCCCTGAAACAACTCGGAAAATTCCTGAACCACTTGGTCAGTGCTGTTCGTGTGCACAGCGTTCACAGAACGTGACAACAGACCTAGCGCTTCACTTGCAGAAAGTCCCAATATGGCCTGCTTGCTCTTCTTTACAATGAAGAAGTCGAAGTACCCCCTTTGGTCGTTCACAAGCACTTGCAGCGTAGCCACGCCGATATGCTTTATAACGTCACCGGTGTATGAGCGGAGGACGGAGTGGCTTGCTCTTAAACCAGACTTCGCTTTGAGCCTTTGAAAAACGGAATAAGGCAATAAATTCGCTTGCGAGCCCGTGTCTACTTTCAGGGACACTACTTGGGAAGCCACCCTCGCGTGAATGACCCAATCAGCTCTGTTGCCTAGGCTGACGTCGAGTATTTCAAAACCTTCCTGCTCGCCGCGTACTTCACTTACTTGAGACACTTTTGTGCAACAGGCCGAAAAATGGTTAGCGCCACGGCACCGGAAGCATGTTTTGCCGAATGCTGGGCATCTGCCACGTTCGTGGAAGCGGTTGCACTTAGAACATTTGAACTGCCTGCGTGTTTTTATCCGGGCAACTTCCTGTTCTCGTTGGGCCTCGTCTTGCTCCGGACACTCTGAACACTGTTCACAGGCTGAAAATTTGCCTTGCTGGCGCTTTTCAATTCGTGCTACTTGCTTCTCCGCTTGAGCCCATGTATTGTTTTGTTCGGCGCATACCTCTTCAGCCTTGCAAATTTCCTCCACCCTCAGTAGAGTAAGGTCCTTAACTTTCAGCATCTTTTCGCGCAATTTGGGATTATTTGTGCCAAAGACAACCTGGTCCCTGACCATGGAGTCATTCAAGGTTCCAAAATTGCAGCTGTGTGCAAGTCTCTTCAAGTCCCGTGAAAAGTGTTCGAAGGGTTCGCCCTCAGCTTGCGTTCTTGAGCGAAAGACATAACGCTCGTACACTTCGTTTTGCTGCTGTTTGCAGTATTCCTCGAACTTCTTAGTAACTGTTTGATAATCTTCCTTGCTTTCGTTCTCCGAAAACACAAAGTTGTTGAATACCTCTAGGGCGTCTTCCCCGGCCACGGTGAGCAGCAGTGCGGTTTTAGCTCCTTCCGTCCGCGGTTCTTTCCTCGGCTCCGTGGCCTGCAGGAACAGCTCGAACCGCTGCTTGAAGAGGCTCCAGTTCTTCGCGGTGCTACCGGACAGCACCAGCGGCTGCGGTGGCTTCACTAAATCCATCGTGCAGAGCACAGGGACACCGCTTCGATCAGCGCGTTACTGCATACGTGAACGCGATCCCACTTCTGACACCATGTTCCGGCGTCCAACAACGAACACGCAGCGTGGAAGCAACAAGAAGAAGAACGTTTATTCGGGATTGCTTGCTGGTATATATAGCCTACAGGCGGCTGCATGATAACGGCCACGTGTTACAGATATCAGATATCACGGACCGGGCCCATACAAAGAGCGCATGCGCGACTGATACAATACAGTCAAAGGTCCTTAAAGGTCATGCAAGGCATAAAAAAACGGCGACGTAATCGCTACTTCGTCTTTTTAATTCACTACAACGCTAAAGACAGCCTGCCCCAAGAGCCGGCATCACAACGAATGAAGCAGCAGCCATTGCATTGCAGTTTGTTCGAGCCTCACGTGACCTACACGGACGTTTGACGTCAGATGAATGTTGAAACCGAAACTGAAACATTATGAAACAAAAATTCGATTTGAAGTTATTTAGCGGTCGTAGGTGAATACTACGTGGCGATTAATGTATAGTGGTATCTGATGCATCACTGCAAAGGAGGAAACAGGCCACCAATATGAGTCAAAATTGCTGATTGGGCGAGTTGGTGGGACATGATATTTTTCGCGCCATGGCTCTTTACACCCTCCGGTCTCCTTATCGTCTTTCACCGCCACTACATTTACCAATATGTTTTATCTACTGACGTGACTGTCTTCTGGATTCCGGTGACTGAGCAGCCCTTTTATCTATGTTCCACCCCCTTATGATTGCTATATATTCTCTGTATTTCGAAAATAAAAATTCATTTGATAGTCAGCGCCTGTGCACGTCCTTCCTTTTTTCTTGTGTCCCGTCCTTTGCGCTGCTCCACCAAGATGAAGAAACACAGACGACAGGACGTATTCAAACAGAAGGAAACCACCCTCGACTGGCAGGTGGTCGCAGCCACATCCTGTCGTCAGTGTTTCTTCATTTGTCTGCATCTGTTTTCGCGCTGGTCATTCCCAATCATGTCCCACCAACTCGGCCAATCAGCAATTTTGATTGCACGTGTTTCTTCTACATTGCGCTCTTTTCTATGTCGTCCACCTGGGCACAATTCTGCCATCACACTGGTCAACCTTGTGGCTGCGACCACCTGCCAGAAGAGGGTGGTTTCCTTCTGTTTGAAGAAGAGGATAGTCAGCGCCCGTCCTGACTTCTATTTTTCTTCAGTTGTCTCCGTCTATTTTCGCGCTGGTCATTTAAAAAAAATAAATCAGGGGGGCACTTTGTTGACCTAAAGTGCGGTGAGGCGAAAGCCTTAAGCGCAGTGTTGCTGCTTGTGTCACTGAGGCGTTGTTAAGATGTTAGGCTTCGTCTCTAAGAGTGAAACGCGACAGCGTCTTGCAACGCTGCCAGGGAGTCCATAGAGAGAGAGAGAGAAAACTTTTATTGCTCTTTCAAGAGATTCGCGGAGATGAAGACTTCTTGGTCGTCCTGCTTGGGCGCTGGCGACTTGAGTCTTCGAGCAAGGGTGGGCCCTCAGTCCAGGGCTCCGCTGAGTCGTGCCGCTTCAACAGCGTGCTGTACCAAGGCCCTCTGGACCTCGAGCTCGCTGCTGGAGAGACAGCTCTCCCATTGCTCCTCACTCGGTTGTTGATAATTGTGGAATGCTATGTTTCTTTCGCACTCCCAGGTAATGTGATAGAGTGTAGGTGTACCGCCGCACCAGGGACAGTCTGATCTGAATTGCGTTGGTGACATTTTGCTGTATATGTACAGGTTAGGAAAAGTGTTCGTCTGTAGCCTACGCCATCCTACAGCCTCTTCCCTAGTCAGTGCTCTGTGTGGTGGTGGATACCTCAATCTAGTTCCCCTATAAAGTTGTAGGGTCTCTGCGTAGCCTCCCTCGCACGTGAGTAGCCGTAACTCCGGGGCGTCCGATAAGCCTGCTCGGTAAGTGAGCCCTCGAGCCAGGCTGTCCGCCCTTTCGTTTCCTGCTACGCCTGCGTGAGCTGGCACCCAGATGATATGCTGTATAGGCGTTTTTCCAGCGGAAGCTGCCGCCTCGCCGATGATCCTAAGGGCGATGCCGCTAATGTTGCCCTTCGTATAACTCTTGCATGTTTCTTTCGAGTCCGTTAGAATGTTCAGGGAGCGGCCTCTTCTATAGCCTTCGGCTACCGCCAGCGCGACGGCAATCTCTTCGGCCTCCGCTATCCCCGACACTCCCACTGAAGCGCAGGAGGTCATTTCCCCTGTACCATTGACTACCACTACAGCGGCTGTGCGCTTCTCTACGCTTGCGTACATAGAAGCGTCCGTATATAGTGTGTTTTCGGATCGGCCTAGCCTTTTGTCCATCTGCTCGGCCCTAGCCCTCCGCCTCTTCTCGTGTAAGTTGGGATCCATGTTTTTAGGCAATGGCCCTACATTGAAAGTCCTTCTGAGGTCGTCTGGTACTTCTGTGTATCTGTCAGCCAGACCACCGGTGTTCCGACCCAACCTCTTCAGGAGCGCCCTTCCTGTGGGGGAGCCTCTGAGTCTAACCAGTTGTGCACCCGTTTGAGCCTCTGCGAGCTCGTCGAAGGTGTTGCTGACTCCGAGCTGGAGCAGTTTTTCGTTTGATGCGTTCCTGGGTAGGTGCAAAGCGATCTTGTAGGCCTTCCTGAGGACACAGTCGGCCTGCTCCCTCTCCGCTTTCGTTGTAGCGTGGTAAGGCAGCGAGTACATGACCCTGCTGACGATCAAGCTGTTTACGAGTTTTAGAGTGTCTTCTTCCTTCATTCCGTATCTTCTCTGAGATACTCGGCTGATCATTCTTCCCACTTGTTCCGCGGCCCTCTTGAGCAGGGTGATGGTGTGACTGCATTTGCGGCTACTTTGCAGCCACATACCCAGGATGCGGACCAGGTTCTTTTCCTGGATCAGCTGTCCTTCGAGGACGACATCCAGTGAAGCTTGGGTGGGGTGTCTCCCTATTCTGATGATCTCCGACTTTTCGGTCGAGCACCTCAGGCCTCTCTCCCTTACGTAGTCTTCTATGCAGGTGGCAGCTTCTTGTAACCGATCTTGTTTCTCTCCTAGCGACCCTTGGGTGGTCCATACGGTAATGTCGTCGGCGTACATCGCGTGTTGAATACCCGGGATCGCTTTGAGCCTTCTCGCTAGTCCTAGCATCGCCATGTTGAAGAGTACAGGCGATATGACAGAGCCTTGGGGTGTTCCCTTGCAGGGCGTGGCGAAGACGTCGCTTCGTAACTCGCCTAGCCCTACGGTTGCTGTCCGGTCACTTAGGAAGGCCCTGATGTAGTCGTGGACCCTCTTCCCGCAATTCGTGTCGTTTATGCCTTCCATGATGGCGGCGTGGCTCACGTTGTCAAAGGCCCCTTTGATGTCGAGGGCCATGACAACGTTCTCCCCGCTTCTTGGCATCTTCTCCAGTACTTCCTCCTTTAGCTGGAGGAGTACGTCTTGCGTGGACAGGTGAGCTCGAAACCCGTACATGCTATCGGGGTAGAGTTGGTTCCTCTCCAGGTGCGACTGGATTCTCTTCGTTATTACTTTTTCGTACATCTTGCCTAGACAAGACGTAAGGGAGATCGGTCTGAGGTTTTCCACTTGTAGTTTCTTGCCAGGCTTCGGGATCATAACCACGACCGCATGTTTCCACTCGGCGGGCACCGTTCCTTCCTGCCAGAGTTTGTTGAAGTAGGCAGTAAGCTGATCAATGGCTCCATCTCCTAGGTTTCTGATCAGCGAGTTACGGATTTTGTCTGCTCCTGCTGCCGTATTTTTCGTAGCAGACCTGATCACTTCGACCACCTCTTCTCTGGTTATGGGTCTGTCCATATGAGGGTTCGCTTCGCCCCGGTATTCTTCTTTATAGCTCTGGGCCTGATCGTTGCCATAGCATTTGATCCGGACTTCCTCCATTAGCTGTTCTTCTGTACCGGTGTATTGGTGCACCAGCCTTCGGATTGCCTTGCCGCTCTCTGACTTGTTTTTGCTTGGGTCCATGAGGGACTTGAGGATCTGCCACGTCCTGGCCGTGCTCAGGGTGCCGTTCAGCGTACTGCTAAATTGCTGCCAACCTTGCCTGGCCAGCTGTGTCGCATACTCCTCCGCCTGCTTGGTGATTTCGGCTATCTTGATCTTGAGCTTCCTGTTCAGTTTTTGTCTTTTCCACCGCGCAGTGAGTCCGCGCCTCGCCTCCCATAGCTTGAGGAGCCGCTTGTCCACCTCCGGGGCTTGTTCGGTTCGATCCACCTCCTTGGTGTAGAGTTCCTGGATCTCCTTGAGCTGTTGACTCCACTCCCCCACAGATTCAATGTTACCTCCTTGCATCTGCCTACAGTGGGCCCTGAAGGCGTCCCAGTCGACGAGCCGAGTCTTGCCTATTTTCCGCTTGGTATTCTCAGCGGTGATACTGATTCTCAGTATGTAGTGGTCGCTCCCTAGGTTTTCGAGTAGGTTTTCCCACTCCACCTGCCTAGCGCCCCTTACAAAGGTTAGGTCAGGACACGTGTCTGGGCTGACGCTATTGCCCTGTCTTGTTGGCTGGTCTTCGTCAGTCAAGAGTTCGCAGTCCGTTTGCTCTGCTGCGATGCAGACTACCCTGCCTTTCCTATCGTCTTTGCTGTATCCCCATCTTGGGTGTTTGGCGTTAAAGTCCCCTGCTATAACCAGGGTGTTACAGCCCGCTAGTTTTCTGGCTTCTGTGAAGAGCCTAATGAAGTCCCCGTCCTTCTGCTTAGGCGGGCTATATAGGTTGATAATGAAGGTGCTCTTGGATTGCGCTTTCTTTTTGGGTATGATCTCTGTAATCGCGTGCTCGATCCGGGTATCCGTTATTTCGTCATGAGCTATGGCTACCAGTTTTTTACTGACAAGGGTCGCGGTGCGGCCAGCCTCCTGGCACGTGTAGCCCCTCAGCGAAGGTGTGCAATTAGTTTCCTGTATCATGATTATATCTGGTGGAGTTCTCCTGGCGTAAATGTACTGCTGCAGGAGGCCGTGCTTTTGCCTGTACCCCCTGCAGTTCCACTGCCACATCTCTAGTTGTTGGAGGCGCTCTGCCATGTTGGTGTACTGTTATTTGTATTTAGGGTTTCTGTGCTGAACCTGCGTTCGTTAAACAGGCGGTCTCTAGCGTCGTTAGTCATTCTCTGCGTGTTCTGGTTCTTAATGTGTGTTCTAACATTTTGCTCCAGAAGTGCGAATTTTTGTTGCATAAATTGCATCTGTTCTTGTGTCTGTTTCTGCATGTTCATTATGAGGGCCTTAAGCTCACCATCCTGTTGCTGTTGTGTTTCCACCGTTGGGGGCGGTGGGACCTGAGTTCTGGGCTGCGTCTGCCCCGTCCTGATTTCGCGTAGTTCTTTAAGGACCTCGCTCAGCTGCTTCCTGAGCTGGCCGAGTTCCTGCCTGAGGGCCTTATTCTCTTCCGCTAACTGCTTCTCGCGAGCGGTTTGTGTGTTTGTGTTTGAGTGCGGAGCAAAGAGCGATTTGGGAGGGCCGTCTCCCCAGCTCACCTTGACACCGCCGGTTTTCTGTTTCTTCTGTTCCTGTCCTTGCTTCTGCTTCTGTTGCTGCTGCCTGCCTCCCAGGGGCGGGAAGGACTCGTCCCGTTCGGATCCCCGGCTCTGGCTCCGGTTGCGGCTGCCTCCGCGACTGCCGCCACGCCCGGACTCCTGGCTCTCGTCCCGGAACCATCGCGGCTTTCCCTTGCGGCTGCGGTCCCGGCTCTTGCGTTGCTGCTGCAGGGGTCCCCACCGCAGTTCGCTTGCCGACTTGAGTCGTCGTTTGCACTCTCTCGTGCCCGTGACGTGGTCCCCGTCACACACCAGACATTTTGGCGTGCACTGATGTTCCTCTGCTGGGTTCTGGAGCCCGCATTGCCTGCAGGCTCTAATGTCTGGATTTGGACATACATCCATACGATGCCCCTGTTGGCCACAGGTATAGCATACCTGCCTCGTGGGCCGGTACGGGTGGCACCGATATTCGCTGCTGTGGTAGATAACGAATTTCGGGAGTGTGGGTCCGTCAAACGTGATGAGGGCTGTGCTTGACTTCCCAAGCATTCTCGCCGTTATGACCTTGACGCCTTGCGTGCGAAGTCGTATGTGTGTCTTGAGTTCTTCAGGCGTAGTGTCCGGTGCTGGACCGTGAATCACCCCCCGTAGCGTTCCCTCCGGAGCCGCCACGTGTGTGTTTACTACGAAGCTCTTGCCTCCAAAATTGATCTGCCTGATGTGCAGAACTTTCTTGGCTGCGTCCTCGTTGGCTGTGCTCACGATTATGATGTTTGATCCGTGGCGAAGTCTGACGAGGAGGTCTTCCTCCTTACATCCTCTTCCGGTGGCCTCGACCACCGCTCCCACCACTTTGTGTTGCGGTAAGTCCTTGACTACTAATCCTCTCGGTCGGAGGACTATCTTTATGTCGTCCTTTGGGAGAGGAGGCATGCGTAGTCTTGGCCTTCCTTCCCGTTGTCTCTTCTCCGTCGCAGCTGACGTCATGCCAGCTGTGCTTCCTCCTGTATCGCCAAAAAATGGCAGTCTCCCTGCACAGTTTCCCGCCAAGACTTGCGATCTGTCGCCGCCCTCTTGGCGTTTCTTCGACTTCTTTGACTGGACGACTGCCCAGCCTTCTGCTTTGTCTGCGTCGATTCCGTCGACCTGTGGACGTTGTAGGGTCGTTGGGGTGCTGCATCTCAGGGCTTGGGTTCCTGCGGCGGCGAAGCCTCCGTGGCCTAGCGGCACATGGGTCACGTCAATGGTGTCATGGAGATCCTCCTCCATGTTTTCGTGCAATTCTGTCGAAAATCCTGGTTGTCTTAGGGTTGCTGGTTGTTCTTGACTCGAAGTTTTATTTCGGGACATCGCTCCGATGCGTTTTCACCGCGGGCCGGGGCCGGGAAGGCCGCGGAGCCCCGAGCTCGTGCTAAGCCTCGTTAGGCCTAACGCCTGGCCGACCACGTGGGAACTTCAAAGTCCGATAAAATCCGAAAAAATGGACCCACCGGCTCAGAAGTGGTATCCTCGTGGTCCGCTTCACTTTCGGCGTCGATTCCAACAGAAATTTTGGAGATCCGATGAGATTAACCGGGTCAAAGGACCCAAAAATCACGGAGCGCATGTGAGGCACGTCCGCACTCTTCGACGATCGCAGCGCCTCCCGAGTCCATAGAACGCCATCGCCCGTTCGGTAGTGCGCCTTGCTCGTCGGTAAATTGGTTTTTCAGGAAAGGAAATTATCTGTCTCGCATATCTGGGTGGACACCTAAACCTCGCCGTAACGGGAAGGGAGGAAGGTGGGAGTGAACGAAGACACCGTATTCACTAGACGCGCCTTTGTTGATTCCAATTCATCGAGCTGGCATAGCGGAGTTAGCATGCTCGTCTCGCACTCCGGAGACCGGGGTTCGATTCCCGAACTCGAGCAATTTTCTACTCGGTTTTATTTATTTGTGTGGCCTGAGTGGAAGGGTAAATTAGAGTAATTTGGTAATTAAGCAATTAACTAAGCTCAGTCCCACTTACTTGGAGCATCACTATACCATCCCTTTAATTGGTTGCATGGTTACTAGGCAAAGTACAATTGGCCCCGATCGAAATTCGCGCACTGTGACGTCACGACCGTTTCGACCAATTGAAAAGCGTGGCATTTCTTTCGACAACAACTGCTTACAATGATGAGGCATTAAACGCTTCCGCCTTAAAATTAGTCCCGTGTACTCCTTTCAATCACCACGGTTACCAGGCGCCACCCGCAGTACATTATGTTCCAACTTGCCCAGTTTTCTGTTCTAGTTAACTCGCCCATCTTTCTATGGTGCTGTACTTCTCTGTCTCCCTGCAACGCCTCAAGTGGATGCCTGCCTTGCAGGGGCCAGCAGTCACGTACGACAAAGCAGCAGTTGGCCAGAACTCGGAGTCTGGGTGCCTGCAATGTGGCTCGTTCGACAGCTCGTGGCAGCCTGCCTCCTGTCGAGGGTGGTGCTCGCCTTGCCGGCCACTGGTGCGCCCGAGAGAGGGCACAGCTTGGCGCCCGAGTACGCGAAGCTGCTGCAACACCAGCCGACCTTCGCCGCCTACGCGCTCATCAACAACGTCGCCTGCGGTGAGCCATGCTTCGTGACTGGTTTGCTTCTTGCCTCGCGAGGGCGCTGACAGGCGGTGCGACCGAATTCTTCCTGAATGTGTTTTTGCGCTGACCTTGGTCACCATAATCATCAGCCTGACTACGCCCACTGCAGGGCAAAGGCCTCTCCGATGTCTCTCTCCAATCAACCCTGTCCTTCGCCAGCTGCGGCCACTGTATCCCCGCAAACTTTTTAATCTCATCCGCCCACCTGACTTTCTGCCGCCCCTGCTGCGCTTGCCTTCACTTGGAATCCACTCCGTTACCCTTAAGGACCAGCCTTAGCATTGCCTTCGCATTGCATGCCCTGCCCAAGCCCACTTCTTCCTCTTGATTTCAACTAGGATGTCATTAACGCGCGTTTGTTCCCCCACCCACTCCGCCCGCTTCCGATCTCTTAAGGTTACGGCTATCATTTTTCTATCACCTATCATTTTTGACGATGATGATGATGATGATGACTGAATACATGGAATAAGTAACATGGTCAAACATGGCTTTATTCATCGCAGGGTGGGCCTCTTGTTGGCAATCTTTTAGATTGATAGAAGAGCCAAATTACGAACCTGCATTTTGCTTCATATGCAACTTCTCACTTTAACCTAAGAAATACCTTTAAAGAAAAAAAAGGTAGGGTTTTAACGTAGTTAAACGAGGTAGATGTGTGAAAGCATGTGTTTCACACGCGCGCTGCTCTTGTTTAGATATCTCTTTCACGCCATGCACGTAATCTGTTTCCCCGAGGTTATGACGTAAGCAGTCGTGAGTGGTTACTGTATATATTTTGTTCTGTTTCTCTAATAAACCTTAGTTGCGAGTCAGCGCTTGTAGTGTCTCCCCCCTTGTTCTGTGTTCTCTGTCTTAGTTTGCGCTTTTTTTCCTCTATGTTTTTAGCCTGCCTGGGATATCGTCGGCACGTGTGGCAACTTATTATCAGACTCAGGCTAAGCTCTGATCGAGGTTAATCTGATCTATTTATTTATTTATTTACCCTCAGGGCCATTAGGCGTTACAGAGGGGACTGGGAATACATGCAAGTACCAAAAACAGAACAGCAGCTAGAAAAATTGAATATAGTTACAGCAAACACTGGTATAAAATCAATAACAGAATTAACAAAAGACAGCATTTCACAAAACAAAACAGAAACGAAAACAGCAGCTAATAAATTAACAAAGTTATGGACACATACTTATATAAAATTAATAACAGTGTTACGAAATGCAGCAGTATCAGTAATTACAGCTATATTGTGGGGAAGGTGATTCTAGCTGACACAAGTTCTGGGTATGAATGAATCATGAAAACATCTTGTGCGACACGGAGGGATCCAAACTTTGTGGCGGTGATCAATGCGTGCTGAAATATAAGGTGGTCTTTTTAGTAACTTCTCTTTAAGATGAGGATTATGATAAATTTTGTGAAAAGTACATAATGAAGCTATTGAGCTGCGATGGGAAAGAAGCTGTAGGGAAAGGTGAGCTTTCATGGCAGTTACACTACTAGTACGATGATAGTTGGAAAGAATGAAGCGACAACCGCGGTTTTGAATTGATTCTAAGTCAGAAATGAGAAATTCGATCCCAGGGTTCCACATCGATGAAGCATATTCCAATTTAGAGCGGACCGATCTGTTCGCGTCTCATATGAAAATTGATGAGGGCAATTTTCAGACAAATGCGCAAACTGCGAACACAGGGCCACCTTGGACCGCATACTATGGGAATGTCCTCATACCCCGTGAGGGACGAGGTATGGGAGGCCTTACTACTGAGCTCCGACCCGGCGACTCAGTTACAACTCGTCCGACTGGCCGAAGCCGCCGCCGAGAGTCAAGACCTTTCGGCCGTCGTCTAGGCGGGTTGCCCTCTGGCTACCCTCTTTCTCGTGGACATTAAAAGTTTTCCTATCCTCAGACGGCGATGTGCAGTGCACAGCGTGTTTTGCGGCTCAACACGAGGCGTGGTCGGCGGTAGCGTACAGCGCTCCCGTGCCAGCGAAGCTGATCTGTTCGCGCAGCCGCGGTTTCGAGTACCAGTTGTGGAAATATTTATTTTATTTATTTAATAATTCAACGATGAATCGGCTTTTCCAGCTTTGGCCGTCAAGTAGAGCTGTCGCTCTGAAATACGAAATGAAGTGCTTGACAGAAGACCGCCATGGTACATATTAGATGGAAGCTTACCGGCTTAGTGCATCAATCAGGGAAAGCTGATTGTCTTTGGCAGTAGAGAGCCCTGGAGCGGCAGGTCTCTTTTGACGTTCCACAGGCGACTGCCCGTTTTCGTGTCTACACGGCCAGAGTCTTATCAAGGAATGCGTTACATGCTATGTTTAGTCGAGGTAAAAGATTGTGTACCTTTATTTCGTTTTCGTCCTGGCTTTCATTTCTTCCTTTTATTTATTTTTTCCTTCCCCAGTGATGAAATGTCTTAAACGTGCTATGCAATTTTTCTTGTTTTTGAGCTGTTTTGCTATTTCTGCTTGCCAACTTCCAGGAGGAGCTGCATAACACGCAGCTTTTCTCCCGTTCTCCTCACCACATGTCGTTTGTCAATCTTATGAACATGTCTGGGAAATAAACCGGAACTGAAGTGCGTACTCGGCCCTTTTCCGCGTACAGTCTTCGGTTCGATCGCGTTCGCGGTACACTCCACGGACTCCAGGGCCGCCTTGCACGAAGTAAATAGCCTAGTTCTCATCGCCGTCTAAGCCCTCCGTTGGTTTTGAGGGAATGAGAGGGGTAGAGGGAGAGGGAACAACTTTATTTGTCAGCAAATCAAGTGGCGGGTGTACTGGGTCATGCAATTACCCGCTCCAGGTGGCCGGCAGTGGTCGTCTGTCGGCGACCTCTAGCGCTCTCGCCCTCGCCCTGGAGATCATTAAGCGTAGAAAGCTCGGCTAGTTGGTTGCTGCTACATTTGTGAGACATACCACTGGCTAAAAAAGACAGGGACGCAGGTAGACGAGACAACAGGACGAACGCCGGTCTATAGACAAAGGGGGGCGCAAAGAGAACTAATCTGTGACAAGATAAAAACCCATTATCCAACAAATGCAGAAGGCGCCAGTGACATGCCACTCATGTTTGCCACATCGGCGCACCTTCTATTTATCGCCTACCTGGCCGAATCAACCCGTTTGCCTTCAGGTAATCTATTTCTTTTTTTTTTTTTTGCGTAGCGCCAGAGAAGGGCTGCTGACGCAGTTTTCTTTGTCATTGAATATACCGAAGGCTTCAAAAATTTCTCGGCTATTTTGAGTCTTAAACTTACGCATCACACTTGTTCTTTCTAAAAACGCCTTGCATGCTGGTTTGTTTGAGCAACGGCGAATGTGGTCAGCTAGGCGTTCGTCCGGCGTTCGTCCTGTCTCGTCTACCTTCGTCACTGTCTTTAGAGCCGCTGGAATGTCTCACAGTAGTACTAGCGAGATCAGCTTCCCATTGTTCAAGAGAGGGAGATGTAACCGGAGGCGGATCCTCCGGGCAGCCCCAGATTATGTGGTCCAAAGTGGGAGAGTCGCCACACACTTGACAGGACGGGTTTACCAGATTGGAGTATATGTTGGCGTATGTCCGCAGGTTGAAGTTGAAGTTCATTTGCATTTCAGTAAGAAATGAGGGACCCGAGACAAAAAGTGAACGTTAACTCACTTGACGGCGTTCGGGTCCCATTACACGGCAAAACAGCGAGGTGTCGGTAATAACAGTTATCATCATCATCATCAGCCTGACTACACCCACTGCAGGGCAAAGGCCTCTCCCATGTCTCTCCAATTAACCCTGTCCTTTGTCAGTTGCCGCCACTGTATCCCCGCAAACTTCTTAATCTCATCCGCCCACCTAACTTTCTGCCGTCCCCTGCTACGTTTGCTTTCTCATAACAGTTATACTAGTACATTTACCAGACATTGTAGCTCTTACTACACATAGGTCAGTTTTTGTGTGTGTTTGTTAAGGGTAAAGGCACAATGTGAAATGATAAACATGATGAGCGAATAACAGCAATTGCGCATAGCAACAAACCCACAGAAATACAAAAAAGACATAGGAGGAACACACTACAGGAAACGAGAAAAAAAATTACATTTGCGAGAGAAAGAATGAATGTATTGATTTCTTATTAACATTTTCAATATTAACTTTATTTTGGCGAAAATAGTTTAATAGAGTGGGCAGAGTATGTGCGAGCATTTGCTGGCCAAACGTCGTTCGTACGAAAAGTACCGTCCAGTTATGAGCAGAACGCGAAGGATATGATCGTGTAAGTGTTGTTAAATTGGCGATCGAAAGCATTGTACTCTCAGAGGCAGTTATGTGCTGCTTGTAGCAAACTGCTAAGTTATACAAGTAGAGATAGTGTACTGACATTATTTTCAAATTCTTAAAAAGCGGCGCGGTATGTGTGCAGTAGTCTTTTCCAGCTATATGGCGAATAGCCTTTTTTTTGCAGCGCGCATATTCGATTTAAATTTGTTTGTGCACCGACCGCGTCTGCAGCCGTTGCCACGTGGCAGCCTGTTCTCTGGTGTGTGCGGAGAAGGCAGGCGCACTAGCCTCTCTCTGTAGTATTGCGCTGACACGAGTCCGGGTCCTCACTTCGGGACGCTCCCATCCTGGTAACGAAGCCGCTCAGCGCTATGCTCGAAGTTTTTGTCACCCGAGCAGGTGAGTAGGCTTCTGAGAGGGGCATAACTGGTTCCCTGGGTCAATGGACATCCGAATTGCACTTTGAGGTGTACGTGGCGGTAATGTCGACCTAACGCCTGCCGTTGTGCCCCCTGAATTGCTTCTACTAAATGGCTCGCACAAAGCTATTACAGCTTTCGCTGTAAGATCGCAACGTGAAAAGCTGTGAGTGACGGGAGGCACCACACAGTCCGGACAATTGCATATTTCAGGCGTCCGTGGGCAGCTGCTTAAAGAAAGAAGTACTTGCAGCTGGGCTTGTTGGTGCGTATTCGTGATAGACATGAGAGCGCAAAACGGCAAGAAGCCCTGCCATTGTCCATAAGAATTCATTAAACAGAAGAATTCATTAAACAAGAGAGGCCATCTTTTAGACCACTGCCAAGCCCGCTCGAAAGAGAAGCGTGTAGCCTGCAAGCATCGAATATCTGATTGGAAAGTGCTATTGAAAAGCCGTGATAGGACAGAACGTGAGCTTGTGGAAGCCTTCTATATCAAGAAGCAAGGTGATAGTTGCATTAGTGACACGTCAATTGTTCTTCGCCACAGTGAAATACTGTTTCTTGATGCGTATCTGTGAGAGGTGAATGTCTGCGATTAAGAGCATGGATAAGGGCAAAGGCTACCTATATAGACGTTCTTCCTCGAATAAATCCTGTCGAAAGTGCAGCGCTCGTCCTGTTCTCTTACTCGTCGGTGTTGCCGTTTTACGCTCTCATGTATTTCACGAATGCTTCAAGAAACGCGGACAATGTGCAGAAGCATGCGTAAACAAAAACAAGAACGAGAAGATTCCCCACAGACACCCACGACGCCTTCGGCACCGTTAGTGGGTCGACCACACGCCATCACAGCGCTTAAAAACGTACGACCTCAACGCCCTGACCGACGCCGCTGTTCCGTGGTTCACACTGAAGGTATTGATCGAAGACAAGCATTTGAGATTTTGAAGTGTACTCTGATGCCGCCTTTACAGGGGCATTTGAGTATTAAAATAAATAAATAAATAAATAAATAAACGTGTTCCACTACAGCTGGCTACGAACAACGTCTTCTTACGGACGCGGAGAGGACAGGCTGTTCAAGTTTTCGATACACCTGCACTTTGGCAGTTGTTTGACGACCACAACTGCACTTTGGCAGTTGTGGTTGTCTACAGAATCGGGTCTACCTTACTAGGACGGAGCTGGCTTCCTCACTTTCAGATCCTTGCAGTCAGAACTTTGCAGATGTCTCAGATAATGAGCTTGTTCCTTAGTGCTTACACAGATACAAGACCGTGTTCAACGAAGACCCCACGGTATAAACATCGGTCCCGCGGCACATCAACTTGGCGAGGGAACGACGCCCAAGTTTCTCAAAGCCCTGCCATTGTCCTCCGCGTTTCCTTCTGCTCTTGACGCTGAACTTGACCGTCTGTAAGCTAAAGACATCATCGAATTGACTCTCCATTAGGATCGGGCCACACTTTCGGTGCTTTTGAGGAAGATGAACGGCTTCCTTCGTATCTGCGGTGGTTACTTAACCGTGTATCTCCAAATTGAGCTTAACGGCCTACGAACAGGCAAGACGTACCTTCAGCACTCTCTTACATGCGTGCTACCAGCTGCGTGTAACTCCAGAGACAGCCAGGAAGTAACACAGGCGCTCCACGTCCTGTGTTGCCGGCGAAGAGCCAGCGGTCCGCGACCAATGGAAACAGCTTCTGGTCGTTTCCGACCGGTTCTTAAGGCGCCCCCCGTGGGCTGGGTGTCCCCGCAGGGAAAGAAGGGGAGAAGCGGCGGCAGCGAACACAGTGCGCGTGTCAACTCCAAATTTAAACATGCGGTGACGCAGGGGTTAGGCCGCTCGCCTGCTGAGCCGGAACACCCGGGTTCAAACCCGACCACGTCGGCCGCGTTTATACATGAAGGCGAAACGCAAAAGGCGCCCGTGTGCTGTGCGATGCCAGTGCACACTGAAGACCCCCAGGTGGACGAAATTATTCCGGAGCGCTCCACTACGGCACCTGTCTTTCCTTTTTCACTCGCACCTTCCTTCCTTCCCTTACGTCACGGTGGAGGTGTCCGCCAAGAAATGAGACAGTTACTGTGTCTTTCCTTCTATGAAAACCAACCGTTTGTACGGGTTATCACAATGGTACTTGCAAAACGAAACATTAAACTATGTACACGAAGCGGGCAGAAGAGTTGTATACATTTTCATTTTGTCCTGCGCTAAACCGTAAATCGGGCAAATTGGTCGGTGCTTGAAATAGCGCCTGAGACAGCACCGCGCAACGCTGAAAGCAAGCACGAGGAGCAACTTGCCAGTAAACATAAAAGCTTGCCATGGGTGCACGCTTTTAACGCGACACCTTTTAGACTCCTATTCTGCTCAAAATCCGGCGTAATCGGCGTTGTGAGCGAAAAATTTCCGAAGAAGCAACCTAAGTGCGTCACCTAGGTCACGTGACATAGTGGCGTCATTGTAGCCCGTCCGTCCGGTTGTGAGGAAACTGACCACCGTGGCAGGCCACAGTTAAATTGATGACTGATCTTGAAAGGCCGACTGGGGAGGGAAAGCTGGGTCGCACAAACCTCACCGGCGGCCGCACCTGCCATCGCAGGGCAGCGGTGCATCGCATAACCGCAGCACCACTGCGCCAGGAGGGGTATAGGACTCCCAGGGATATATCAATGAAAATTGGAGCAACACAAATTCCGTATATATGGGCATTGTAATGATCGAGGCGACTCGCACAGTTAGTGTGCACGGCCACAGTCGTTGTTCCAGCGGTGCTCCTGAGCAGGCCAGCGTTTGGAAGCGCAAGCCCGAGCTTCGTTGGCTTCGCCTTTCTTCTTCTTTCTCTCCATCGTCGGCGATGGCTGCTGCGGCATCAAACCGCAACCGTCGTTCGGCACGAAGTTTTCGGACAGCAGGGCGGCCGAAGACGTCAGTCAGGCTGGTCTTGAGAGCCGCCCAGGTAGTAAAATCCCCTTCGTGGTACGGAACCATAAATTGGCAACGTCGGTCAAGTCGAAGATGACGTTCGTCAGCTTAACGACGTCATCCCATTTCTTGTAAGCATGCACTCACGCGTTCGTAGGAGGCGAGCCAGTCTTCGACGCCGGTATCGTCCGTGTCGCTGAAGATCGTAGGGTGGCACTGACGGACAGCACCGGAGCAGATGACAGCGGGCTGGGCAGGTTGGGCCGGGCTGTCGGACGTCGTGGTAGAGCCGGGTAGCCTGGGCATCGTGGCGTACTTTCAGGGGGAGAATAGGCAGCACCTCCACCAAGTGTAATGAAGCGACTCGCACAATTAGTATGGACGGCCACAGTCCTTGTTCCAGCGGTGCTGCTCAGCAGGCCAGCGTTTGGAAGCGCAAACCCGAGCTTCGTCGGCTTCGCCTTTCTACTTCTTTCTCTCCATCGTCGGCGATAGCTGCCGGGGCATCAAACCCCAACTCTCTTTCTTACAGCATTAACTTACAGCATTAACTTGAAGGGTATGAGGCGATAGCACTAACGCTATCGCCCCGTACCCTTCAAGCGGGGCTTGTCCATTCCAATTTTTGTTTTACTGCGCTAGGTTTGTCGGCTGGGGAAATTCTAGTCATGAGTGCGAGCTGCCTGAGGCGTTTCCAGTCACGAAGAGCGAGCATTCCTGCATAAACGACCCTTCAGGGCAGGGGCGTGGCCAGGGGTGGTGTTTCGGTGTGAGAATAAGCCCGGCAATTTTCTGAGCTCTGCGTCCCCCCTGCCCCCTTCCTATCGGACTTTTTTTCGCGCATTCTATTTACACACTCCATCGATATTGTCACGTTGTAGTGACGGCAGTCCAGCGGTCAGGAATACAGCAACAAGGCTTGCAAACGAAGCTCTTTATTTGGGCTGACTTACGCCCGCAAAAGAACTGAATCACTCGGCGGCGGCGTAAGCAACAAGCGTGCTCGTCGGTCGTCGAACTACGAATGCCCGCTGCTCACGGCATCGTTCAGTTTAAAGCCGGCAAGGAAACTTTGAGATAACATGTCGAGATCATCTAGAGTAATCTGGAAGCACGTAGATGCAGCTGTTCATGGCTGCGAACAATAGAGATTAGACCGGTCGCTTCTCGCGTCACGGACAAAAATGATAACACCCCTTTTCTGCGGCTTTGCGCGAACGAACGGACGCTACAAAGATACGTGGCATTAGCCCCCTCCCAAAGAAGCATCGTCTCGATGCTTTAAAATGAAAAATAAACACAGAAAATGCAAACTTCGAGTCCTTTACCGTTCATAATATGGCTTCAGGCGTACGACATGTACGACTTCCGGGCGTGTGCGGCGTCGCTGAGATGCTGTCGTGCCGTCGGGGATGACTTCATAGTCGAGGTCACCCATCCGACGGAGAACCCTGTACGGGCCAAAGTAGCGTCGCAGCAACTTTTCACTCAATCCACGGCGGCGAACTGGCGTCCATATCCAAACACGATCACCTGGCTTGTAATGCGTGTCTCGTCGGCACAGATTGTAGCGTCGGGCGTCGGTGTGCTGCTGGTCTTGATTGCGAAGCCGCGCAAGTCTTCGGGCTTCCTCGGCGCGATGAAGGTAGGCGGCGACGTCGAGGCTGTCTTCGTCGGAAACGTGCGGGAGCATTCCGTCGAGTGTTGTCGTGGGCTTCCTGCCGTATACCAGCTGGAATGGGGTAAACCTGGTTGTCTCCTGGACGGCAGTATTATAGGCGAAGATCACATAGGGCAGAATGGAGTCCCACGTCTTGTGTTCGGCGTCGATGTACATGGAGAGCATGTCTGCGATGGTATTGTTCAGACGCTCTGTTAGTCCGTTGGTTTGTGGATGATAGGCAGTTGTCCTCCGATGGCTTGTCTGGCTGTAATTTAAAATGACTCGCGTCAGCTCCGCTGTAAATGCCGTTCCTCTGTCCGTGATGAGCACTTCGGGGGCGCCGTGTCGCAGGAGAATTTGTGCGACAAAAAATTTAGCAACTTCTGTTGCGGTACCACTAGGCAACGCTTTTGCTTCGGCGTATCGGGTCATGTAGTCGGTGGCCACAATGATCCATTTCTTACCCGATGATGAAGTCGGAAAGGGGCCAAGGAGGTCCATCCCAATTTGCTGAAAGGGCTTTTTTGGAGGTGGTATGGGGTTCAGGAGTCCGGCTGGTCTTGTCGGAGGCGTTTTGCGTCGCTGACACTCACGGCACGTTTTCACGTAATGGGAAACGTCGGTAGCTAGCCGCGGCCAACAGCACTTCTCCTGGATGCGGTGCAACGTGCGAGCAATCCCGAGATGCCCTGCAGTCGGCTCATCATGACATGCCTGCATAATTTCTTGCCTGAGATTTTTGGGCACGACAAGAAGATGCACTGTCCTGTTGGGCGCGAAGTTCTTCTTCAGGAGGACATTATTGTGAACGACGAAGGACGACAGTTGGCGTTTGAACACTCGGGGAGGCGATGCGGTCTTTCCTTTCAAATAAGCAACTAGGCTTTGCAACTCAGGATCTGAGCGCTGCTGCTGTGCGAAACTGCTCGCGCTTACCGGTCCTAAGAAAGCGTCGTCGTCTTCCTCTTCCGGTGCTGCGTCGACGGGGGCTCGGGGCAAGCAGTCTGCGTCGGAATGCTTGCGGCCAGATTTGTAGACTACAGTTATGTCAAATTCTTGAAGACGCAAGCTCCAACGAGCAAGGCGGCCAGAGGGATCACTAAATGGTGCCCTCTCACATAGCATTCCAGTTGAATCGGGAGTTCCCCAAGGATCTGTGCTTGGACCGCTTTTGTTTATTATATATATTAACGATATCGTCCAAGATCTCTCTGTTAATGTTAAGTTATATGCTGATGATTGTGTCCTCTATGAACGAATTAACTCAAGTGAAGATCAAATCAGGTTAAATAATGACTTTCGGAAGGTAATGCGCTGGTGTGATAGGTGGCAAATGGTGATAAATTTTGATAAAACAGTATATATGAGAATAACTCTTAAAAGGAATCCTCTTCTCTACCAGTATGGTACTTCCGATAGTGCACTCTCAGAGGTAACATACTACAAATATATCGGCCTATGGATTTCCAATAATCTTTCCTGGAACAAACATATTGATACCGTCTAGGAAAATGCTCTGCGCAAAATATTCTTCTTGAGGCGTGCACTACGGTTCGCTACTCCTGAAACACGTTTCCTTGCGTATAACACTATTGTGCGGCCAATCTTAGAATATGCCGTAATGATCTGGGACCCATATACCAAGATTAACATTAACAAATTAGAAAGGATTCAAAAGAAAGCAGTAAGATTTATTTATAATTCCTATGGCGGAACCTCTATCGCTAATCTTAATAAAAAGAGTTGCTTACCATCCGTTACTGATAGAAACCGTATCTGTCGTTTGAAATTCTTTTTCCAGTTAATTCATGGGCAATACAACATTGACATCTCGAAAATTGTTAGTTACTCTAGTGGTTATGCAACACGCCTGAGACATTCTCCTTCCGTAAAATCTTTATCCACAAGAACGAACTGCTACAAATATTCTATTTTCCTAGAACTATTACCGAATGGAACAACGTTGCTGGTCATATAGTCGAAGAGAATAATTTGTCCCATTTTGAGGCGTTGCTGCAACAAGTGACGAAATTTTGAATGTTCGGTTGATGAGTAATTTGTTGAGATTTACTTAATTATAACCTGCTATATGCTTGGCTCTATGACTGCAGTATATATATTCTGAGGTTGTGAAACGATACACTACAGTGTGATGTAGTAATTTCGCTGCTGGTGACACCTTGTCTGCTGTATATTCTTTTTTTTTCTCCTTTGGTGTTACACAAAATATGTACCCACCTGCGATGGTCTTGTTGTTCAAGACCGCAGTATTTATAAATAAATAAAAAAATTGGCAAGCCAGCACAGAGCATGGTGATCGGTCACATCCCTGAATGGTCGTCCATAATGGTAGGGTCGAAATTTGGACGTGGCCCAAATAATGGCGAGACATTCTTTCTCGGTCGTCGAATAGTTGGCTTCGGCTTTCGACAGTGAACGACTTGCGTACGCGATAACTTTCTCCTGTTTACCACTTTACTGAACGAGGATCGCTCCTAAGCCCACACTGCTTGCGTCGGTATGAATTTCGGTTTCGGCGTTTTTATTAAAGTGCCCGAGCACAGGAGGGGACTGTAAGCGGCGCTTCAGCTCTTTTATTTATTCATTTATTTATTCAAAATACCTTACAGGGCCCAGAAGGGCATTGAGTAAGGGGGGCAAAAACAATAGATTAAGCAAATAGGAAGAATAAATTAAAAACAACACGTGATACCAGGCAAAAATTAAACACAATTATAAATATACAGGGCAAAACGAAACTACAAGACATACATCACCGCGGGCAACAAAAATTAAAATAGTAGCAAGAATGCATCGCATGTGCCCAATACACATCAAAAGAAAAAGCAGTAGCCATAAAAAACATACAAATGGCTGAAATTGCACAAGAAACCAAAACTTTGTAAAATACCAACGAGAAGAAAAGGGAACCAAGGACACAGAACAACGTGACACAATGTCGTTAAAGAAAATGTTTGTGCAGCTAGTCTTGAAATGATTGGTGGTTGCCGATAGATGCGATACTGTTGGGAAGATCATTCCAAAGAATAATGGCACGTGGAAGTGCAGATGAATTGAATGCTAGGGTTCTTCCGTAAATGCGTTGAATGCTATACTGATTATGTAGGCGGCGTGAAATGCGTGAAGGCTCTTCGAGGGGCAAGGGAGATGGCCTGGTGCTGTGACGATATTTATGAAATAAGCATAAAAGAGCGATGGAGGGACCAATATGTAATGGTTCGAGGGAGATATCAAGTTTAATCTTAGTGATACTGGACTGGGGGTGGTACTTTTGTGTGATGAAACGAGCGGCTCTATTTTGTACGGATTCAAGCATGTTGATCAGGTAATTTTGATAAGGGGACCACGTAGGTGAAGCAAATTCTAGTTGAGGACGCACGATTGTTAAGTAAGCGACTTTTCTCACGTTATTAGGGGCGTTTCGCAAGTTCCGGCGCAGGTACCCAAGTGATCTTGAAGCTTTGGCACAGATGGATTGAATGTGTGTGGCCCATGAAAGATTATCCGTGAGGTGAATACCTAGATACTTATAAGATGATGTCCGAGACACTGCGGTGTCTTTCAAAGCTTCCGCTTGCGGCGTTTCCCATTTAAAAGGCACGTCAGCCTTGGTAAGTTGGGTCAAAGGTTCAGCGATGCGCGAGAAGTTCTTCACGAATCGCCGGTAATAAGCGCACAATCCAAGGAATCTGCGTACAGCTTTCTTGTCATTAGGCTGTGGAAACACTGCGATCGCAGCCGTCTTCTGGGGGTCTGGGCGAACTCCATCCTTGCTTACGACGTGACCAAGGAACAGCAGCTCCTCGTAGGCGAAGTGGCACTTCTCTGGTTTCAGTGTCAGGCCTGAAGACTTGATCATTTCCAGCACTATCTGAAGCCTTCTGAGATGGTCTTCAAAGCTTGAGGAGAAGACAACAACGTCATCTAAGTAGACTAGACAAATCTGCCACTTCAAGCCTGCGAGCACCGTATCCATTACTCGCTGGAACGTTGCTGGGGCAGAGCAGAGGCCCAATGGCATCACCTTGAACTCGAAGAGTCCGTCTGGTGTAATGAACGCAGTCTTCTCGCGATCTCTTTCGTCGACTTCAATTTGCCAGTAGCCGCTCTTCAGGTCCATCGATGAGAAGTATTTAGCGTTGCACAGCCGGTCCAATGTATCGTCGATGCGGGGGAGGGGTAGACATCCTTCTACGTAATGCTGTTCAGGCGGCAGTAATCGACGCAAAAGCGAAGGGTGCCGTCTTTCTTTTTCACTAGGATGACTGGTGCTGCCCAGGGGCTCCTTGATGGCTGGATGACGTCGTCACGTAGCATTTCCTCTACTTGCTTGCGGATAGCTTGACGTTCTATCGGCGATACGTGGTAGGGGCTCTGCCGCAGTGGTCGGGCGTGTTCGTCTGTGACAATGCGGTGCTTGGCAAGCCTGGTTCGTCGCACATTCGATGCTGATGAGAAGCAATCGCTGTACCTTTGAAGAAGGCTGCGTATTTGGTCTTGTCTGCTCCGGGGTAATGCCGGGTTGATGTCGAACGTGGGTTGATGGCCTTGGTCAGAGGGTTCTGCGGGTTGGTTGGGTAGGGCAGATACGTCTCTGATGTCTGCCAGCTCGTCGAGGAAAGTGATCGTCGTACCTTTGTTTAGATGCCGGTATTCTTCGGTGAAGTTGGTTAGCAACACCTGGGCTTGGCCATTTCGGATTTGGGCGACTCCCCTTGCGACGCCCAGTCGTCGATCAAAGAGTAACTGGGTGTTCCCCTCGATGACGCCTTCGGCATTTTCGATGTCGCCAGTACCTATGCAGGCGAGGACACTTGATCGGGGTGGCACGCTCAATGCTTCGTCGAGGACGTTTAAGGCAACGTGATGAGTCGCGCTCATCGCAACAGGTATGGCTTTGTCCGTGGAAAGCTTGATCGACTTAGATCGAAGGTCGATGATCGCTCGATGTTCATTCAAGAAGTCCGTTCCCAAAATCACGTCTCGCGAGCATTGCTGTAGGATCCGGAAGGTTGTCGCATGGGTTCGCCCATTTACTGTAACTCTCGCGATGCAGCGTCCTGACAGCGTAATAAGGTTAACACCTGCGGTGCGGATCAGCAGGCCATCCCAAGTTGTTGTCACTTTCCTGAGTCGGACAGCGAGTGGCCCGCTCATGACTGAGTAGTCAGCTCCCGTGTCAACCAAGGCAGTAACCGCGTGACCGTCGACCGTAACTTCAAGATCACTTGTTCGCGTTCTCTTATTGTACGTTGTCTTCGGTGTCCGATCTCGGCTTCGTCGAGTAGTGAGGCTGCGGGGGGCGTGCTCCGACGTTACTTCACTGTATCGATCGCTTCATGCAGAGACGCGACACATCAGTAGCTAGGCCAGAAAAGACGCCCGGTCCTTTATTGTGCATAGATTTATAGCTGCGGCTGCAGCGAGGGAAAGGGAAAGGAAGAAGGGGCGTTGACATGTTATCAGGCCGCTTGCTTGATAGCCACATCTGATACATCTTCTTTCCTCTGTGAAAAGATCAGTTTTGACAATGCTCTAAGAAATTTGCCGAAACTTGTGATCATAAGTTAGCCGTTTCGGTTCCATGCGTGGCCGGGTTGTCCTGCGTGGAATGGCTGGCATGGTTGATCCAGCAGCTGCACCTGATGCTGTGAGCTGCGTGCTTGTGGCAAGTCCATCACGTGGCAAGTCCATGCTTGATCCACCAGCTGCACCTGATGCTCTGAGCCGAGTGCTTGTGGCAAGTCCATTACGTGGCTCACCCTGGCCATCGGCGGCACCAGGACTTGAAGTTCTAGCCTCGGAGCGGATGTCCGCGTCGTCGTCGCTGTCATCGATGACGTTGTAGTGCTCTTGGGTTCGCAGCAGATGTTGCCTATTACGCCTTAGAAGACGGTCGTTGTCCATTCTCACGATGTGGGATCGTGGAGCCACCTTCTGGAGAACCATCGCTTTGCGCGACCATTGGCGGTCGTCACGAACCCGCACCGTGTCTCCTTGCTGCAGTGGAGGCAGTAGTTTGCCCTTGGACGACTGGCGGTGCTTGACTACCGGGCGCTCCTGTTCGACGCTGCATTCAGGCAGAATAGTGCGCAGCCGACGACCCTGCAACAATTCTCCCGGTGATTGTCCGTCCTCTAATGGGGACGCAGGATATGATAACAGACCCATCCAGAAGTCGTCACGAGACTCTGCAGTTTTCTTCATAATGCGCTTCACTATTTGTACTCCTTTCTCGGCCAAACCATTCGACCGCGGAAATTCAGGGCTCGAAGTAATATGGACAAAGTCATAGCGCCGTGCAAACTCCGCGAACTCTTGGGAAGCAAACTGAGGTCCGTTGTCGGTACACACTTGGGCAGGAATTCCGTACCGCGCAAAAATAGACGCAACCTTTGTAACGACTTCGCGCGCAGTGGTGACGGCGAGTTTCTCAACGTCTGGAAAGTTTGAATGCGCATCAAACACCACTACGTACATGTCACCAGCGAAATGAAAAAGGTCGATTCCCACCCGGTGCCATGGCACCTTGGGTGTTGGTCACAAAATAAAAGGCTCAGAAGCTTGCTTGTAGGCGTACTTTTGGCATGCGCTGCATTTGCGAATGAGCGTTTCAATGGCACTGCCCATTCCTGGCCAGAAGATCAGGCCCCGAGCTCTGGCTTTACTTTTATTCAGCCCAAGATGTCCCGCGTGCAACTTCTTCAGCATCTCCGCTCTCATTGTCTTCGGTACGACAATTTTGCATCCTTTCAGCAGTATTCCATCAATTTCCGATAGTTCTGTTGCAAATGGCTTTAACTCTCCTTCAATCTTAGTTCCTTGTGCCACCTGCTCCAAGACTTTGCTCAAGTATGGATCCGCTAAAGTCTCACTTTGCAGGCGCAGTTTTGTTGGTGTGCTTACTATGCTTGAGAGGACCTGTACAGCATGAACGTCGACGTCTTCGGTTGACTCCAGGACGGCACGGACGGCAGGAGCACGGGACAGCATGTCCGCCAACAGCAGGTCCTTGCCAGGAACAAACTGCAGATCGTAGTCATAACGAAGAAGACGAATAAAGAAACGCTGCAGCCTTGGTGGCATATCTCCGATTGCCTTTTTTGCGATTGCCAGCAAAGGTCTGTGATCCGTTTCAATGACAATCTTGCGGCCATATACCAGCTGGTGAAACTTTTCGCATGCGAAAACAATGCCCAGGGTTTCTTTCTCGATTTGCGAGTACCGTGTTTCGCTATCGGTGAGCGCTCGCGAAGTGTACATGACTGGGCGCCACTCACTGCCATGCTTCTGCAACAATGCTGCGCCTAACCCTAGCCCAGATGCGTCAGCTGAAATTTTGGTTTCTTTCTTCGCGTCGAAGAAGGCCAGCACAGGAGGCGTTGTTAACGCTTCGCAGACCTCTTTCCACTCACGCTCATGAGCCCAACTCCAGTCAAAAACGACGTTCTCCTTCACCAAGCTGCGAAGCAGGGACGTTTTATCGCTCAGTCGAGGCACGTACTTGCGGAAATAGTTAACGACTCCAAGCATTCTGCGTACTGCATTTTTGTCATTCGGGTGTGGCATAGCTTGAATGCTTGAAATTAGATCAGAACTCGGCAGTATGCCATGTTTACTGATGACGTCTCCAAGAAATGTTATTTCCTTCACACCGAAGGCACACTTCTCACGGTTGAACGTAAGACCAGCTTCCTCTGCCCTTTTCAGTGCTGCTCGCAAGCGCTCATCGTGCTGCTGTTTGCTGTTGCCACAGATTAGCACGTCGTCAACATATACATGAACCCCTGGCAGGCCGTCGAAGATCTCTGCGAGCGTCTTCTGGAAGACCTCACTAGCAGACGAAATCCCGAAAGGGAGCCGAAGGAATCTGTAGCGGCCGAACGGAGTCGCAAGCGTGCATATTCGCGATGTGGCCTCATCTAACGGTATTTGGTGGAAGCCGGAGTTGGCGTCAAGGCGGGAAAACAGTCGCGCCCCTGACAATTCGCACTCAATGTCTTCACGTCCGGGCATAGGGTAGTGCTCACGCATGATGTGCTTGTTAATTTCTCTTGGGTCCATGCACACCCGGAGGCTTCCATTCTTTTTGCGAACTATGACCAAGGGACTCACCCATTCGGTGGGCTCGTCTACCCTTTTGATGATGGACGCCTTCTCCATGCGGTTGAGCTCTTCACGTAGTGGTTCCCTTAGGGAGAAGGGTACCCTCCTAGCTGGTTGTACCACTGGAACCGCACCGGGCCGCAGGACCATCTTGTAGTGTCGTTTGACGCAGCCGGTTCCACTGAAAAGGTGCGGGGCCGTTTGCTCTGGTGTTTCATGCCCATCCTGCATGTTAATGGCATCGACAACTGATGGAATGAGGCCAAATTGCAGGCATGTGTTAAAGCCAAGGATTGCTTGTCGGCCTTTTTTCACGATAAAAAAATTAGTCTCGTGCTTCGCTTTGTTCAGGAGCAGTGATGCTGTGGCGACACCCACGTGCTTGATAACGCTGCCATTGTAGGCAGTAAGAACCGCAGTACTCTTGCGCAGGGGCGTTGTACTGCAGATGCGTCGAAAGATGCTGAGGGGAAGAAGGTTTGCCTGGGAGCCCGTGTCAACTTTGAAACTGATGACGCATCCGGAAATCTGGCCTTGCATTGTCCAATCTAGCCCTGCTTGCCTGTTGACACCACATATGCTGACGTCCAAAACTTGGAAGTTTTCCTGTACTTGGTTGACTTGACGACTTCTGCAGCACAACGAGAAATGATTCATTCTGTTGCAAGTGTAGCAGCGCTTCCCGTAAGCTGGACACTGTCGCGGCGCGTGCGCCTGGTTGCACTGCTTGCAACGAATCCGCCTTTCTTTACCAGGCTGGTTTCTTACGGCGTAGTCAACGTGGACGTCGCCTTTGGACCAGATAGCATTTTGCTGTGCGGCAGTCTCTGCTGCCTTACACATCTCTTCTGCTTTCTGCAATGTGAGACTCTTATCTCGTAGCATTTTTTCTCTGAGCGGGATACTATTAGTGCCGAAAACAATCTGGTCTCGTACCATGGATTCTTCAAGGCCACCAAAATTGCAGAGCTTAGCTTGCGTTCTGAGGTCTCGTGCAAAGGGCTCAAATGGCTCGGACTCACCTTGTACCCGCATACGAAATACATGCCTCTCGTAGACTTCGTTTTCTTTTTCGTCGAAGTAACTGTCAAATTTCTTGAGCAGCGTGTCGTAATCATCTTTGGACTCATCTTTCGCGTAGCTGAAGTTGTTGTAGATGTCCAGTGCCTCGTCGCCGGCAGCGCTTAGAAGGATCGCTGCTTTGACTGCTGCTGACTTTGGGGTGGCGGTCGACGTCGCTGTCAGGAACAGTTGCAGCTTCTGCTTGAATATTAGCCAGTTTCTTCTGACATTCCCAGTCAACTGAAGTGGTCCCGGCGGTTTCACGATGTCCATTGCTTCGGCTGCTTGAATAATCCAGCTGGGCACACCGGGTCACTTCTGACACCATGTATCGATCGCTTCATGCAGAGACGCGACACATCAGTAGCTAGGCCAGAAAAGACGCCCGGTCCTTTATTGCGCATAGATTTATAGCTGCGGCTGCAGCGAGGGAAAGGGAAAGGAAGAAGGGGCGTTGACATGTTATCAGGCCGCTTGCTTGATAGCCACATCTGATACAGTGGGCAGCGGTAAAAGCTTCAAGTCTGGCCGCGTTGTCGTCGTCGTCGGTGTCGTCGTCGTCGGTGTTGTCGTAATTGAGGCATGGTCTTGAGTACTCGTCGATGGAGGATCTTTATCATTGCGCTTAGAAGCAACCTCACCTTCAAAGGCTGCTTTATTTAGTTTAACCTTCAGGGGCTAGGCGAGCGTCCACGCACGGCGTAACCTCGGCTAGGAGATGCAAAGCGCGGAGACAATGGCGACGGGGAATGTGATAGGCGGCTCGGCGATGAGCATTTTTCCCGACGCAAAAACTCCTCGATTTCGGCTGGTCGCTGGCCGGGTCGAGGTCGTGGAGCGTCGTAAGAGAACCCTCGGATGCCCAGTCTTCGGTATGGGCAGTGCCGGAGGAGGTGACCGGCTTCGCCGCAGTGGAAGCATAGTGGGCGGCGCTGGTCGGGAGTTCTCCACTCGTCGCATTTCCTCGGCTGTGTGCGACGCTCGTAGGATGGGCGGGTTGGGGCGAGAGGGAGGCGGTCCAACGCAGCTGGCTGACGGCGATAGTGGCTTGGGTCCCGTCGTCGAGGTGCAGGACGGCGCACAGCTGCGGCGTAAGTCATGGCTGGGGGCTCCATAGGCTGCGTGGTGGTCGGCGTCACACGCAAGGCCTGCTGAACTTCATCCCGGATGACGTCAGTGAGCGATGAAAGCTGCGGCTGCGTTACCGTCGGCAGCAATCGGCGGAGCTCCTCTCGGACAACTTGACGGATAACCTCCTGCAGGTTATCGTTGTTAGCGGTGTCCAGGCAGTTTGCTGAGAAAATGCGCTGCTGGCGGTCATACTGGCGGGCTCGGGCATCAAGAGTTTTTTCCATAGTGGATGCCTCTTCTACGAATTCCGCGACGGTTATCGGTGGGTTCCTTATGAGGCCCGCAAATAGTTGCTCTTTAACTCCTCGCATAAGCAGCTTTACTTTTTCTTCTTCCTTCATGCTCGAGTCGGCACGCCGGAAGAGACGCTTCATCTCCTCAGTGTATACTGCAACGGTCTCGTTTGGGTGTTGTATGCGAGACTGTAGCAGCTGCTGGGCTCTCTCCTTTCTCACGACGTTTGTGAAGGTCTTGAGAAGCTGCTCCTTGAAGGTTTCCCAATCTGTAAGGCTAGCTTCCTCATTCTCAAACCAGACTTTTGCTGGTCCCTCCAAGGCGAAGAAGACGTACCTAATTTTCATGGCATCGTCCCAGTTGTTAAAGACAGCCACACGGTCGAACTGTTCCAGCCATTCTTCGGGGTCGGCGCCAGGCGAAACGTCGAAGGTTGGTGGCACCCGATGCTGCTGCGGAATGATTGGAGTGGTCGTCTCGGGCAAGCTCATGGTGGACGTTGCTACTTGCTTTCGCTTCCGGGTAGGGTCCGGCAGAGTCCCGAACTCAGGTGCGTCGCCTAGCAGACGTCGGCTTGCGCGGTGGACTGAACTCAGATCCTGCGGTAGATGACTCAGAGGGCTGGCGTCACGACTTGCTGGGGGTGTCCGGAACATGGAAGGTGTCGTGTCCGGTCGCTGTGTTGAATGCAGTGAAAGACGCACACGGTACTTCAAGACTTCGTTTATTTAAAGCTGATGAGGGTGCGACCAGCGTCGACCGAGGCAGGAGCCGAACTGGCCGCCCGAAGAAAGGAGGGAGCGGAGAAGCGTCCACGGGAGGGAGTGGCTTCCCAAAACAGGAGGAGGATGCGGGGGCGCACCATGGGGGGGCATCTGGCGACAGCGTGCGACGAGGGGCAAGTGGTCGTTAGGACGGAGCACTGCACTGGTAACACACAAGAGGGGGGTGCGACGAGGGGCAAGTGGTCGTTAGGACGGAGCACTGCAGGGGTAACACACAAGAGGGGGGCAAGTGGCCGTTCGGACGGGACACTGCAGGGGTAACACACACACAAAAGCAATAAGGGGACACAACAGAAGGCTACCCAGCACCTCCACCAGATGTCACGTTGCAGTGACGGCAGTCCAGCGGTTAGGAATACAGCAACAAGGCTTGCAAACGAAGTTCTTTATTTGGGCTGACTTGCGCCCGCAAAAGAACTGAATCACTCGGCGGCGGCGTAGAAAGAGAAGTTTATTTTTTTCTGTTTTAACATAGAAAATACAAAACAAAACAGATGAACATAATTCTCTGATCAGTCAAGCACATGCGCAGTGACGCAGCACTGAGCACGTCAGTAATGCAGTAAAAATGCCGATACTCGACCGCCGCGCAGGACGATAAAGTATGTCGACCATTTGCGCAAGAACTCAGCCTCGCTCATTGACAGAGCGTCCATGCATGCTTGTTCAAAGAGGCGCGTGCGCAGGCGCTGCAACATTGGGAACATTGTTCTTTGCGGACGCCCATTTAAGGATGCCACTCCACGCTGCCGCCACAAAACAAACATGCCGACACACAAGAGCATATTTTGAAACACTTCGGGAGAACTAGTGCGCGCTTCCAGGCGGGTTAAAAACATGCGTGACACTAATGTCCAAAAGGTGCGCGCAACTACACACTCAAACATTGCGTGCTGCAAAGTTTCAAGCAGACCGCACTGCGGGCATCGGGCGGAGGGCGCCACGCCCCACGCCGCAAGGCGGTCTCTTGTGGGCAGGACCCGCCAGCCTCGCAGCCAGCCGAAGTCCCTGACATCTGCAGGAAGCGTAGCTGAGGTCAGTTGGCGCCAGCGTGCCCGTCTCGTTTTCTGGAGTTGTTCGCGGGTCAGCGCAGCGACCGTTAGTGCTTCACACATTCTGGAGGGCGGGGTTTCATCAACATCCAGATCGGGAACGCTGGCAGTCAACGACGTCAGTGTGCGACGCACATTAACGAAAAATGCCGGCGGCTGCTCGGCTGTAGGGCCAACCACGTGTTGTGAAAAAAACACGTTACGCGCTGTACCCAGAAAATATGTGAGGAGTGTTCTCCCAGGATAGTCTGGGTTGCGTACAAGATCTCGTACTCCTCGCAAGGCGAGCACATTGCACATGGTGCGTATACAAGGTATACCAAACCCACCCATGTACGATGGAAGGCGCATGAACATTCGTGACACAAGTTCGGTTTTGCCCGCCCAAACGAAAGAGCCACAGGCCGAGGTTAGCCTGCGCGCAAACGTGCGCGGTGGGTTTGCGACGCGGGCGACAAAAAAACATGCGGCTAGGATTGTGGACTTAACTATATAGCAGCGCTCTGTCATTGAAAGGCGGAAAGTTGACGCCACCGAGAGGCGTTTCTCAGCGTTCGTGCGGAGGTTAGTCCAGGTTTCGCGGGCTACTTCTCCGCTGGCGAGGAATACTACTCCCAGGACTTTCACTCCCTGCACCCACTCCACCTCGCCCGCAAGGTTCGGTGTGAAGGTGCCAAACCTTAGTGCCTTGCTTTTTCTCCTGTTCAATAGGGCCCCAGATATCTCGCTGTACTCGAGAAACAGCCGCGAAAAAGCGGCGTAGCTATCCTCGTCCTTGAGGAAAAGCGACACGTCATCGGCGTAGGCCGATACCTTGATTTGGCCCTGGCCAGGCAGAGGGAAGCCGCGTATGGATGGGCTGTCGTTAATGCGCCGGATGAGTGGATCCAGGCACAACACGAAGAATGTTGGGGAGAGAGGGCATCCTTGCCTTATGCCCCTGGTGACTGAGAAGGGAGCGCTCTGGTGGCCGTTTACTGAGAGACGAGCATTCAGGTCTGCGTAAAGTAAGCGCAGCCTGCTGACAATTTGCGGAGGGAATCCGAAGGCTTCAAGGACTCCGAACAGATACGAGTGTTCCACCCGATCGAATGCTTTCGCCTGGTCTAGTGAAACAAAGCACCCGCTGAAGCCTGTCCTGCTGGCAAATGTGAACAGGTCTCTAGTGAGTGCCAATGCATCAAACACAGAGCGGTCAGGGACGCTGCTGGTTTGAGCCCGGTGGATTAGGTGAGGTAGGATCGTCCGCATTCTTGTGTTCAGTAAAGATGTTACTATTTTGTAATCTGCGTTTAAGAGGCTTATGGGCCGCCATGCTTGCGGGTCGGAGGGGTCACCGCCCGCTTTCGGAATGAGTATGATGCGACATTCGCGGAAAGAGTTTGGACGTAACCCATCCGCGAGGAAGCCGTTGACCATCTTGAGGAGCGCTCCTTGGATCTCGTAAAAAAAGTTTGAATAAAAACTTGTTGGAATGCCGTCTGGACCGGGGGCAGAGGCTGCATTCATACTCTGCAGGATGGCGTGCAGCTCTTGGCTTGTGGCTGGTGCGCAAAGGTTTTCATGCAACTCTTCAGCTACTCGTGGCAAGTTTCCAAAAAAACTTTGTAGAAGCCCGTCATAACCATCTTGAAGATGTAGCCAACTGTCCGTAGAGAACAGGTTCGAAAAGTGGCTTGCGAAGATCGTGCAGATATCGGCCGTGGTTTTGCTTTGGGTGCCGTCTGGGAGTGTCACGAAAGGCACAGTAGCGGGAGCGAATTCCTCTGCCGTGCCTGCGCGTACGTGTCGTAGCACAGCCGGATCTGATATCGGCCGCCCGAGCTGGTGTGCACGACTAGCTGCCCGTGATGACTGGCAGAGCAACACGTGGTAACGTGCTTTAAGTAGACTCAGGTAATCGCTCATGGCAAAGGTTAAGGGTGCTCCCCTTTGCACTATACGGATGCGCTTGAGGGTGTCATTCAGTGCATGAGTTACCCG
Source organism: Amblyomma mixtum (assembly GCF_055824585.1). Taxonomy (NCBI): domain Eukaryota; kingdom Metazoa; phylum Arthropoda; class Arachnida; order Ixodida; family Ixodidae; genus Amblyomma; species Amblyomma mixtum. The sequence goes on along the minus strand of NC_143019.1, from coordinate 139,673,298 downwards.
GCGTCTGCGGTCTTGACCGGCCGCCACCAGAGTTGCCTGCCAACGAGCCTTGAGTGTGTCCCATGAATCAGTCGCAACGAAGCTCTTGCACGATGCTGCCAACGCCGTACGCAGCGACGCCACGCTTTCCGGGTCCGCCAGTAGGCTCGTGTCCATGCGCCACGTAACAGTACGTGGGGTGTCCTCACCAAAGTCGAGCCTGACTGACAAGGGGTGGTGATCGGAAATCACCGGCGTGCCTGCAGGGAACGCGAGAACTTCGCAGCTAACGACAAAAGAAGCGAGCTCTGGTGGAAAATAGAATTTGTCTATCCGACTCGCTGACTGTGCTCTCTCAAACGTCGCTCCAAAGGCATCCCCGTGAAGCTGCACCCACGCGTCAGACAAGCGGAACTGAGTCACGAGATCGCGGAGCGCGGGGGCACCGCAATAACGGCGACCGTGACCCTGTCCGCGGACGTCACGGTCGATGTTAAGTACACAATTGAAGTCACCGACGATGAAAGTGGGGTAGGGATCAAGGAGGAAGGAGTCGAGGCGCTCAAAAAAATCAGAACTACTAGTCCGCCGTGCTGGCGCATATACAACCAACGCACGTACCCGCCGCTGGTTTAGTGTGAAGTCGACCGCAAGAGTGCGGCCGTCCAGCCCGAAAGTGCAATGAGCACCCGCGCGCAGGCAGGGGTTTACAAAAACGACGCCAACACCGCACATATGAAAATCAGTCAACGAAAAATAAGCAAAAACAGAAAACCGGGTGGTGAAATTCAGCACATCAAGTGAAGTACGGAAGTTGCATTCCTGTAAAAACAGGATGTCGACGCCCCTAGCCCTGGCAAAGTGCATCACCTCTCTCTGTCTGTCTACGGATTGAAATCCCCGAACATTCAGGGAGAGGAGATGCACAACCGCCATGACTGCCAAGAGCACCAACGGCATAGCATACAACCTAAAGAGCGCTGCCATGGACGGCGCTTGGCGCGCGCGGCACTTTTTTGCTAGAACGTTCGTTAACAGTCCCTTCGGATTCCGATGATTGGGGGTGGGCACGTTTGAAGTCTGGTCGGGAAAAGTCCATGTTTTCGGGGCCGTCGGCGCTTGTGGCCTCGCTCACCGGTTGCTGCGTGGTCTTGGCGACGCTCGCAGCTGAAGCCGATGCCGACGCCAGGGTCGCCGATGGGAGGGTGTGGCTGGCTGGTGACGGGAAGCGCGCGTCGTCCGCACCTCCAGGAGTCGTCGTTCCTGACACCTGGCCGCACGTCAAGTCGCCTGTCAGGCGAAGCGGCGTGACTTTGTCCGGTACGTCCACCAGGTCGTCCGACGCCACGCTCGACTCATCGCCGCTGCTGCTCTCGGTGTTGAAGGAAGCTGTGCGGGGTAGCGGCGGCAAGGGTTCCGCGAAAACGGCACCGAACGGCTCCACCTCGTTTGAAGGCGTCCCCTCGAGCTGCTCCTTCACGGGCACCTCCGTCGCGGGGGCGGGTTCGGGCTCCCTCGGGCGGCTGGTCGTTGGGTGCTCGTCGGCAACAGGCGTCCGGACGGTTGGTGGGCTCCGCGTTTCTGCGGCCACGTTGTCCTTGCTCGGTTCCTTTCTCGAGGCGGCGGCCGCCGCATAGGACCGTGGTCGCAGGCAGTCCGCTGTGGCGTGGCTTCCACCGCAGCGCCTGCAAGCCGCTCCGCATCCGGCCGTGTCGTGGCCGAACACCTCGCAGCGAGCGCACCGCGGCGTTCGACACGCCGCGCCGATGTGGCCGTCCTGCCCGCAGCGGGAACACACCTTCCGGACGCCTCGGTAGTCAAACATGACGCGGTGGCCCTGGACGGTCAAGAAGTTCGGCACCGCCTGCTTCATCTCGATCCGGACCACGCGCGTCCCGTTGCCGACGTCACGACGGCCCTTGAGGACGGGGTGGGTGATGTCCAGCACCTTGCCGAAAGAGCTCAGTGCCGCTGCCAGCGCCGCGTCTCCCACGAACAGCGGCACACGAAAAGCCGTCACGTGGACCACGGCAGGACCCACGCAGGCTACTGGGACGGAAGTGCCGTTCACGTTGAAGGCGCCTTCCACGAGCATCTTTTCCGCCGCCGCAGCCGAGGCCATGGCGACGCAGAACTTCATGCCTCCATGGTGCTGGAGGCTCTCTAGCCCTTTCGGGCCGACAACCAACTCGATGCCGTCGACGATGTCGTCAGCTGTCGCGTCGGATGTAACTGTGAACGAAAAACAGTGCGCCTTTGGGGGCGGCGCACGGAACACCGGAGGGGCAGCAGGTCCCGGGCCTCCCATGACGTCACGGGCGGCCGACTGGGCTGCTGCTTGAAGGCCGGGAAGTTGCCCGAGCACCGGCAAAGGCACGGCGCCTGGGCTGGGAGGCTGGTTGCGGATCCTCGGGGTCGCAGTGGATCCGAGGCCCGCCTGCACTTTTCAAAACTTCTCAGCAAGCCAGCGCCGAAAAAACTTCGCTGGTTCTGGACGAGCTCGGGCAGCAACAGGCGTGCTCGGCGGTCGTCGAACTACGAATGCCCGCTGCTCACAGCATCGTTCAATTTAAAGCCGGCAAGGAAACTTCAAGATAACAAGTCGAGATCATCTAGAGTAATCTGGAAGCACGTAGATGCAGCTGTTCATGGCTGCGAACAATCGAGATTAGACCGGTCGCTTCTCGCGTCACGAATAAAAATGATAACACCCCTTTTCTGCGGCCTTGCGCGAACGAACGGATGCTACAAAGATACGTGGCAATATATTAAGGTGTAAAAACAAAAATGGAAGAATGTCTCTTTATCCTCGAAAAGGAGACTGATATACGTTTTTGCGGCTCTATAACAGGAAGCGGAAGTTATTGGAGAAAAAGAGTCACTCTTCTTCGCCGTCGCATGACTTATGGCACTCTTTTTTATTCCAGGCACAGTTCACGCCTATTAAACGTACATTCTTTGCCAAAAGTAACCCGGCACTGGTGGTTTGTGTCTTAGCCATGGAGCGAAGCCCTTACATCAGCCTTTAAGCTCTGAATCTGTGTACAGTAAGGTGAACCCTTGTTCTGACGTTCTGACACCTTTCCATCTTTAAGAGTGCCGTAAAGGCTCCGTTATATGGCTGAGAAGCAAAAACCTGTTGCTCGGTTACTGTTGGCAAGGGGGGGTGCCTTTCCATCCTTTGCGTTGTCCGTTTAAAGCCCTCTGTGGTCGGGCACAGGTTGATATGCTTGGCCTAATCTTGACAATTGCCATTCCTTCGTAGTTGCTGACTTTCTTGTAGAGCAGAAGCTTTTGCATATCCTAGAGTTGCATATCCTTCAAAAATATTGTAAATAGCCCGGATTTTTCGTACGATTGTTTTCTTTCTTTTGTGAGAAAATAAATGTCCCTATTGGAAAAAAAGGCAATGATGTAAATATTGGAAACCAACACTGGAAACCTTGGTGGATTATGGTAATGGAAAATGCGTTGGAATGACTGGGCATGTTGGAATGACTGGGCAGGTTGGAATGACTGGGCATGTTGGAATAACTGGGCATGTTGGAATGACTGGGGCATGTTGGAATGATTGGGGCATGTTGGAATGACTGGGCATGTTGGAATGACTGGGAGATGTTGGGGCAGGGGCCATGGGGCAATGTTATGTCTGTCGCAATGAGACAGCAAATTTCAAAATAGATGAAGCTCCTACAGCCAGTTTTATTTTGTGTTCATGCTCCTCTTGCTCTTCTTTAGCCACTTGTCAATGCAGCTGGGCCCCATGAAACAGCCTTGTTGATGTACCACTGGTGCATGAGGGCTTGGGAAAACTGGGTGATGCACTCTGCAGAAAAGATTGAAATGAAAGAATTAGGATCCACAAGTTTTTATTCTTGCCAGTATTAGAGTGCTAAAAAAGTAAACTCCGTATTGTGGCCACAGGAATAAAGTGAGCCTAAATCAAGAACCACTGAAGCTATTCGCACTCAAAAATAAAAATAATTTGAGGTTCTTATTCAATATATCATATGCTCGTCATTAAGTACCATCATCAGCAGCATAACTAGCACCACTGCAAGACAAAGGCCTCTCCTATATCCCTAAACATAAGCCTGACGTGTGCCATAATGAGCAAAATAAAAAAGCCATCGTTTTTTGTCCTCTGAAGGCTTTTAGTGGGGTATTAATAAGAGGGGCAATATAAAGGTAACATCAGAAGGGTGACTGCAGTAGCACAGCTGAGATGTCGCAGACGATACACTACGAAAAGAGGCATACAATCCATTGATACATCAGTTGCAAAAAATAAAAACAGCAGCAAAGAAAAGGTAAAACAAACCAGTGTCAATGCTCCAAGCGATATCACTTATTTCCATAATTTTGAGGGACCACATGCAATGAAAATGTGGTGAGGTAGAGTCACAAGCGAAGGCCATTCTGTTCTCGATTTAATTATTACTAACTCTATGCAGCTGAATGCTTTTTCTGGTGTTTTATCTTGTTGTGTTAGTGACCATCTTCCTGTGTTTGCTTGCATTGAGAACGCTAGTACAATAGGAAGTAAGTCCACATAAATCACATACCAAGCTATTACAGAATCATCATTGAAATCCTTTAGGGATGCGCTCATGAAAGTATATTGGAGTAAGATACCTGAACTTCATGATGCAAATGTTGCCTATAATACGTTTGTCGATTGCTTTAAACAGATATATCACGACTGCTTTCCTCTTGTAACACGTGCGAAAAGTCGCAGAATCCGCAAGCCATGGGTAACGCCAGAGCTTCGCGGAGAAATACAAATGAAAGGCAAGCTGTACAGAAAATTTTTGAGCAGCCGGAAGGTTGAGGACCTTGCGGTATGTAAGAAATATAGGAACAAATTGACTAAAAAACTGCGGTCTGCACGAACAGCCTATCACGTGTCACTTCTAGATGTTAAGAATGCTCGAAATGGTGTACTATGGTCGAGATTAAATACACTTCTGCAGCGGGACAGTTCACGCACTGCATTAATAAAATTAAATATTGATGGAAAGGAAGTTTCTGGCGTCGAACTGGCTAATGTATTCAATACTTTTTTAACGAGCTTGGCTACCCGTGCTATAACACGTGCTGCCGGATCTGACGCTTGCAAATATGTTCGAATTCAGAATGATGAAACAATTTTTCTGCACCCAGTCACGGTAGACGAAGTAGTGTCGGTGATAACAAATCTTAACAATAGCAGTAGCTGTGACATTGATGATATCCAAATACGGCCAGTCAAGCATGTAGTTGACATAATTGCTCCCATACTTGCTCACATCTTTAACATCTGTTTAGAAACTGCAGTTTTTACGGAAAAAATGCAATTAGCAAAAGTTGTTGTTCTTTACAAAAAAGGAGATAGCAACGCCCTCGCCAACTACAGACCAATCTCTATTTTGCCAGTGTTTTCGAAAGCATTTGAGAAAATGCTGCATCTAAGAATGTCAAATTCATCCATAAATTTAACTTGCTAACACCATTTCAGTTTGGCTTCTGCAAAAGCAAATCCACTGAACTTGCATTACTCCAACAAAAGGAATATATAATAAAGCAACTTGAAAACAAATCTATTGTCATTGGTGTATTTGTGGACTTCTCAAAGGCTTTTGACCTGGTAAATCATAAAATCTTACTAAATAAATTACACTACTATGGTATCCGAGGAAAAGCGCTCTCATTGTTAAGTTCTTATTTGTCGTTTAGACAGCAAGTGGTGTACATAAATGGTATACAGTCTGAACCGAAGCCGCTCTTCTACGGTGTCCCCCAAGGCAGTACGCTAGGGCCTCTACTCTTCAATATTTACCTAAACGATATTGTCAACATTAGCGATAATACAAAGTTTTTCATCTATGCAGACGATACGAGCGTATTTTTTTCGGGTGAAAATGTTCATGAACTTTGCAAACAATGTAATACCACAATGAAAGCTCTTGAGGTCTGGTGTGCAGTTAACCTGATGCAAATAAATGAGAGTAAGACCAAAGCTGTCATATTTAGGCCGAAAAATAAAGTTATCCCACTGCACGATAATATTATATTAAACTCGCGGGCTGTAGAAATTGTTGAGCAGTTTAAATGCCTTGGGGTCATATTTTCTGCCAGTATGTCATGGGATTATCATGTCAATTATATCTTGAAAAAAATAGCTCAAATCACTGGTGTTATAGGCCGTCTAAAATACATACTTCCCACAAAAACTAAGATGCTGGTATACAATTCAATATTCAACTCGCATTTAAACTATTGCCAGTTGGTGTGGGGCACTACAACATTCACTAACCTTGAACGTATTCATTTAATGCAAAAAAGATATCTCCGAAATGCATATAATTTACCGTTCCGACATCCCAGTGCAGCTTTCTTTTGTCATTCCAGAGTTATTAAAGCACATAATCTTTATAAATATCGCCTCAGTGTTACTTTTAAAACAGAAATCAAGAAGAATGTAACAAATCTTAAAAATTTTGCAGAACTAAGGAAAAAAGAATCAGTCTATCCAACAAGACGTGGCGAAGAATGGACAGTGCCAACACCTCGACTAAATCTTGGTAGGGAATGCCTTCAGTACACACTTCCATCTCTTCTAAATAGGTATATCCACATTGACCTCGATTTGTTTTCTTTTTCACGTCATGAACTACATAATTTGTTTTTGCATAACATTGTTTAAGTTTCATTATGTATACATATTGCTGTTTCGTGTATTCTCCGGTGCTTCCTTGATGTGCTTGTTTTTTAAAATTGTATAAACTCTTGTGTTGCCTCCCTGTCAATAATTAGGATTGTAGACTCGTCAAGCTGCCCAAGGGCAGCTTTTTTCTACGATTCCTCCACCTGTAGTGCTAGATGGGAAATAAACTTTGATTTGATTTATTCTTCAATGGGAACAGGAAAAATTTCTTGATTTAGTTGTGATGGCATCCTGGTCTGAAGTGGGGCAGCAACATTTAACATTAAGTTGTGGAAAAGTATTGTAGAGTATATGGAACACACCTAAACGAGCGATTTCCCCTTTTATGCAGTGATGTCTGGTGGTCAAATGAGATGACTGATTACACATATGCTGTACCAAGTGTCGCTGTTGGATTAAAGGGAGTTGGTGGCGTAGCATCAAACAGTTTGGTGCAAAATTGAAAGAGCTAGGGAATACTTCAGTTTGGAATCAATAAAATTTTTATGCATAAACTGCGCAGCATGGCAAGAGCACACAGATCATGACATCTCCTGATAAACCCGAGTGCCCTTGTGGTGCCAGCAGCAGGTATCGTGACATGCTCCAAGTATGTGGGGCTGCATCTGGTTAAGGTTTCTCCATACCATTAACCCTAGAGGTGGGAAAGAAGGTCAATACGTTGTGACAAAACAATGCAGACAAGACAAGGACAACGAAGGAATAAATATGATGGCATGAGTGCCGACTATCGCCAATGTGTATTGGAAACCACGTCAAAATATATACACTGTGGCCTAAAGAAACAACGAACAAAGGGCACCTTGTGTCAACCACATTGCATGAGTGTAAAACAAAACAAAAACTGACAAAGAAGCATTTAAGAGCATGAACTCTTCCTTAGGAAGCGATAAAAAAGGTGTGCTAACACAGTGATTGCGGTTTTTTTTTTAATTTCAGTGGCTTCGATTATCTCACGCACAAACTTTTCTGTGTCTGTCAGGCAAAATGCAGAACATGAATTCCGGTTCACAGCGTTTAGGATCTGGCAAACAATTGCAATTGCGACAGTGAATCATCAAAGTTCTCCCGCAAGCTTTGTTCACATCGTCGTGGTGGTCTTTTAAACCTCTCAGTGACACACTTGCCTGTTTTCCCAATGTAAACATAGCCGCATTTCAAGGCGTTCGAACACACTATGTCTTCTGTGCAGTGCACGAAGAGACTCTGATGGATAATCTCGGTTGACTACAGGTACTGAAACTTCATAGGGTTAGAAAAACAATATTGACGCCAACTCGACTGCCTATTTAACCGGTGCGGCCAATTGTGGATGTAGGGAAAGGTACGTACAAACTTCCTTTTGGGAGTTACAGTCTCGACGGGGGCACAAAAGGAATGTTTCAACTTCTGCTTAAAGCAATCGGCTAAAGACACTGACAAAGGTTCTGAATATCCAGTAAAGGACAAACGGCATATGAGCTGGGCAAAACTGGATGTCATGGCAATCAAAGAGGATTTCATTAAGGAATTTTTGAAGCAAAGGTTAGTGACACCTCTTGACCAGCTTAGACTGAACCGAAGAAAATGGTAAAAGTAGCTTGTTTTCCCTTGGCTCGTAAGCCCAACAAGTGTAACCACCCAAGATTGAGATCCAATAAATGTGATGACATATTATCCTCTATAATTTCAGTGGTGATTCAAAGTGGACTGAGGCTTTGACTGAACTCCTCTCTCACCTTAGACAATGCTTCGTCAGGATTGGAGATCCTGCAATAAGCCACGTAACAGCGGCGCTAATAGTTTTTTTGCAAAAACAAGCTATTCTGAAATGTAATAAAGGTGGACTGAAGGTATGAGCTTAAAAGTGCGACAAAATTATTCACCAAAACGCCTGAGACGTTTGGAATGCCACTGCTCCATTTAGGTTAATGAATTCTTCAACACATTATTGATCCTGATTGAGGGATGGCGTAATATAAATCCTTGACGTCAACATAGCACCCCATGAAACTGGTGCGAGAGTTATTGTGTAGAAACTGCGTTACTTTCTCTGCAGATCTTACACGAGAGGAGTCATCAATGCTCAGCAACTTAATTTTATGTCGCAAAGAGAAGGCGATTTGTTTCTGACAGGTTCCATTCTCTTAAACTACAACCCTCAAGGAGCAGTCACCTTTATGGGTCTTTGCGGTAAAGAAGATAGCTGGACAATTTTTCTTACTGAAGTTGATGGCATTAGCCTGATGGTTAAACTCTAGATTGTTAATGTTTCTTGGCACTGGACTTTGCTTTTAACAAATCAGATAGTAAGTGGCACTCAAATTCAGAATACACTGCATCTGTGGCCTTGGACTGAAAGGCGCCTTTCCATACGACCACAAAACCACCGTTTATCAGCAGTTGAAAGCAAGAGGGCCCACCCTCTTAAATACGACACAGTTCGGCCTGTGGGCAAGTTCCTAAAGAGGGTTCAAACCGTGACACTGCATCAAAACATCCCGAAACACACCTGTCACACTCAGGTCTGTGCGTGGAAAAGGCAACTCGTCAAACCATGGCAAGCATCTCCACAATAGTTCTCTTCGGAGGAACGGAAAAGTTTGGTCCATAAGCACTTCAAGGACCAGACGAGGCAGCGACTCCAAGCTGAAGGTGTGCACCTTGTTGTCAAACTCTTGTGCCTGAAAACAAGCCAGGGAGTGGCTGGTTGACGGTGTCACGCACCGTTGACCAGGTGAAAGCCATCTGGAATGCCACTTTGCAGCCACTTTGCGCTCACTAGCCCGGAGCAGAGAAGCCAAGGCACGAGTGTCTGAAAACAAGGTGCACAATGTCGACACTGAGTTGCTGCCTCGTCTGCTGCTTGAAGCATATACGAGCCAAAATTTGCCATTGTTCCTTCGAAGAGGACTATTCTGGAGCTGTTTGCCATACTTTGACGTCTTGCCTTCCTGTGCCTGGACCTGAGTGTGACAGGTGTGTTTCAGGGGGCGTTGGTTGATGGGGTGTCGTGGTTTGAACCATGCCAGGAACTTGCCCGCAGGCTGAACTGTAACAGGTTTAAGACGGTGGGCCCTATCGCATTCAACTGCTGATAAAGAAGGTGGTTTTGTGGTCATGTCTAAAGGCGTCTTTCTGTCCAAGGCAACGGAGGCAGTTAATTCTGAGTTCAAGTGTCACACAACAGCTGATTTGTTAATAGCAATGTCCAGAGCCAAGAAACTATGTAATAATCTAAAGTTGAACCATCTGGCTAATGTATCAACTTCAGCAAGAAACTAGCAGAGGTGCCAATGAGAGGTCAAAAGACCACCGTTACGATCTGAACAAAGCTAGCAGGGGGAATCTGATGTTTCATTGTCGCGACTGCGGTCGTTTGCCGCATCCTTTATGCTGTGAGGCGTAATTTCTTGTGCTGCATTGTGCTAGACAGACACAGAAAAGTTTGTGCATGAGATGATCGAGGCCACTGAAATTGTAGAAAAAACGCAATCAATGTGTTAACACACCTTCTTTATCGCTCCCTAAGAAAGAGTTCATGCTCTTAAATGCTTCATATTCAACTTTCGTTTTGTTTTTGACAGATCCAAAGTGAATGTTACAAGGCGCCCTTTCTTCATTCTTTTTTTAGGCCACAGTGTATATATTTTGATGTGCTTTCCAATAAACCTTCTTGAAAGTCAGCACTCGCACCGTCGCATTCTTTCCTCATCTTTCTCTTCTTTGCGCTGTTTTGACACGATGAATTACAAACAAGACCATTCATCCGTCTTGCAAAAGTCAATACAGTCAGAGTAGCTGAGATAGTTGGGGCATCCTTCTGAATAATGCAGTCATAAAGACAAGGTTGGGACATAAAGACAAAGACTGTTATTGAATGGCTAATATTAATGTACTTTAGTAATGTGCTTGGTTTGGTTTATGGGGGTTTAACATCCCAAAGTGACTCAGGATGAGGGACGCCTTATGATTTTGCATATTGATATGCTGGGCTTCATAAGAGAAGAAGTACAATAGTTTTTTAAGGCCAGCCGTAGAACAGGAAGCAATGAATCTACACTAATATCAAAGAATGAAGGCTCAAGCATGAGAGTGTAGCTAAAAGGTTATATGACAAACATGAAAAGCTTTGGAGAAATTCAAGTCGATGACACTTGCCTATAATAAAGAATCTAAATTTGGGTGAAAATCTGTTGTGAATTCAAAAAGTTGGATTGCACATTAGTAAAGAGAATGGGAGCCGTGATGACTGGTATAGAAATATTAGTTTGAATTATGGTGGCAAGTAATATGCGGACTCATTTCGTGCCCTAACAGTTCATGCAAAATGCACATCAATAAAATAGGAGAACAGTTTGGGGATCAGAACGGTTTCCAGCCTTAATTATTGACAGGTCAGCTTCAGGTTGTCAGGGATAGAACCAAGAGGTTTGGATTGGCTAACAATTATTCGTAAAATCTGTCTTCAGATATCCTCAGTAGTTTAAAGTATGTCAGAAGGCTTCTCACACAGCCCTCAGGTACTCGAAAGCTTGTGCTTATCAATGACTTTCGAGACATGATGAGAAGCAATGGTTAATGCAGTGAAATGGGTAACAAATAACTGATTTTTCTCAAGAAAGTGCCCATGGAATATGCTGTCAAACAAATTCCCAAGGATCCTTCAATTAAGCCCAAAATGACAGTTTATGGGTAGCCACTTTGTTATAACCATCACATACAAAAAAAAGAGACACCAGAAGCCCTCCTTATTCACTGAAAACAAGGGAGAATTACGAGACATCATTCCGGCACACAAAATCACACGGATGAAGAGAGTAGACTCCATGGACACCATATTTCAACTGAGGTTTATTCCACAACACAGGCTTTTTATGTGCAAAGGGGTACTACTAGTGATCCCTGGGGCTGAAAAGTATTTCCGCCACCAGATAACAATTATTCAGGACGGCAAAAACCAAAACACAAAAAAACATAGGGGTAAAGGTATCTTGCCACTCACATTAAACACATCGGCACGCCTATGCATCACCTACCTGGCTGACCCAACAAACATATTTGCCTCCAGATAACCTATTTCTTTTTCTGGAGCGCTGCAGAAGGGCTGCTGACGTAATTCTCTTTTTCAGCAGAGATACAAAAGGCTTAAAAAATTTCCCAGCCCTTTCAAGTGCTAAACTTGCACAAGGCATGTGTTTCTTTCAAAAACGCCTTGCATGCTCGCTTGTGCGAGCAAAGGCGAATGTGCTCAGCTAAATGACCTCTGCCACTTAATGAATCAGCTGTCCTGCAATGTTCAAGCAAGCGTTCATTGATGCAAGCCTCGTCTGTCTAATGTAATGTTTGCCACAGGCAAGGAGGATGCTGTACACCATGTCAACCGCATGTTTAACGATCCATATGTATCAGCAGCGCGAACACCACACAGGAAGAAGAAGGAGAAGAAGGTAAAGAGCGCTGAACTTCCAACTTTTATTTGAGCAAAAATTGAACCCGCACTTTTATACACATACCAGGTAAAATCCCACCAGGGGGGGTAATCAAGGCGTGCTATCGAATTGGGACCAACACGATGTCCAGGGCATCGAAATGATAACTACTATCACACTATACAAAGACTTCCATGAAAAGCACGAATGACATGCGGAAAAAACAAGACAATGTAAAAACAGGGCTGAGTGTGCGCAAGTGGAAAAATGGAAAAGAACAGGGTTGAGGGCGCGAATTTTGCTAAAACTATGAGAAGGCAAGAACACGGAAAAAAAGGTAAAAACAGGGTTGAGTGTGCGAAAATGGAAAATAATGGAAAAACAGGGTTGAGGGCGCGAATTTTGCTAAAAGAAAAAAACGTGAGAAGGCGAGACACGGTAACAACGTAAGCGATGCGAAGGGATGAGCGCCAACAATTAACACGGCTAGAACTAAAATGCAGTGTGCCCCTAAAAACCAGGTAAAATCAGGTAAAACCAGAGAGAAAGGTGATTTCTTTTTCAGATAATGAGATGGAAGGGGTGCTTACGCAACCTTCTTTGAGCCCTGAGATGTAGGTAGCTTCAATGATTTCGCGTGTTAATTGGTTTTTATGTTTCTTTAAGACGGTTGCTTTCTTAAAATGAGGAATGCACTTCTTTTGGCTGTCACATACGCTGCAATGGGCGGGCAGGTTCCTCAACGGCGCCCCAGTTAGATCGTTCCTATGTTCCATTAACCTTTCGTTTAAGCATCTTCCTGTTTGGCCTATGTACGCCTTACCGCAAGCTAAAGGTATAGAGTATACAACACCCTCCGCACAAGGCACAAAAGGATCTCGGTGCCTGGTTGTACAGCCACTATTCTTTTTCTTTTTATTAACTTTGTTGCACAGGCTCGACAGGCGCAGAGGCGCAGAAATAAAAGTTGGAAGTTCAGCGCTCTTTACCTTCTTCTCCTTCTTCTTCCTGTGTGGTGTTCGCGCTGCTGATACATATGGATCGCAACCAACTAGCCCGACAGATGGTGTTATTGATGTTTAACGAGGGGTTTGGTGTGCTTAGTTTTGTAGGCAGGCTTTTTCGTAACGTCATTTATCAGGTGGCACATGCATCCCAGCTTTCCCAAGCTGAAAATACGACATGTACATCGTGTTTGTCACTAGCCTTCTTGAGGCGGTGTGACACCTGATGGCAATAGGGCACAATGACAGGTCACTGTTCCGAATGTGCGTTGTCTTCCGGCTTGCGCTGCCCAGCACACTTCATCTCTCGAACCTGGCTTTCTACCACTAAGGCTACAATTTCTCCTGTGAAAACTGCCTGCTCCAGTCTCCTTACTTGCGCATTGATGCTGTCACAGAGTCGTGACAGCGTCAATGCCGAAGTAAGGCGACTGGAGCAGGCAGGCAGAAAAAGAAATAGATTATCGCAACGCAAATGTGTGTTGGGTCAGCCAGGTAGGCAATGTTTAGTCACGCCAATGCATTCAACTTGAGTGACAAGCTAACCTTACGCCTATGTTTTTGTTTTTGCAACCTTGAATAATTGTTACCTGGTCGAGGAAACACTTTTCAGCCACAGGGGTCACTAGTACCACTTTGCATGTAAAAAGCTCATGTTGTGGAATCAACCTCAGTTGAAGTATGGGGTCTATGGAGTCTACTCTCTTCGTTCATGTGTTTTTGTACACTGGAATGATGTCTCATAATTCTACCCAGAACCAATTAGCTCAGCTCTCCATGCTTAGCAAAAACAAGGCAGCAGTAATGAAACCAGTTCTCATGTGTGCACTTTTTCTTTTACATCTGTGACCTGCGATGAGTGGCATAAAAACACATATTTAAGTTAACACACATGCATCATAATGTTAATATTCGTAGTCAAATAGTATCACATAATGCAGCCAAAAACATGCAGACATTTCGCACTTAATGCATAGAATGCAACGGTTAAAAGACGAGCAATATTGAATGTAAAACTTCAAATGGCCTGCAACCGGCCCATTCTGACAACCAACTAATATTACTCATATAAACATGTAAACATATCAGGCCAGAGCTATCCAAACTGCTCCAAGCAGTAGCATTAAGGAAAAGAGCAATGAAAGTAAGAGAACATTTCATGGCAACCACAAGAACAAAGCACAATGCAGTAACAACTTACAACACAGCTTTTGACTTCATCTGGTGGCCACAAAATCCATGCCATTGACTCGGACTGGAAGACAGATGTGCCACCTGCGGATACCAATTTCCCATTATCACTATGACAGGAGTACAAAAACAAGCATGCGAACTCGGTCCAACAGTGAATATCACATGAATGTAAAAAGATCAGGAAAAATATACTTGCCCAAGTATACGCCTCAATACAAAGGAAAACTACCCTGTTTAAAATGCATCAGTTCCCCTAGCACTAGTAAAGGAATCTTGCTATGAGCAAAACAAATCTGCGTTCGAAAGCGTAGATAAACATCGTAATAACTGAGACAATTATTGCGTCACTTGTTTTCCTCAGAAACCAATTTTCAAACAGCAGAGTGATCGAAATGCAAGATCCTATACTCTGGGTAGCCAGAAACGCTATCGGTATCATAAAAAAAAAATCTTCACATACTCATTTAAAAATTAGATCCTGACGGCCGGAAATTAACTTTCGTTGGTAACTGCAACCTGAGACAGTGCTTTCTTTATAGTGGGGTTTGAATTCAGATGCGGAAAATGGGCACTGATCGTATTGGAGGGTTCCGGATTAATTTAGACCACCTAGAATTTCTTAACGTGAGCTGACATCGCACAGCACAGGGGCATTCTTTTTTTCATTTCACCTAAATCGAAATGCGGCTACTGCCATCAGGATCGACCCCACGACCTAAGGTTCAACAGTCTAGGGCCAAGCAAAAACCGCGGCGAATAAAAAGTGTTTCAATCCCCCTCAAAGTGCTAACGCTATCTTGAAAGACAATCATACATTTTACGCACAGCCAAAGTGCCGGTCCTTGAAACGTGCGCGGTGGTGTGAACAAGCATGGGCAGAAACGCGTAGAACGAGGCATATACGAGGACAAATCTGTGCTCAACAAGAAACAAAACGCGCAAACATGCGCATACCAAAATCATGCAAAGCTAGCGCACGCACGGTCGCATCCCCTTTGCCAAAACAAGTACCGACAGCGACAATTCTTGGCAGAGCAACTCACCGCGGCGACAACAAAAGCGCCTTAAACGCTTTTTATAGCATTGAACACGAATACTGCAGCAGTACGACAGGTCACCGTTCCAGCATTATATGCTTCGGATAAAGCACGAGTACTGCTTACCTTTTCAGATGATTGCGTAGTCGTGCAGAACGCTGTTTGCCTTCGTGTCACGGCCACTACACCAACCAGTGAGAGTTCAGCACGAGTGCTACGTAGCCGGCACTCTCTACCCCGTAGTCACACAGAAGAAAATATTCCGGGCCTTATTTGGAACATTTCCACCGCGACACTGCCCGCGCGTCTTTGTGCCTGGACACCCATCCTGGACTACACAAAGAAGCGCACAGACTGAAAAGTTAGAGAGACCAGAAAAATGACACTTTGCCTCGAATAGGCTACGTCGACAGCACTGCGCGATTGTGCACCCTTGAGCAAGAAGAAACACACGCAAACCACAACACAGTTCACGACGGCTCACAATCCAAGTAGCGAATTGTAGCAAGCGCCGAAGCGCGATGCACGCGACGCAGCACCCGAACCGCCATGAGGGTTATACAGAAAAATAGCTACCGGCAGCCGCCTGGCGGTGACAACCAGTTTTTGTTTCGGTTTCGTTGTGAAAAAGCTTGTATCCTACTTTTTATTTTATTTTTGGTATTTTTTTTTGGGTATTCAGCCGTATCGGCATCCACAGAAATTGCAGCGATTGCGAGCAATTACCACTGGTAGAAACGCGCGAATTAACGACCTGTTGCTTGCGCTGCGGTTGAAAAATGCCTGAGTTCTCACGTCAGTATGGCTTGCTGCTTTGCTCATTCACGAAATTACATGCCGATTTCTGTTTGTATGGGGAAGTTTTTTTTTATATTGATGGGAGATCAGCAAGGCTAACAAAATACCCAACGTAGCAGTCGTAGAGAGTAGGTTGTCGTAAAAACATGGTGACGCTGTTTGATCGGCAGCACGACGTGAGAGGCGGCAGCGTTGAAACGCGCGTCGAGAGAACAACCTCCATGGTATATGCTTTCTTGAGACTACAGTGAAGGTGTGCATTTTTTATAGTGGAGTTCTCTCTTCCAACGTGAAAACCAAATCAATTCTTAGTATGAAATATGCTGTGTAATTTATATCCTCATATTGTGTTTATATATATCTGCATTTCTATTTTGAAAAACAGTGTTGTACTGGTAATTGTGTACCAAGGTGCATGTATAAGAGTGCAGCCTTGTCGAAATATTCTGTGTATGTATTTGTATTCGTAACCCTTCTACAAAGAAGCTGTGTGGCCAGCTATGTGGTTAACAATTTGTTAATTGAATTAGTATTGAAATGCACGCTCAATAAAATTTTCTGAATGAAATTGAGTGTTCGGATTCAGGCATGCAGGGCTCTGCAAACCTGCAATTTATTATTTTGTGAACAATGAAGTTAAACTTTTTCTCAAATATTTTGCTAATGATAATCTAAGCCCAAGTATATAAATCGTTACTTTTTAAAAAAATTTTCTGAAACTGTCAAGTCAACAAATGCACGTGTAAAAAAGAGAAATTTGTCTTGCAGTTTTTGTTCTAACAGCATAAAGTGCCAAGTGTACAGTCTTTGTCAAAAGTAACCAGGCTGCATGGTTTGCTTCTAGCTTGTATAGTGGAGCCCTTGTGTTATTCCTAAGGATCAAAACGTGTTGGAAGGTAATAAGACCCTCAGTCCTTACCTTTAGCTACCATTCCAGCTTTAGGGAAGCTGTGAGGGATCCACTGTACGAGCTAGAAGCAAACCATGCAGCCTGGTTACTTTTGACAAAGACTGTAGGTTTGATGGATTTGACTCACTGGGATTGTTAGTGCATTGATGAGTTTCATTTTGTCAACCATATAGGCACATGCATGCAGTATCTGCTGCCCAGCATCGGCCATTCAAATACAGCCATGGTTTGTGCCATGCCAAACAAGTAGGTACAGTCGTGGGTAATAAAGATTAGCACACATGACGGAACACCAGAGAGCCGGAATGACAACGCCTGGCACTGCGGGTGGCGGACAGGCTGATAACGGGAGTGCCGGGCCGTTCCTATTCTACAGTATTAAGGGGGTCTGCCACGGACAGTAAAATTACTGCGGACTGCCACGGACAGCAAAACTGCTGACTAAAAGCAGCGCTATCATCTATTTTTCCCGCGAGTTCCTTTTGACAAACCATCGCGGACATAAAAAAACAGTAATAAAAAGAAGCCATCTGTGCTCATGATAACCGAGCCAAAATAAATTCCGCAAGCACAGTCACGTAGGGTCGGCACTTCAACGCTCGGGCGGTGCAAGCTTGATAAAGCTTACTTCCTGCCGTCCCCCCCCCCCCCCCCCCCCAACCAAACATGGAAACGGCCCGTTAGGCAGTTCTGCCTACCGCAGCGCTGCGTGGTGAGATATACGAATTCTGATCGCCAGTGATCTGTGCTAATATTTTTTGCTCGCGACTGTACACATCCATAGGCTCCCACCGTGGTTTCCACATAGTCCAGTGTTGCCTGCCAGGCCCACCGAGATAATCACGATGGATACCACCAAGCCCATCCCGTCCCATCGTGCTCACTGAAGTGTCCAGCGTGGTTTCCATTCAGCCCAATATTGTTTACTGAAAGTGCCAGTGCAGCCACCACAATTTCCACTCAATCCAGGGTGGCCCAAAGTCGCCATTAGTGCATCCAGCATCTCTCCCATTCGCTCCACCAGCACCCAGCGTGGAAAACAACACTTCCAATCAGCCCACCGTTTTCTCCAACATGGAAACCAACACTTCCATTCGGCCCACCGTTTTCTCCAACGTGCCTTTTGCTGGAATTTTCAACAGGGGTTATTTAGGGATCAAGTCTTCGGAGTCCTGTGGGCACACGTATATTTATTTAGAGATTTCAGTGAGCGAAACAGCTGACCCTTCCCCTTTATTAAAGCAGGAAAATGACTAAGATATGTTGTTTGGGTGCAGCCTCTCTTCCTTTCTATTTTTTTTACCAGGGGCGTATGACACCCCCGAAAAATATTTCTGGCTACACCACTGCTCCAGGGGTTTTCACCGGGGATAAAGAGCGACGTTTTTTATCGACACCTTGAGCAACTTTTTCTGTTGCGCATTAGCCATTAAAGCGTAATTTCGCTTCGCTGTATAGTATAGGATATCATGCAAGGTATTTTCGTGCATGTGCCGGACAAGGCTCCCGTTCGCTGTCAGCTGATAGCGAATTCAGTGCGAAAATGAGAAAGACGAAGTTTGCATGCACCGCTGTTAATGCACGCGTACGCAAACGAAGGCGAAAAAAAGAGTACTTATTTACGCGGATTACGACCGAAAAAAAAAAAGACGAAGAACAGACTGGCGATGCATTCTGAGTGCCACATACGCTGCTCCGGTCACGAGGCGTTCGTTGTTCGGTTCTTATTGAGTACACGATTGTAACATGTGGGACGCTCGCGAGGTAAACAATACGCGACGACGGCGAAGAGAGTTTGCACGTTGCTGAGGCAACACATTACTGTTGCACATGTGGGGCTGACGTCGCACCATGAGAACGGCGCAAGATGAACAATGAAAGGTCACACTTACCGGTATTTCTTGTCCAAGAGAGAGAGAGAGAGAAATGGACGGAAAGGCAGGTAGGTTAACCAGGGGATGCCCAGTTGGCTACCCTACCCTTGGGGAAGGAAACCAAGGGGAAAAAAGTAAAAAGAGCTGCAAAGAAATGAGTTTTTCAAGTGTCCATCGACCATCGTCAAGGGGACAGAGGGCACGCACTAAAAACTTAGATTATAGACGGGAATACAACCTCGAGTCCTTTAAGAATCTCAGGAGTGCTTTCACCACTTTATTTTGTGTGGAAGGTTGTGTCCAAAGCTCCAGAACGTTGGACTCTGTTAAAGGACGCGAGTCCAAGCGGAGCAGAGAAGCAATTAGGAAACCGCGCTCTCGCTCAAAACGAGGGCAGTCACAGAGGAGGTGTCCGATCGTTTCATCGCAACCGCACTGCTCACACGCTGGAGAGCCTGCCATTTTCTGTCTGACCAGTTTTGCCGAGTGGGGGCCTGGGCCGGGCGCAAGCCCGACGTTGAGCTCTGCCGCTACAGCAGCATATATTTCCACGCAGAGCGGGTAGCTGGTCCTCCCAGATGCGAATCAAAGCCGCTGTTGCCTCATCAGACCAGTTGACACGCCTATGGGAGGACGATTCCTGCGGCACTGCTGCTGCTTCGCCGTCCTTTCCGTGGGCGCCGCCATTTTGTGGGTTTCTCGCAAACAGGGATTAGCCGACCCGGTTTACGGTAACCGCGGTTGGTGGCGGTTTGGCGTTCCGTGTGAGCGCTGCTAACTATAGTTACGGATAACCGCAGTTGACTCAACAGTGTTTAAGGGTGCCCGTGTAAATTCAGTATAAGACACAAACTTTGCGAAAAGGTTGCAAGGGGCGAGTATATATAAGAATGACATCGAGAGAAGAAGAGGAATCACTTAAATTAAAATTTAGTGCGTAGGTACCTTCTCAGATAAGCTTTCCATTCATTCACAAACGCCGCCGGACATTTCCGTGTGGAAGTCAGCAGCTATGCAATCCTAAGCTCGTAAATTTTATGTTCTCAAGTCGTTGTAAATGTACGACACAAAAATGGCAATTATCGTGATGAGCATATTTACCAGTTCTGTATTGTGGCTTGCTTTTCTAGAGCATACACACTTGGAAGTGTTGGTAAACCTTGGAAAACAACATTGGTAGCTATGAAAATGCCTGTCTTAAAAACATATTAAGACAATTGTGTGAAGTGGATCGAAAATATGGTGCATCAGAGAGTTATTTCAATCGATGTGCGATACATGGGACGAACAGGTTGGAGTTTGGATAATATGCTCGGAGACTATGATCGTGAGATAGAAAATTTACGCTGCATTGCTTCGTGTTGTTTTTCTTGTCGATCTTCTGACTACGGAGATTGCACTTGCATTCTTTAAGGCCTTTCTTGGCTCATGAGTAGCGTGGACGGAAGTTGTAGACGGAAGTTTGTGGACGGAAGTTGTCCGCACGAAATGTCAATGAACAGTTTATAAACAGCATATATGCAATAAAGTAAAAAGCCTAAAATTGGAAAAAATAAGAAAGAAAGCATAATAATAAGAACAAAAAATGAGAATAGGAAAATAAAATCGAACAAAAATATAAATAACAAAATTAAATAAAAATAAAAAATGAAGAAATTGAATATGGAAGGACAAAGAGAGGAAAAAGAAAGGCTTCCACATTTGCGCTTTTAAGCAGACTTCAGTGCGATCCTGTAATTTTTTTTTCATTTCTTAACGCAGGTAGGTGCAGCACGAGGGCCTCCTTCTTGGAAGAATCGAGGAAGTGCCTGCCACCAAGTGTACGTACACCCCAGCTACGCCTGCTGCTGTAGACTTACACTTATTTACAGCTAAGCATGGCCAGGGCGAGGAAATTATTTTTATTCGTTTATTTATCTATATTTCCTCAAAGGTCCTTTTCGGGACATTACATGAGGGGTGCGGATAACACGGCAAAAAATATTATACATTAATAAAAAAAATGAACAAAAATTACGTTGATGAATAGGCTTCCTCGACAGGTCTTGAACAGTCGATGATTCATGATGGTGGCCACTTCAGCAGCGAGGTCATTCCAGCCACGTGCATTCTTTAAGAAAAATGATTGCTGGAATGTGGTGGCATGTGCACGTTCAGGGTAAACAGCGTTCGGGTAGTTATGGCGGGAAATGCGATGCACACGTGGAATTGATCAGTTGGCTTCTGGAATGTTGTGAAATAACTTGTAAAATAAGCAGAGACGTGCTGCGTTCCGACGGGTGACTAGCGTAGGAAACTGCAATCGTGATTTTAGACCTGAGATGCTGGTATGATAGGAGTAGTCAGATGAGATGAACCTGGCGGCACGATTCTAAACTAACTCAATGTTATTAATTAGGTTAGTCTGATGGGGATCCCAGGCAGAATTGCATATTTAAGACCTTGCCTTGCCTTTCAGCCAGCTATTACCCAACAGGCGATGCCACACCATTTAGTATCTGCGCCAGGAACGTATACTGAAGTCACGCGTTGTTGCGTCTTTTCAAAACAACGTTCTTTGTTTAAATCACCGGGAGGTGTAGATAAATGGGCCGCATCTAGTACGAATCAAAGCTATACATCACGAAGACGATTTTCAAAGCTGTAGAGTTTGAGCAATTGGAACAGTGTGCGTTACTTGTAGCTTTAAAAGTTAGCGTTGCTGGTGACGTTTCTTAGACAAAAAAAATTATGGAAGATTTCGCGTGGTTATGCCAAATGCGAACTAGATGCACTATCATTTCGGTTTTTATTATCTCATAGACCATTCTCTATTTTACATTCATAGCTCGCTAAGAGTCCTCGTAGCACTCCTGGCGCAGTGTTGTAGAGGATACGCAATGCGTCACTGCGCTGCGATGGCCAGTGCCGCCAGCGGTTGGGCCTTCGACATCCAGGTTGCTATTACCGAGCAAGCTATCGTGGCTCATCATAAATTGAACGTCCCCGCAGGGAGGCGTCTGCAGCATGCAGACGTTGGTGAGTGGCGACACCACGGGGTTAACCCGAGCATCCGCAGGGACATCCCCGCAGGGGGATGATGGTGAACAATGCGTCACCACGGACCCGAGCATCCGCGCTTAGCCGTGCGTGGCATCGCCGTGTCCGGGGAAAAGGGGATCCTGGTGGTTGAGCCGATGCCGAGCGTTTGGACCCTTAAGGCCCCTCGGCGGAGGCAACACACCACTTTGGCCCCAGCTTCCTGCAGACGGCACCTCCGGCCTGACCCAACCGGAGGAAATCGGCAGTCGCCTTTTCCTGTCCTCCCCTCTATCTTTCACTTTCCTATTTCCTTTCTTACAACTCTCCTGTCTCCTCCTCTCTTCTTGGCTTTTCCTCTTTTTCCCGGCGGTGAGGGTTAACCGTGTGTGACCAACTACCCTGAGTTGAGTCATATTAGGTTATAGTTAAGGTGTACAGCTGGCGTGGGCAGGGCTTGTATTCCAAGTTCCTGTCGCGTCCCCTTGTTGGACTCCATGGTGGGTGGCTGGCACCATGACCGAAAAACATCTATTTTTTATGGCTCCCCCCCTTTCAAAACCTGATCGCTCTCTGAAAAGAGGGCGGACCGATGCAAGCGACTTTTTCCAAAAAAGAAAGATAACTTTCCCGAAATTCCATGTTGTACATAGCAATGCAGAAGAAAAACAAGCAAGACTGATATCCCCGTTCCTGGTAGCAAAGTGCTTGACAGATACCTTGGGCCTTGGGTACAAGGTATCAAAAATGGCCAGTGGTGACTTACTACTCGAATTGCATGACACCGTCCAGTACTCTAAACTCTCAAACCTCGTGTCCATAGGGGAGATTCCGATCTCCGTTACTTCACATCGATCTCTAAATACTGTCCGAGGCGTCATATCTGAAATCGACTTTGTCCACCTCTCTGAAAAAGAAATGCTTGAGGGCCTTACTGATCAAGATGTCATAAATGTTCAGCGAATAAAGATCAGGAAGGACAACAAAGAAATTGACACGAAACACCTCATCCTCACTTTCAACACCAGCATACTGCCTGAAAGCATAGAAGTCGGATATCTGAAAATAAATGTAAGACCGTATATTCCCAACCCACGCAGATGTTTCAACTGCCAGAGATTTGGCCACGGCTCACAGAGTTGTCGCGGCCGCAAAACTTGCGCAAAATGCTCTTCGAAGGAACACCAATCCGAAGAATGTGTTGCTAACCCACGGTGTGCAAACTGTGAAGGAGACCATGCTGCCTACTCCAGAGCTTGTCCTTCATGGAAAAAAGAAAAAGAAATTATTACTCTCAAGAGTACACAAAACATTTCTTTCAAAGAAGCACGAAGGCAATACGCTCAGACAAACAAATTCACCTTCACTGCAAAAACAAACTTCGCCGATGTGGTGCGTGGGCGCGGCACACCACACCAGGCTACGGCACCTGTCCAGGCCACACGCAGTGAGCCTGTGGCGGGGCCACCCGTGCCCCCGTGTGGAGTAGCTGGCGCTACTCCGCAAACCCCAAAGGAGGCAACGCAGACCCCCGGGTCGGCGGGCCTCAAGACCTCTTCCCACAGGTCGAGGTCAAACTCGAACGCGAACGTGCCTTCTGCACGGTCGTCCAGCGCCTCCGCAGAGGCGATGGACACGACCCCGGGCAGCCCCGCGCCGTCCACGTCGGACGGTCGGCGGAGCTCTCTGGATCGATCAAAAAAAGACAGGCCCCGAGTCACAGGGCCATCAAAAACTTGATCTAGTTTTTCACCCGATACAAACACAAAAATAAGATGGCTTTCATAATACAATGGAATTGTAGAGGACTTTTAAACAATTACAGTGACATAAAAGACATACTAGGAGCACACACTCCTGTCGCCTTATGTCTACAAGAAACAAATTTAGGTCCCCAAAAAAATAACTTTCTTAAGAATTACACTGTTTTCCGCCGCGATCGGGAACAGGCGAGCCGACTATCGGGAGGCGTAGCCATCATAGTGAAAAGCGGCGTCCCTGCTCAAGAGATCAGACTCAAAACAAAACTTGAGGCAGTTGCAGTCAGCATTGTCAGCTACAAAACAATTACAATCTGCTCTGTATATATTCCTCCACATCTCACACTAACAGTCCACGATCTACAAGGCCTCATTGATGAACTTCCAGAACCATATCTAGTAGTCGGGGATTTTAACGCTCACTCCCCTTTTTGGGGAAGCGAGCACTGTGACTCTAGGGGTCAAATAATTGAAGATTTTATCCTCACAAGTAATGTATGTCTTTTAAATACAGAAAAAGCCACATACTGCTCCCCTACCTCAGGGAAAATGACCTTTTTAGATTTGTCGTTTAGTTCACCTTATGTTTTTAACGATTTTAACTGGGACGTCATTGACAATCCATATGGCAGCGATCACCTCCCTGTACTAATCACTTTAACATCCCCACCGGAAATAATCGCCACAAGGCCACGGCGTTGGAAGCTTCACCTCGCCGACTGGTCACTTTTTAGAGCAAAGGCAACTTTAGAAGATATAGTTTTAGGAAATCTTACCGTTGACCAGATAAACGAAAAGTTCACTAATTGTATCATAACTGCCGCACTCACAGCTATTCCTCAGTCATCAGGAGTGGCGCGACAAAACCATAAAGTATGGTGGACAAGAGACTGTAAAGAAGCGAAAAAACAACAAAACAGAGCTTGGGGTAAATTCCGTAGGTATCCGACGCATGAAAATTTCCTAAATTTTAAAAAAGCAAAAGCTAAAGCTCGGTATGTCCGTCGCAGTGCCGAAAAAGCTTCATGGCAGAATTATGTTTCAACTATCAACAGTCAGATCCCATCTAAAAAAATGTGGGAGCAGGTTCGAAAAATAAACGGTAACTTTTCACCATTTACAATTCCTTTTTTAACAACACCCGGAACACAAACAAGCATAGACGAACAGGCAGACATCTTAGGAGAACATTTCACTGCAGTTTCAAGTTCATCACACTACACGCAGTCCTTTTTAAAATACAAAAATACAGCTGAAAAACAGAGGCTCCCAACAACTGGAGGTGCAAATGAAAAATACAATAGTCTAATTACCCGCCAAGAAATCAACAGAGTACTGTCTGCCGGGAAAAAACTGCTCCAGGACCCGACCATATACATTATGAAATGCTTGCACATCTTTCTGAGCCTGCCATAGAAGCACTTTTGAGATTCTTCAACACAGTTTGGATGTCAGGGAAAATACCTGAAGCCTGGAAGAAAGCTATTATTGTACCGTTCCTTAAACCTGGTAAACCCCCAACCTCTCCTAGCAATTATAGACCCATAGCCTTAACCAGTTGCCTCGCCAAATCCTTCGAAAGTGTCCTAAATATCAGACTAACCTTTGTTCTTCAATCCTGTGAACTGCTTGATATCCATCAGTGTGGATTTAAGAAAGGATGCTCCACTACAGATCACCTAGTCCGTCTCGAAAATACAGTCAGAGAAGCTTTTATACACAAACAGCACTGTCTTAGCGTCTTTTTTGATTTAGAAAAAGCACATGATACAACCTGGAGGTTCGGGATTCTCCAGGACTTAGCTGAGCTCGGCATCCGTGGCAGAATGCTCAACTGCATTAAAGACTTTTTGTCAAACCGCTCATTTAATGTCCGCCTAGGCTCGACCCTTTCGAGGGACTTCATTCAGGAAAATGGAGTTCCTCAAGGGTGCATTTTAAGCACAACTCTCTTCGTTGTAAAAATGAATTCTATTAGAAAAATAATCCCAAGGTCCATTATGTATTCAATGTATGTTGATGATCTTCAGATAGCATGTACATCTTCCAATATATCCACATGCGAACGACAACTACAGCTTACAATCAACAAAATGGCAACATGGGCAGACAAGAATGGTTTCCAGTTCTCAACACAAAAAACAGTGGCCTTACTTTTTTCACTCAAACGAGGCTTGTACACAAATCCAACATTACACCTCAACCAAACCGAGCTGCCTTTCAAAAAGGAACACAAATTTCTAGGCATCACCTTCGATAAAAAACTTACTTTCCTGCCTCACATAAACGCACTGAAAAAGAAGGCGTCGCTAGCACTGAACATACTGAAAGTCCTTTCACGCAAACACTGGGGTTCTGATCGGGTATGTCTTCTAAACATTTATCGCTCTGTAGTACGTTCCATTCTGGATTATGGTTGCATAGTGTATGGATCAGCAAGGCCATCGTACTTGAAGCGACTGGATCCTGTGCACAATTTGGGATTGCGCCTTTCAACTGGTGCATACAGGACGTCACCAATAAAAAGCCTGTACGTAGAGACCAATGAACCACCACTCGCAGACAGACGAACTATGCTCACATGCTCATACATTTTAAAGATCCGTTCCCAGCCTAAACACATCTGTTACCCACTCGTTACAAAGTGCCCATCCCGAACACTATTTACCAACAAACCTCTAGCAATCAGACCACTTCTTCTCCGCTTTGAAGAGAAATGCCAAGAACTAGACATAATGAACATATTACCTAATATTGCCCGCAAACCTGATCCACTCCCGCCTTGGTACTGCCTACCATCTGTGTGCGACTTCACATTAACACAATTTCGGAAAAAACATGCACCACATGAACAAATATTACAAGAATATTTAGCACTCAACGAAAAGTACGGAGAATACGAAGCATTTTATACCGATGGATCAAAATCGGTGCACTACGTGGGAAGTGCTGTAGTTCAGAATAATTGGGAAAAAATAGTACGGCTACCTGAGTGTACATCCATTTTCACCGCCGAGTGTTACGCAGTCTTGGTGGCTGTAGAAAAAATAATAAATGAGAACATTCAGAACAGCATCATTTACACTGATTCTCTGAGCATACTAACCTCACTTCACCATAGCAATGCAGTGACACCACTAATCGGGGATATCATACATAACATAACAAGCGCCACAATACAGGGACAAGACATAAAATTTTGCTGGGTTCCCAGCCACATTGGAATCGCTGGCAATGAGAAAGCAGATGAATGTGCTGGAAAAGCTCGAAACAAAGAAATAAAGAAAGTGTACATTCCCTACAAAGATGGTATGAAGTTGGTGCAGTGGAAATTAAGAAATAAATGGCAGTCGCAATGGAATATCGAAAGAAAAAATAAGCTACATTTAGTAAAACCCATCCTAGGCGAATGGAAATCATGCTCACACCAAAAACGATTCATCGAAGTTATTTTATGCCGTCTCCGTATAGGACACACACATCTCACACACAACTTCCTGCTAACAAAGAAAGACAAACCTGTTTGCGAGCAATGCGGACATGAACTTACCATAAACCACATACTACTATCATGCACAAAACTTGAATCATTAAGAAAAAAATATTTTGCAACATTTTACAAAGAACATATCCCATTTCATCCAGCGTTGATTTTAGCTGAAGATGCACCCGTTAGTATGCTTGATGTTTTTAGCTTTTTAAGGGAAGCCGGTGTTCTTCAAAACCTGTAATGTTCCGACCCTGTGCTTCTTTACTTAGAACGATACACCTCAGCCACTTTCTCAGTCCTGAGAAGGAGGCTGAGGTATTTATGAGTAGTTGGGAACCTCGAGATCCTTGGCAAGCCAAGGATGTCCACGGAGGTGCACCAACTTTTAAAAGCTTCTGCAAACAGCCATTTCTAAAAAGTTTGTATTTAATCAGCCAGGTAATAAAAATAACTTTTAGGCCCTTTACACCACCGTTTTTATCAACTTTGTTTTCACACTCTGCTCAAGCCAACCTTTCCATACCTTGTTCTTGGCGCATGATAGCCTTAGCTGCTTATGCGCCAATAAACCTAACACAACAACAACATAAATTGAACGCTACCTGCCACAGTGGGCAGTTTGCTCAAAATATGGAGCGCAGGTTGAGATGACGCCCCAAGGTCACGTGACCCAGTCGGCCCACCCGCCACGCGGTGGGTGGCACCCAGCTCTTCAAGGTTGCAGAAGGACCAGGCCTACATCGGTGAAATCGGCGAGGGGGGCTCTGGTGCCGACGCGCCAAAATCCACAGAAAAGCAACCTAGGTGGCGCCTGGCCAAGCTAAGTCACAGGAGTTTGTGACGTCCTCACAATCTTCCCACAGAGAGAAGCCCCACAGAAAGCGGCTAAGCTGCTTAGCGGAAGCCCTAGTGCTAAGATTACCCAAACTTGGCTAGGGTTTAATTGAAAGATTCGGCTAGAACAGTCATGCTGCGGCTAAGCCGTAGCCTTGTTCAGCCAGTAATTATGTATTTCTTTTGTTTTCTTTTTCTGTCTCTTGGCTTGGTCTTGGTTTGGCTTGACTTGGCTTGGCACCGATCTGCACAGGCGCGTAACCGAGCAAGTCGAGGCAGAAGTACAGCTAAAACGGGCTTGGGTTACGCACCGATTCCCATAAACGGCTTTCGCCGTAGAATAACGTATGGAGCTAGGCTAACTGCTAGGGCTGCACTTTAAAAGTTGGATTTGTGACAAATTATACATATTTTTAGCTCAACCAGGACAGGAACACAAAGAACCAAAAGACAAACACGAGCGCTAAATTGCAACTGATTTATTGAGGGAACCACGACGGCATAAATATCCATAGGCCTGCGCGAGCGCAGCCCAACAAGTCACTTGGGAACAGCCAGAGAAAAACGTCATCACACTAGACGTGATAGAAAATTCACCTCAGCATTGTAAAAGGCAACTGAAGTGTCACTCACACAATCTGGTCCTGATTTTCATATAAAAAATGCCTCTAAGGCTGCACTTGTCTACCCTCCAGTGGAAGAACAGGCAGGCAGGAAGAAAGGTTTGGTTTGGTTTCTGGGGTTTAACGTCCCAAAGCGACTCAGGCTATGAGAGACGCCGTAGTGAAGGGCTCCGGAAATTTCGAACACCTGGGGTTCTTTAACGTGCACTGACATCGCACAGTACACGGGCCTCTAGAATTTCTCCTCCAAAGAAATTCCAGCCGCCACGGCCGGGATCGAACCCGCGTCTTTCGGGACAGCAGCCGAGCACCGTAACCGCTGAGCCAACCGCGGCGGCGCAGGAAGAAAGGTCACTTTTGAAGGACTATTCCTGCATAAGGAGCGTGGCGTTTAGCGCACTGTTGCCAGGAAGTATAAACTTTTGTCGAAAGTTTAAAGCTCTTTCGGGTTTGCTTCTGACCCACGCCGTATGGCTCGTTACGCATCCCCAGCGTTCCAAGTCTCTTGAAGGTAAGAGAAGCTTCGAAGGTTAGGACTCTCACGGATGCTACAACCGCCCCACTACATGGCTTAGTGGCGAATCTCTGTACACTTCAGACTTGTTTAATGAGAAAGCAATTCTAGGCAATGTCGGCGAGGTCGTCTCCGCAAAACGTGTACGCAAAACATGTCCGCAGCAGTTGTGATGTTCTCAGAAAAGGTGGCATCGAATTCATGGCTGTAATCGAAAGACGATGCTGCGAGGATCCTGCGCAAAAAAATTACGTCGATAGGATGAATAGTTAATTAATGAGAGCCAAAAATCTCGAAAAAACGTCAAAATAGCGCGGTCGTCCATATAGGTAATCGATGAGAAAACGGCAATGGACAGCAAAATAGTGGGGAAAATAGGCAAAGGAGTGAAAATGAGCTTTGAAATGAATTCAAATGTATTGAATGAGCGATAATTAATCGAACCAAAAATTTCCAGTGACAGATTAAATAGTTAATTAATTTTGAGCAATAAACATTGGATGGTTAAATAGGCTGGACGGGAAAGCAACACCGCCGAAACTCCGACCAATCTGTCACTCGGCGCACAGAAGGACGCGAGGAAGCGCGGTGCGCGAACCAAGCTTCGGGTCGATGCAGTCTGCAAGGTCAGTGGAGTTGGACACCTGAAGGGGAAGGGAGGAAGAGTGGAGTGAAAGAAGGGAAGAAAGAAGTGCCACTGTGGAGGACTCGGGAATACTTCCGACCACCTGGGGATCCTTAACGTGCACTGGCATCGCGCAGCACACGGGCGCCTTTCGCGTTTCGCCTTCATCGAAACGCGGCTGCCGCGGCCAGGATCAAACCCGGGAAATCTGGCTCGGTAGCCGAGCGCTCTAACCACTGAGCCACCACGGTGCGTAAGAGTGTCGCATAGGGAAGACGGTTTACGACATCCCACGTGAATAGCGGAACACAAGTGTCTGTCAGAGCACCCATTGCTCTGTGGTCCCCGGTGATGTACTATACTGGAAGACTGGCTATGAGGTGAGCGCTCGCTTCGCAGTGTAGAATCTTTGACGTAACATTAATATATGACTCGCGGTTGGAGCTGGCGCGACAAAAGCCGCACTGTCAATGATTTGATTCATGCCTTGAATAAACAGCGCGAACGAAGACGAGCACAAAATACAAGAAAACGGACGACACAGCTCTGCCGCAGCTAAACCCTCAGTTGTTAGTCAGCGCTGTGTCGTCCGTTTTCTTGTCTTTTGTGCTCGTCTTCGTTCGCGCTGTTTATTCCAGCTGCTTAACCAACTAGCCCGCCAAAACGTGTTGATTCATGCCGTTTTCTCTGCAGCTCATGAAAGCTCCTAAATATAGGCGCGCACCAACAAGCATGCAGCGTATACTTAAATTCGTGTCTAGCGCCAAACGTATATCGTTTAAGCCGAATTTGTTGCAATTATAGAATCGCCTGCTCTAAACCACGCACGCGCACGCACGCGCGCACGCACACACACATGCATGCACACGCACGCACACACACGCGCGCACACGCACACGCGCCCGCGAACTAACATGCGCACTCACATGTGCAAGCGCTCGTGCACACACAGACATACACGTGTGTTAAAAACGCACACGCACGCCGAATCATAAAGTGAAGAGGATTCAGGTGCATGACCCGAATGCACGGAGTGTCTGCTTGCTGGAACCGAGCTGGGTGACGCCAAATTCGGTACTCGAAAGGAGCCGGGAAACAGAGATCTCCCTACATTAGGTGTACGGCACGAAGCTGAACTGCAGAACGGTCTCTCACTTTTTAGTAGTCGGAATCGATAAGCAACATTTCTCTACAGAGAGCCCACTTCCGTTGCCCAAATAACGGAGGTGAATTTTTTAAAGAGTTTTTTTTTTTTTTGGAATAACGTCTTGCGTGTGTACTGCGGGATGTTGTAGAAGTAATCTCTAGACTTTAGTATTTCAGATTTTCATTTTCCGTAAGTCCGAGTACACTTTTATGTGTTTATTTCAGAACATGGTATTTTTTTTTCGACGCGTTATTTATAGATAGATAGATAGATCTTTTATTTCAGACAACAAGGCCTGGAAGACTGGCTTTTGCCCTGGAAGACAAGGGGCAAAAGGCACTCTGCCTGACCGGGCCCAAGCACCCGACACAGTGCTCAGTACAAGACGCGAAAGAAGCAAGAACTTCATACGTTCTCGTTACACAAAAAACACATTTATACAAGGTAGAAAATAGGAAGGTACATACTTTTGCGATGACTAAATTATACACTTGATATTTACAAGGCATATTAGAATGAGAAATAAAAGAAAATTCACAGAGTAACGGAACAACAGGGACATCAAGAATTTCTGTGTGAACAACCCTTTAATCATTCGAATAAGAAAGGAGGCAAGTTACAGCATTCCTGGTGAAGGAGTTATGGGTAACAGATTTCAGAATAATTTCCATGGCCTGTGTGAGTTTAGTTAGAAATTGGGAATTAAATATAAAAGCATTTCGGTTCCAAAGTTAGTCCTTGCGAGTGGCACTCTGTAACTGACGTGTCTTAATTTATAAGGCGCCTCACTACAAGAGTGTAATTGTACATATTTAGTGGGATGAAGTTTGAAACCCTTGGAGACATAAGAAAGCAATTTCAACTCGAACAATTCTTTCACTTTCAGGATGGACTGCTTTGAGAAGTACAAACCTGTATGATCATTGTATGCAAGGTTTTCGACATATCGTATTGCTTTTTTCCGTAACGTTATCAACATCGTGAGGTTAGTTTTCGTTGTAGATCCCCAAACAAGTAAACAATAATGAAGATGTGATTGAATTAGGGTATCATATAATTTCCACTTCAGCCATTTCGGAATAAGGGCTCTAATTTTATGGAGTACACAGAGTGACTTTGATATGTCGACAAGAACCTTGTTAATATGCAGGGTCCAACTCATGTGTTATTCGAAAATGATACCTAAAAATTTGTAGAAAGAAACGCGCTCAATTACTCTATTTTTGAATGTAAGCTTAATTTCAAAGTCATCAGGCTTGTTGCGTGTATAATATATTAACGTTTGTTTTATTAACATTTAATTCTAGTTTATCTATATTAAACCATAATGACAATTCTTGTAACCATGCATGGAAGAACTTATGGAAGTTCTGGAAAGTTCTTATGAAATAACTATTGTTTTTTTTTTTCGGCGCTACACGAAGCACTACTGTTCGCTGAAAAGTTACTTATGTTTATCCTGGCTTCTTTGCTAGCAGCAACAGTTCATATTGAAGTAATTAACGAAAAAAATAGACATTCTTAGAGTAGCGGTTGTAAGTTGAAATAATGTTGGCGTAAAAAAAGTAACAGCGTGGAAGTTAATTGATCGGGCAGTAAGACAGCAGCATATTTAGGAAGTTTATTTCTAAAAATACGCCTGCGCAAATATCCAAACTAACAAGAAGAAAACAAGCCAAACCAACATGGGAGCATAACATATGCACTTGCTTCGCTTAGGCAACTGGAACCTAACCTTTCTGTCTAGTCGTGTCCATTTCGCAACAGTTTTATCTGTTCGGGATAACTGGCAGCGTCTCGGGCATTTCCGCCACACTGCTCACTCAGTCAGGAAACGAACTGTGACGAAGCAAACGCTTGCCAAGAACGAAGTTTCGGATTTTAAAGGAAGAAAAAAACGACCGCAGCGGAAATCCAGCGGAAGCCAGAGGCACTCCTCATTAAGACGGCACCGGCGAAAGTCATCATCGTCATCATCATCAGCCTGACTACACCCACTGCAGGGCAAAGGCCTCTCCCCCCATGTCTCTCCAATTAACCCTGCCCTTCGCCAGCTGCGGCCACCGTATCCTCGCAAATTTCTTAAGCTCATCCGCCCACCTAACTTTCTGCCGCTCCCTGCTACGCTTGCCCTCTCTTGGAATCCACTCCGTTACCCTTATAAGGACCAGCGGTTATCTTGCCTTCGCATTACATGCCCTGCCCAAGTTACGGTGGCGGTGGTTACTATGCAATATTCTGGGGAGAGGTTACTGGCGTATATTGGCCGTTAGTGGCATCACTCTTGGGGACCAAGGGGACGGGGAAGGTTGTCGCCGCTGCGTCGGGTGAGGTCCTTGGCCTTGCGAGGGAGGGTCTTGTAGCCGCACAGCCGCCATCGCAACAGCAGATCGGGGGGGGGGGGGGGGGGGGGGGCTCGACGCACTGGGAGTGTGTGCAAGTGCCAGACAGGGAGTGGGGGAAGAGCCACGATGCACTGGGGGTGTGTGCAAGCATCGGGCTGGGAGAAGTCAGTCTTCTAGCACCTCCATCTGGCTGTGAAGCCCCGTGGGAAGCGCCAGTGTCCAGGAAGTCACATGTTCAGGGGTGCCGCGGGTCCAGGGATCCTCAGGCCTTGAGGAGGATGTCCAGGCCGGCCTCCTTGACGTAGGCCAGCAGGACACGGAGGGAGGACAGGTGGTTTCTGGCCGGGAACAGCAGCTGGTCCTCCGTGTCTGCTGGGAGGCCGAGGGCGCGGTAACCTGCAAAGAGGGAAGCGAGAACATGGCAATTTTCAGCGACACCTGTGCATAACTGACGTGACTCGTTGCCGATACAGACGATGTCAGTGACCTTGCATGCCGTGCTAAAACTGCTTGAAAAAGCAACGGCGCTGGTAGGCTGATGCTGAAGCTCGATGACGTTGTCGAGCTTCTGTGTCTGCGTCCAGCGTTTGTACAAAGTATCAAGGCAGTGGTTCACAGTGTAAAGCTGCACGAAGTAATAAAACAATCCAGATTTCTCACCGCGCTCCTGGCTTCGGCGTTTTGTTAATTCACTCCTGTGGCTGACTGTAGGCCAGGAAGCTATAGCGCATATCTGAAAGATTCTGGCCTTTTTTGGTTAAAACCGAAATTGTACAGATGATTTTGGCGTACGTTTGTGGCTTTTTCCCCCTTTTTAAACCGAAAACTACAATCCCTTATTGTGTCCTTTGTTTGAAATGAAGGTAAACGTGAAGAAGCCAGCATGCCTCAAGGAGGAGCAGTACCTGCTTCAATATGTAAGTATTCCCCCGCCAGAGGCCACATTATGTCATGAGAAGTCAATCATATCTACTAATGCAAGCCAGAACCACATGACCATCGAAGGAACTGGTCAGTCCTCTAATATGCCTCGCATATTCCTCTTGACATGTTTGGACATAATTTTATATACGACTCAATTGTTGACAGAAAGTAACAGCATCAAGACGACTCTTCACCGTTGATACAAAACAGTGAGAAAAACCTACTGTCTCATTCACTTCCATGTCCCACACTCTTGAACAGAAATTTTGAATATTAGAAAACTGTAGAAGGGTATATCCTTGGGCTTGTTGGTTCATATTTGAAAGGTAAAAACGTAGCGCAAAGAGACAAGGACACAGAAAGACCGACAACACACGGCGCTAACTTTCAACACTGATTTATTTCAGAAAGGAAAGGTGGTTTTATATCGACATCAAGATCAACACGCCGTCAAACCATGCTCTAGCAAAGCGTATCAGCCAGATATGCGAGCTCTTTTGCCAGCAGTGAAACAGAGGGGGTACTAACACAATCATCTTTCAAAAGTGATATCCATTCCGCTTCTATGATTTCTCGTGTCAACCGGTTCTTGTGCACTTTTAAAACCATGCGTTGTTCAAGAAGCGGTATGCAGTGTGACACCCACGGCAGTGGGCTGACAACCCTTTTCCACGCATATCATCTACGTCACGCCCATGCTCTCGAAGCCTATCATTCAGGCATCTGCCGGTTTGCCCTACATACTGCTTGCCACAGGAAAGAGGAATCTGATAAATGACATTTTCAATACAATTGACAAACTTTTTCTTATGTTTTTTTCGCACAACCAACACCATTTTTAGATTTTTTGAAATGTTTCCTACACAGATGACTCAACTTCTTAGGCGTCGAAAGAATCACTCTGGCTCCCGAACGTTGCGCTACTTGTTTGAGATTATGAGAAAGTTTATGAAAATAAGGAATGACGGCAACTTTTCCTTTCTTACTCATGGCTTCTTGGTTATCCTGGCCTTTTTTATTGCAGACTTTTTTCAAAACACCTTCCGCCACAGTCACTAGGACACGGGAAGGGTATCCAGCATTCTCAAGCCTCTTACACTGCTGAGAAAAATTTTCATGCATGAGGTGCGGGCAAGACTTCTTCAAACAATTAAAAAAATGAAAGGCTAGCAATAGATCTTTTTACGAGCTTAGAATGGGCTGAATGAAAAGGCAACAATGGTTTTTCGCCACGAGGTTTCAACATCCAGCACGTACGGTCATGATGCATTGTGATGCTAATGTCAAGGAATTGGATAACCCCGTTTTCAGGTAGTTCAACCGTTAGTTCAAGAGGACTAAAATGGTTACGAAAAAGAGTGAGAACATTAAGAACGTCATCCATAAAGGGACTGTCATTACTGTTAAGCACAATCAGAAAGTCGTCAACGTACCTAAAAATCTTGATTACATTGGTATCTTTTACAATATCAACAAAAGACCTGTGCAAACGGAATAAAAACAAATCGCTGAGCATGTGTGCAATGCATGAACCTATACAGATGCCATCTCTCTGAAGATAAGGTTTTTTCATTTCATTTCATTTCATTTATTTTTCCTTTAAAGGCCCGAGGGCATTACATAAGGGGGGAGCAAACTCAAGATTTGTACGAACAAGACAAGAACACTACAAAGAAAGAAAAAAAACATTGAAAAGGAATAGAAATGTACAACAGGTAAGGGGCGTCGAAAAGGTTATACAATATGTAACAAGTAAAAAAAAAATTTAACACATGAGTAAACAAAGGCTAAGGAATGAAAAAAAGCAAGGGCACTTGTCTGTATCAAGCACAACATATAATTGAAAAGATTGCACTCACGAAAAATGGTCCTTTATGATTATGGTCCTTTCATCACGGAATGATTTGCGATTAGTGCATGATACAGTGGTGTTTGGCAGGGCATTCCATAGAGCTATTGCGTACGGGAAAAAAGTAGAACTGAGTGCTAACGTGCGACAGTTGATGCGAGCGATGCTATGATTGTGGTTCAAGCGGCTAGACGTCCTATGGGGGGGTTCTAGTTTTGCGTGGCGTGAGCGCGGATGATAATAGAAATGATACAGAAGACAGAGGCGAGATATGATGCGGCGTGACACGAGCGATGGAATGGAGACGGACTGTTTCAGTGCAGTGATGCTGGTTTTTCTTGAATAGGAAGATGTTATAAAGCGGATGGCGCGGTTCTGTACGGCTTCGAGGTCGGCGGCGAGATAAGCTTGCGATTGATGCTGAATGGATGACGCATATTCTAATTTCGGGCGAATGAATGTCATGTATGCTAGTTTCTTTATTTCAGGGGATGCGTCCTTCAAGTTACGTCGTAAGTAGCCGAGTGTGCGTGAGGCTTCTGCGCAAATGTTTTGAATGTGGGTTACCCATGATAGTGATGGTGTTAGGTGGAGGCCGAGATATTTGTATGATAATGTGGGGTCGACAAGAAGTGAGCCAATGCTGTACTGATGCGGATTCATAGTGCGTTTTCTCGTGAAAGACATAGATTTGCACTTCCTAATGTTTAAGGAAAGGAGGGACGTATTACACCATGAGGCGAGTGTGTTAAGATCGGTTTGAAGTAAAGATGAATCATTGGTCGCCTCAATAACTCTGTATATGACGCAATCATCTGCAAAAAGCCGTAAATTAGAGTTTATGTTACAAGGGAGATCATTAATGTAAATGAGGAATAGAAGCGGTGACAGTCCGGCGCCTTGAGGGACCCCTGATGTTACACTGGTGAAGGGTGAGTGGCTATCGTTTGCGGAAGTAAACTGCTTGCGTCCTGAAAGAAAATTTTCGATCCAGTGGATTAGGTTGGCGGGAATTCCTAGCAATGAAAGCTTTTGAAGTAAGTGGTTATGGGGGACGCGATCGAATGCTTTAGAGTAATCGAGGAATATGGCATCTACTTGAAGGTTATTGTCCATAGATTCGAGTAAGCCATGTATGAACTCGGCAAGCTGTGTTTCGCATGAAAGGTGTTTCCTAAAACCGTGCTGGTGAGGATAAAAGAAGTCGTTAGATTCTAGATGTGCCATTAGGTTCGTGGATATAATGTGCTCGAGAAGTTTGGACGGGATACTGGTTAATGATATAGGACGGTAGTTAGAGGCTGATTTGCGGTCACCTGCTTTAAAGACTGGAATTATTTGGGCAACTTTCCAATCATCCGGGACTTCCTCCGATTGCAAAGACTGGGTGAAGATTAATTCTAATATCTGGGACGAGGTTGATGATGTGTTTTTTAATAACTTACTGTTGATGTGGTCACACCCAGCCGAGGAAGACAGTTTAAGAGAATCAATGAGGTTGCTGATACCGTCGGGATTAATCAGTATCTTACGCATCGTAGCCGGTGAAGTTTCTGGTGGAAGTGAGGTGGTAGAGTTGTGTGTGGGAGTGAAAACCAATGTGAAATATTGGTTCAGTACGGTAGCGCACTGATCTAGGTCCACTGGGTCACCATCAGTTCCCATGAGTTCTATTTGGTTCGGCCGAGACCTAGGAGAGAGAATACGCCAAAATTTGTTGGGGTTGGACTGTAGGATTTTGAGAAGCTCAACTGAAAAGAATTTGTGTTTTGCCGCACACAGGCTTTCGATATAGGTTTTTGCGCACTGATAGTATTGGTTCCACCTTGCAGGGCAGTTAGAAGACTTTGCTGACCGGTAGAGGCGTTTCTTTCTGTTCAGGAGGCGTTTCAAAGTCACAGTAAACCACTCATTGCTATGATCGGATGTAATATTTATTTTTGGTATGTATTTGTTTCTTGGGTTTATCATTGTTGTTTTGTATAGTTCCCAGTTATGGTTGATCGTTCGTGACGCATATGACTCACGAAAGCACTCGTGAAACCGTGCAAGTTCAACGTTGACTGCATCAAAGTTGCCTCTTTTGTAGTCGAAGATTATCTTCTCAGTTGCGGACCTAACTTTTAGCAGTAGTGATGTGGAAATGTGAAGAAGAGCGTGGTCGCTGATTCCGGGGTGAATCGTTACGCTTTTAACGTCATCAGGACTGCTCGTGAGCAATAGATCAAGAGTGTTATTCCCTCTCGTCGGAAGTGATATGGATTGATGCAGACTGAAATCAAGAGTTAGATCTAGGAATTGTTTGGGCTCACTGGATTGTGAATTACCAGGTGTGCTAAGTAGAGGCCAGTTAATATTGGGGAAGTTGAAATCGCCAAATAGAAAAATAGGTGAGTGGGGGAAGTTGTCCCTAATATATGTTAGGCTATGACAGAGTAAGCTGCTGAAGGATGGACCATAATCGGGTGGTCTATAACAAATACCAAATACAGCTTTCCCATTTGAGGTGTGAACGCAAATCCATGATAGTTCGAGTACGTCGTCGTGGCACACTAAGGATGATGACAATGTGTTTCTTACAGCTATTAGAACGCCACCCCCTCTACGACCGCCGCGATCTCGGCGATAGATGGTGAATTTCAGATTAGTGGGAAGCAATTCATCCCATACTATGAACGTTGACTTGAGATACAATTTCAAATGTTCTATAAATCCATTCACCGAGATGCCAGAAGCATTTTGAAAAGCAATTGGCCCTTGCTGGTCTATACATTCTTCAATACAGGATAACAAAGCATCATGCGGAATGGAATAATACAGATCTTTTATGTCCACAGAGAAAGCGCATAGGCCTTGTCCCTCATGTGACTTGAAAAAATATAGAATCTGCTCTGAATTACGGACTAGAAATAGATCCTGAATGGAAAGCAGCATTAGTTTTTCTTGTAGGCACATGGCAACCGATTTTTGCCAAGTGCCATTTTCCAATACAATAACTCGGAAAGGAACCTCAGTTTTATGGGTTTTTGCATTGAAGAAAACGTGAAGAAAGTCCTTTTTACAACCGTGATTCTTTTAAAAACAGAACCAAGGTCTAACTTTTTGCATAGTTTCTTCGCTTCAGCTTTTTTCTTTAAAATGTTTACAGTTGGATGGCAGTGAAAAGCGGAGGACAGAGCTTCACACGCTTTTTCATTAAACACACCAGACGGAAACACGGCAAACCCTCCTTCTTTATCCGCAGGAAGGAGCCACAATTAATGCTGCTCGAGATACGACTTAACTCGATTTACAGGAAATCTGGAAGGCTGCCACTTACATCTCAGCAAGGTATCGACGCCTGCCGAAACACACCGGTCAGCCTCTTGTTCAGAGACGATTCGGGAAATCTGGTGAACGAACGTTCTCAATTCAACGTTCATAGTATGGGATGAAAAACCTTATCTTCAGAGAGATGGCATCTGTATAGGTTAATGCATTGCACCCATCCTCAACGATTTGTTTTTATCCGGTTTGGACTGGTCTTTTGCTGATATTGTAAAAGATACCAATGTAATCAAGATTTTTAGGTACGTTGACGACTTTCTGATTGTGTTTCGGAGCAATAGCGCAAACAGGACAAGGGACAAAAAAACGAGTAGACACACACAGCGCTGTGTGTGTCTACTCGTTCTTTTGTCCCTTGTCCTGTTTGCGCTATTGCTCCGAAGTATGAACCAACAAGCCCGAATTTCAACATTGTTTCTGATTGTGCTTAACAGTAATGACAGTTCCTTTATGTATGACGTTCCTAATGTTCTCACTCTTTTTCGTAACCATTTTAGTCCTCTTGAACTAACGTTTGAACTACCTGAAAACGGGGTTATCCAATTCCTTGACATTAGCATCACAATGCATCATGACCGTACGTGCTGGATGTTCAAACCTCGTGGCGAAAAACCATTGTTACCTTTTCATTCAGCCCATTCTAAGCTCGTAAAATGATCTATTGCTAGCCTTTCATTTTTTAATTGTTTGAAGAAGTCTTGCCCGCACCTCATGCATGAAAGTTTTTCTCAGCAGTGTAAGAGGCTTGAGAATGCTGGATACCCTTCGCGTGTCCTAGTGTCTGTGGCGGAAGGTGTTTTGAAGAAAGTCTGCAATAAAAAAGGCCAGGATGACCAAGAAGCCGTGAGTAAGAAAGGAAAAGTTGCTGTCATTCCTTATTTTCATAAACTTTCTCATAATCTCAAAAAACTAGCGCAACGTTCGGGAGCCAGAGTGATTCTTTCGACGCCTAAGAAGTTGAGTCATCTGTGTACGAAACATTTCAAAAAATCTAAAAAGGGTGTTGGTTGTGCGAAAAAAACAGGAAAAAGTTTGTCAATTGTATTGAAAATGTCATGTATCAGATTCCTCTTTCCTGTGGCAAGCAGTATGTAGGGCAAACCGGCAGATGCCTGAATGATAGGCTTCGAGAGCATGGGCGTGACGTAGATGATATGCGTGGAAAAGGGTTGTCAGCCCACTGCCGTGGGTGTCACACTGCATACCGCTTCTTGAACAACGCATGGTTTTAAAAGTGCCCAATAACCGGTTGACACGAGAAATCATAGAAGCGGAATGGATATCACTTTTGAAAGATGATTGTGTTAGTACCCCCTCTGTTTCACTGCTGGCAAAAGAGCTCGAATATCTGGCTGATACGCTTTGCTAGCGCATGGTTTGACGGCGTGTTGGTCTTGACGTCGATATAAAACCACCTTTCCTTTCTGAAATAAACCAGTGTTGGAAGTTAGCGCCGTGTGTTCTCGGTCTTTCTGTGTCCTTGTCTCTTTGCGCTACGTTTTTACCTTTAAAATGGAAAACTGTAAAGCACTGGTTTCGAAATATTGACGCTAATGGAAGGAAGCAAAATCGTTAATAGCAAAAATATGCGAGCCCACCGACAGGAGATCTGCGGATATATAGTTATAGTGAAATCTTACACTATATTAAAACAAATGCGCTCATAAACACTCATGAAGCCAGCTCATAAAGCTAATAAAGCCGGGCGCAGCGTACTTATTGTACCAACGCTAAACGAGCACTATGCAAAAGCTGCTTGTTATGCGTCACCAATGCTGGAGACGACGTGGATTTATAATTATTTTGAGATAAAAGTAGGAAAGTACATTATAGAAACGTTGCACTGAGAAGGCAAGACTGCCGCATGCCATCTCTCCTTCAAATTCCGGTGTGATTAAGCGAACGGGTTTAACCGAGAGAAGCATTTCACGGTGTGCGTTTCGCATTGCAACAGTTTATATGTACATACAGCGGCAGTACTAAGTGGAACACGTGGTGAGCCTTCACCATGCATCAGCGAGAAGGTCTTTCTTCTTTCACATTAGTGAATTAAAAAATATTGGAGGCTTATCAAGGTTAAGCCCAGTGGATGCAAAGCATGTTAAGCAGCTGCCTCAGTGTGGATGGGGCTAAGTAACGGAGACATGGTTTTAGGTTATTAACGTCCTTAGCGTTTGGAGGCATCTTGACCGCATACACGCCCGGCGCAAAGACGCTGGCGCGGTTGCGGGCACAGAGACTGACGCGACGGCGGGCGCGCGCCGCTTCATCCCTGGCGTGACGTCACATATCACGTGATGCAGCGATGGTGGCGCCGCCGCCGCGTCGCGCGCGACGGCGCGAACCGAAGCGTGGAGGCCTCCGCCGCGCGACGTCCGACGGCGCGATATGAGGCCCCATCTGCAGCCGGTGTGACGTCATCACGTGACGTCACATCAAATGATCTCACTTCAAGGTATATGGTGGCCACCGCCGGGCGTCGCGCGAAGGCCCGAAACCTACGTTAATACGCTTCGCATAAAACAGCAGCAGAGAGAAACGAAGACCAAGAAGTAACAGATACGCACGGCGAGGACGATCCTGCACTGATAACTGAAGAGTTATTAGAAAAGCTGCATATCTATACTGAGGACTGCCAGCACTTTCAATGATTTCTTATCATTATCGGCGCGCATCGCCACTCAGGATATCCATTTCTTTCTTCGTTAGGCCAACCGACGGTGCCCTGACGCATAGCTCCCCGGAATCACGCATCGCCCAGGCCTCCAAGATTTGTCGAGTCAGCTTGTCTCTGTTCTTTTTCAGTATACTTGCAATTGGTGAAGGTTGTTTGTTGAAGGACTTGTTTGTTTTTTTGCATATACAGCATTCCCTGCAGTGAATCCCAAGGTTGGTGCCAGATTTCTCTGCTACAGCCGTTGCTTGCTCTCTTTCAAAATTGCTGATTGGGCGAGTTGGTGGGACATGATTCGAAATGACCAGCGCTAGAACAGTCGAAGACAAGGGAAGAAACACGGACGACAGGACGGGCGCTGACTAACAACTGTTTATTTTTGAGGAAAAGCCAGCACAATATATGGCAGAAACCACGTGACAGTCAGGGGGCCGAAGATTACAGCCTAAAACACAGTCATCAAAAGGCGGCCGACACAAGCAAGAACCGGAAAAAAAAACAAATATGAAAAAAATGGGGGCGGAAAACTTTATGAAATGATTACATCCCAAAGCACTACAGCCAACATAAAACCGCGTTTTTTTGCTTGTGTTTTTTCTGCCGGTTGCAGTGCTTTTTGACGTAATCTTTTCATAAAGTTTACCGCCCCCATTTTTTTATATTTGGCTTTTTTCTGGCTTCTGCTTGTTTCGACCGCCCTTTGATGATTGTGCTTTCGGTTGTAATCTTTAGCCCCCCGACTCTCACGTGGTTTTTGGCATATATTTTGCTGGGTTTTTCTCAAAAACAAAGAATTGTTAGTCAGCGCCCGTCCTTTCATCAGTGTTTCTTCTCTTGTCTCGGTCTGTTTTCGCGCTGGTCATTTCGAATCGTACTCTCTTGTTCTGTCGTTTAAACATTTCCCCGTCTGTCCTATGTAATGCTTTCCACACAATCAGGGCATGCGATGCACAATGTCTTGAATGCACTCAGAGTACTTCGTACGATGTCCGATCTGACGCAGGGATTTGGTTTGGTTTATGGGGTTTAACGTCCCAAAGCGAC
This sequence comes from Amblyomma mixtum, assembly GCF_055824585.1. NCBI lineage: Eukaryota > Metazoa > Arthropoda > Arachnida > Ixodida > Ixodidae > Amblyomma > Amblyomma mixtum. The sequence continues at coordinate 139,630,211 of NC_143019.1, read as the reverse complement.
TCAGGCCGTAGTGAAGGGCTCCGGAAGTTTCGACCACCTGGGGTTCTTTAACGTGCACTGACATCGCACAGTACACGGGCCTCTAGAATCTCTGCTCCAAAGAAATTCAAGCCGCCGCGGCCGGGATCGAACCCGCGTATTTCGGGTCAGCAGCCGAGCACCATAACCACTGAGCCACCGCGGCGGCCTGACGCAAGGATTTGTTCTCCTGTCCATTCACACGCGTGCACATGCTTTTTCCCCTGTCGGGTGCTGTCGAAAAGATCTGGATGTCGTACTTCTTTCCTGTCTTCTTGAGGTTATGGATCAGCCCACGTACATGCGGAACCTCGGAAAATTTCTTTCGTTGCGTGGTTTCCCCGGGTTGTCTTTCCCTTTCTCTGCCACGTTTGTTCAGCAGCACGATGTTTTCTGCTATGCTGCATAGTACTGTCATAGGGAGCCCCGCCTCCTGAAGTCTATTAATTTGCCACTGAAAGCTCTGGCTCATCTGATGTAAACATGACTTGTTTACAGCGGACTGCAACACCGCCATCGCGATTCCTCTTTTGACCGTATTGGAGTGGCTTTACTTGAATGGGAGGAGCTGCAGGGAATGCTGGATATGCAAAAAACAAACAAGTCCTTCAACAAACAACCTTCACCACGTGTAAGTATACTGAAAAAGAACAGAGACAAGCTGACTCGAGAAATTTTGGAAGCCTGGGCGATCCGTGATTCCGGGGAGCAATGACGTCGGTTGGCCTAACGAAGAAAGAAATGGACATCCTGCTTGGCGATGCACGCCGATAATGATAAGAAATAATTCAAAGTGTTGGCAGCTCCTCAGTATAAATATGCCGCTTTTATAAAGACTGTTCAGTTGTCAGTGCAGCATCGTCCTCGTCGTGTGTATCTGTTACTTCTGCCAACCAGCTCGGGAGTCCACCTTGTTAACATTCATCATTGTTTCTCTCAGGACCAATAATACTCATTACACATGTTTTACTTTAGCGCAAAAACAAGGGTCGAATTGGTTCTTGAGTTCAAACTGCCTCTTGTTTTCATATCGGAGCTGTTTGTAGTTTTGTATAATCATCGACCACTCAGTACCTTGTGTGAGCAAAGGAATGTGCGGGAAAATGTGTCTACTTGCTCTGTATGCCTTTACTCTCGTCCACTCTCGTGCATCTAGACCACCGCATATCGCGAAAAATGAGAGTTGATCGTGCCTTCGTAGCGGGCAGCAGTGATGCGAGTGTAAGTGCATACCATAAATACATGAGCATGCAGCTACGCTTTAATAGCAAGTATAGGCCACTATTCCGAATCCTCTCTGTTTACTGTAGCACGTTGTCCAGTGACAAGCAACAAAAAATTCTCCTCCTGCAAGAAAACATTCTTCTCTATTTCCTGCTCTCGCAGGGCGACAACCCGGCGGGAATCATGGTAAGGCGTCATCCAGACTTCTTGTTAGTCACGCTGCGTGTTTTCTTTTTGCGTACAGAACACTAGTTAATAATCCACCTAACAGCCTACGACGTTAAAGATAGTGCTTTTTCTTACGACCGAACGCATCCTGCGGCGGTAAAACTCAGTATGCTGCTCGAGACAACGCAATAACCGGAACCTATGACAGACTAGAGAAACACTTTCGCTGGACTTCAAGGCGTACTATCTTTCTAGCAGTTCTGAAGCATGCATAGGCTGTTCGAGGCTAATTTATCATCGGTGCTTCCTCACAAAGACCAGCTTTCTATCAGACAGCACAACAGAAATCGAGCATGCGCACTGCCACCAGAATACAGCGATTCGTTCGTATTCAACAATTTCCCGCTCGTCAGGGCCTTTGCTTTGTATAATGTCACAGCTTTATAAGGTTTCAGTGACAGGTTAGACTGTGCATAGCCAGAAAATGACCACAGTTTCCCTTCTCGCTAGTTTCTTGACGTCGTTCACATGCTGCTTTACCAATTCGATCGACGCGTCTGCTGGTTTGGCGACTAGAAATAAACCTTTGTTAGAATTTCATTCCTTCTGCTGGTGAAGGCTTCGCGAAGAGGAAACGAACAGGTATGCGCCGATAGGGCTTTGTAGGAACCAAGTAGGAGACGAAACAGCTAGCTTTACTTAAAAATCGAATACGAAGAGGGAAGTTAAATACCTTACTGAATACGAATGAAATAGTCATTGAACCGAATTAAATCTTAATCGTATATTAATGCGCTTATTCGGTACTCGCGCGAATATCCACATGAAACGAATATCCTTGCGAAACAGCGAGGCGCTAGAGTAGGTACTATATATCATGAATCTGAAGCTGCGTCTGTCGAGAGAAGCAGCACTGATCTGTAGTAGGGGACACGCTACACGAAGTGAGTATAGTACCTCGGACTTTCATGCCATTTTCATACGAAAATTTTCTTTTGATACTGATAAGCACCACGAGCAAACGAGCGCCAAATTTCACTGTTGGTTAGAGAGAGGGTCGAGAGTTACAGCCGTGGTCTCCAATATCGGGCATGAAAAGAGAGCTTGTTAAACTGAGCACTGAACCCTGCTGAACACTGTTGCGCAGGCCAGTCTTTAGCGCAGTATGTACGAGTATTGTTAACGTCACCACATGATTCTCCTTTCCGCACAAACCGATTGGGGCAGCCTGCTCTACAGCGCAGCAGTGGATCCTAGTTATGCCACAGACGTTGAAAAACTACGTTGTGCCCTGTTAGAGCTTCAGCGAACTATTCGAAAACTTGAGACTTGTTTCGCCTGGTTGCGATTAGTTTTGAACATGCGCTATTTATTTCATTCAGCGAATCAAATAGAGATATATTCAATTTCCTGTTCGAAATGACATCCAAAAAACTACGGTAACTATTTGAAAATTTCAGACTTGATTCGCCTGGTTGCAATTAGTTTTGAACATGCACTATTTATTTCATTCATCGAATCAAATAGAGAAATATTCAATTTCCTGTTCGAAATGACATCCAAAAAACTACGGTAACTATTTGAAAATTTCAGACTTGATTCGCCTGGTTGCAATTAGTTTTGAACATGCACTATTGATTTCATTCATCGAATCAAATAGAGAAATATTAAATTTTCTGTTCGAAAATTTTAAGTATTCGCACACGACTAGAAACTTTGCAAACTGGAGAGGGACAAGAAACGGGCACACACAACGACCAGAGGCTAGCAGTTGCGCTGTATGGAAGGAAATGGTTTCGTTCGGTTTCGCAAGCAAGGCAAGCGTCGCAGGGGGCGGCAGAACGATAGGTGGGCGGATGAGATTAAGAAATTCGCAGGAAAACGGTGGCCGCAACTGGCGAGGGACAGGGTTAACTGGAGAGACATGGGAGAGGCCTTTGCCCTGCAGTGGGAGTAGTCAGGCTGATGATGATGATGATGCAAGCCTATTAATCTTTTTTCCTGCCTGTGTTTGTCCAATAACCAGTGCATGCCGCCCGGCCTGCTAAGGGTTCACGTCACAATAATGCGCGCCGCACAGAGTGTAGTTTTCCCTCGGCGTGGTTTTGAAACGCGCAGGGATGAGGTAGTTTAGGTGAAACCGTTTTTCGACTCCGCGTAAAAGGTGGAAAGTTCGAACACACGTGACTAAATCTGACTCGAATTAAAAGAGGAAAAAGAAAAAATTCAAATCTGCTCTCCACCACAGAGCTGCCTGGATTTTGTAAATGAACCTTGTGTTTCTGGTAAACTAGGGAGGAAAATAGGAGTTTCCTTGTGACAACTGTATCGATAAACAAGTGCTAATAATTGGACAGTATACCGTAATTACATGGATGGTCGTGTGAGTGGTTGCTTCGTTTACAAGAAGTACTGTCCCTTGTGCAAAAACTGGAGACTAGGCCGAATGTTTGAAGTCAGTTTCTAACAATATGTTGAATGCTGCATTTTGTTCGTTTAATACCGTCATTTTAGCGTTATTCTATTCTGCTGCAGTCTAGAATGCGCATACTGCTCGGAAGACACTTTTTGAACAGATCTTCCTACGAAAATTTCTCTACATATTCGCTAATGGCGGCACCGAGAAAAGGGCTGGCCAAGAGTGTTCGAGTGCATAATAGGCAACGTGCTTATTCACTTTGTTCTCGATTGCGCCTTTTAAGTCATTTATTGTCACGTTGCGTGTCAAATGAAATACTTCTAAATGCATCGTAGGACAAGTAAAAAAAAACAGACTGGTCGTTTGCACATGCTGACAATAAAAAATAAGAGATTTGTTTGCACATTTTTTTTTTGTTGGTTGAATCCCACGAGCACTATATGACGCCTCTTTCAGCGATGCTATGCGAAGACGCTGCACATGGGGCTGGAACAACTCTACTGCCTCCTGGTAAGGAAAATCTCTAAATCATTTACGTCACTATAAAGTTCGAATGACTGACCACTACAGAAGAGAGGCGAGTTTTTTTCCTTTCAGCAATGCTTTGCTGATACGGAGATTACATACGAGTGGCGGTATGCTGGTGCACCTTTTTTGTGTCCTGGCGATAAATGTCATTCGCATATTCGCCAGCGCTCGAGCAAGATGTATTGGCACACCATCACTTGCGCTGACCACTCATGAGATTAGGGATATAAGAGGGCCCATTGTCTTACACCAGAAGAAAAGCCGAAAACACGCGCTTTCAGTGGTGGAGCTCCTTTTATATTCTGGGTGTAAACGTCCTTTCATGAGTGAAATTTCAGTCGGTAGTTTCGTTATCTGCCGTTCTGCGTTCACGTTCCTTCCTGTTTGTTCCTCCATCTCTAAGCAAATTCAAGTGTCCATGAAGCGGAAACTGAGGATTATTTGAGAAAAACAGCGCTTGCAGACAAAGGACCAGAACAAGAAGGACACACAACTGCGCTTGTTCTGGCCCTTTGTCTGCAAGCGCTGTTTTTCTCAAGATGTACCCCAACCAACTCGCCCAGCAACACACCTTGCTAGGATTATTTCTCTGCTTCTGACACAGGCGGTGAGGAGATTGATACGAGTATGTGTGGCCGGCCGGTGGTCTAAGACTACTGGGGAAAAAGCCTAGGCCATGATGCGTTACGACTACCCAGAAACATGTCACTTGGTCTACCCATAAGGAGGTGATCTTTCATTTCCTCCCGCACCGCTTCCTCAGTAGCATCAATGCAGTCTTTGCATTGATGCCATAATCCGTCTTAGAAAAAGCACCTCTACACATTACAAATGCTCCAGAGAATTCACCAATGTGTCTGCTGACACGCTTCGAAAACAGTCCAGCGCAGGCTAATTCTGGCTTGTGACAGGCATCGTCGCATTTATGATGTGGTCACACAACAAGTGTTACACTCCTTCTAAAAAGATTGTCAAATATATTGGCGCAGAACCTACCTACACGTGATTCGAACCCGGCTCCACACTCATTCGGCGCCAGTGGATGCTCGCACGCCACCGTTCGGGTGGATTGCTTGAGTAAACAATAGGGTACAGGACTGCACAGCATAGGCGTATGATGTCTCGTCATGCGTGTGATGTCTCGTCATGAAGTGCCCCTTTAAAGTATACAGAACATTGCGGTGTCCAGTAACGGCCTCATAACGCGGATCTGCACTTTCTGTCGAGCCTCCTTGCATCACATTAAGTGGAAGCAGCTGGATGCAAAATTGAACGACGATGGTATAGCGCAGGCAATCTCGGCACCATTGCTGTCTGCCTCATACCAGGGCGACTCTAGTGTGCATAATCGGTACTAGAGTGCGCTGTAACAGCGGTGGCTGATTTTAAGCAGCTTCTTCCGAAAATCCCGCCCGATTGCATTCAGCGCATCTTTGCAGTGACAAATACTAAGAATGCCGTGAGAGATACCAGTCACGCGTATTACAGGGGAAAAAAAACGGTATCATAGAAATGTACTTTTATGCGATGGCTAACTACCGTTTCCAGCTTCACATGACAGAAGCCAAAAGCCATCGAAAGCAAGGAGCATAGAGCATCTTTTTTTTTATTTTCGGTTGCTCATCAACACGAGAGTAATAAAAACAGATGAAAAAACAACTACATGCCTTAGGTGGGATTGTGTTCAGCAGCGCCAGCCTCGTCCATAGCGGCGGACATAGTATGTCCTGTATTACCGCTAGTGCTACGTAGGAAAGTGATCGAACGGGGAGGACGGAAGGCGGTATAGAACTCTCTTCTGTTACTTGTGGCATCAAGGCTGCCAGATTTGAGGCCGTCGTAAACGAATCAGCAGACAAGGGCATGAAAGGAGGTGCTTATTATGACCTACATGACGAAAGGCCAGAGCCATCGAAGGTAACGAGCATAAGCGATGTTTTTTTTTAAGCGAAAAGCTTCACTAGGCTCGTCAACACCGCGCTTCGCGTGAGCCGGAGGCCAGATTTGCCACTTCTGCGCATGCGCGAAACCGAGCGACGTCGCGCGCAGCGCAGGTGGCCGCCGACTCCGTAATAAAGAAAGAATAAAAATAAGCACAGAAACGAGAATAAAAAAAGAAATGAAAGAAATGAAATATCAGAAATAAAAATAAATAAACGACAAGCAATGTGCCAGGAAAAACATATCTCGGTTGACAGCCGAACCGCGCCGTAAGGGAAGGAAAATGAAAGGAAAATTGGTTTTAAGGAAAGGAAACGACGCCTGTCTCTCTCATATCTCGGTGGATACCCGAACCGCGGCGTAAGCGCTTAAGGAAAATTGAAATGAAAATTGGTTTTAAGGAAAGGAAATGCCTGTCTCTCATATTCTTGGTGTACACCCGAAAGGAGTGGACTCCACAGTACATGTCTCTAAAGCGACCTTCCAGCGCCGTATTCACTACACGCGCGTCTCCTCCTCCGCCTCTGCACAGGCAGTGTGTGGACAGGGGAACAGGTGCCTCCACCGTTATCGTGGTGCTCCCAGTGCACTGTGCGCGAACTGCGGCAGCCATGCCGTCAAACCAAGCGTAACTGAACATGTTCGCTTGTATATCTAGGCTTAACCACAGCTAAGCCACTGCCAATTTTTTTGGTTGTTTCTTCTGCTGCTTATATTAATCTCCCATTGATGAAAACTACACATTAAATAAAAGACATCCCCTGTGCTCCTTGGTTTGGATGGCTTTTCGCTTCCGTCATATGTGTCATAACAAGCACTTCTTTCCATTCCCTTGTTTCCAGCCTTAGCTCTTCCCATAAAGTGCGTTTGTAAGCGCATGCTTGGCCGATTTGTCTTTCCCCCTGCCATCTCATAATTTTGAGGTTTTACTTATTAAGCAGCCGCATGAAAGTTACAACGTCTCGGGTCATGATTACTGGGTGGAAATTCTATGCCTGTCCTGAGTCATAACTGCACTGCGAAAACCATAAGGAAGGTGCACCTGTAGACACTCACAACTGATTTACTGTGCAAGGCCTACCAGCAGCGCAAAGATACTAGGCGAAGATCAGACCGCACGAGAACTTTTCCACGCAAAACATAACGAAAAGGGGGAGAAATGCGTAAGCGTTCTTTCGATGTTCCTGTATAATCCTGAGCGCGAGTTTTTCTCTGCCACAAGATAAGATGGATGTACGCGTACTTTTCGATGTATCGTTTACACGCGCCTTTCTGTACTCTGCGCGGACGCACGATGCACTCTTTACATTTACCATGGCATGGTACCATGAATAAATTGTGAGTGCAGCGATTGTCTGTGTCTATAGGTGTTTCTTCCATAGAGCTTTGTGGTTTTCGCGCTGCAGTAATGTCTCAAGAAAGTCATCGACTTGCCCAATAGCTCGTTTTACAGATTGTCTGCCTGGATTTGTGACATCCGTTTTTTGAATTGGTTAAACATAGTTTCTTCTGGCTATTTCCACCAGTTACGCACACTGGAGAGGTTGCTTCGCCTGCAAGCTTCTCGAAAGCGCATGTATTTTGCAGCGATGTAGCCAAAATTTCTTGGGCCACAGTGGCGATGGTAACCGCGTTTTTGAATTTCTAAAAACTAATATTGATGTCAGTTGCGATGGGCTAAACGCCTCTCAGTAATTAAGCAGTCTAACAGTAATAGTTCAAAAGGTAACTATTCAGTATTAGTTAACCAGCCTGCTAGTTATCACGTCGTAGCTTTACTCTGCACCGCTGACAATACTATGCCGACAATGGCGTTCTTCTAACTGAAAAAGCCTATTTTAAAGATTGTGTAAATTGTTATAAGAAACACTCTATATTTATTTTCTCTTGAGAGATACTAGTAAGCTGTTATTCATCACCCGAGAGCGCATGCCAAATGCCCTGCACCCTATTCATTTTATTTCATTGACTCATCTGGTCCAGATCTGGGGTCACTGCGTGTCCTAAGTACACGTATTCTCTTACAATTTCAAACCCTTGGCAGCCTACTGTAAACTGCTGTTGCTCTCTAGATACAGTTGAACAGTAATTTAGTTTTCTGCATACTAAATCTTAGACCCACCGTTCCGCTCTGTCTGTCTATATCCTTGATCATGCTTATTAAGTCCTTCCCGGAGTTACTTAGCCAGGCAATTTAATCAGCGAACCGTAGGTTACTAAGGCATTTGCGATTAACTTTCGTCCCAAATTTTCTCATTCAAATTCTCTGAATGTCTCCAGTAAACACGTGGTGAACAGCCCCGTTACCGGAAAGATCGTGTCTCCTTGCCTGACGCTTTTCCTGATCGCTATTTTATCACTTTCCCTGTGAAGGACTAAAGTGGCCTTGCGACTGCTATAGATATTTTCCGGGATCCCGCTTGCGCAATCGCTACCGGATTGTGAGGCTCCGACAGAATAAAATTCTTTCCCGTAATGTACGAAGGCTGTATATAGAGCTGTATATATTCCGCTGGTTTTTGTATCACCTGATTCATGGTTTTAATATGACCCATTGTAGTTTTCACAAAAGTCAGCTTGGCCCTTCGGTTGACTGAAGTCCATGGCTGATTTAATGTGTTTATCTTAGTAAATTCCTTGTAAACAACAGGTCGTAAGCTGATCGGTCTGTAATTTGTTCAGCCCTCGACGTCCCATTTCTTATGAATTCAGTTCCTAGCATTCTTCCAAGATTACGGTGTGGTCGAGGTCGTGAGGTACGAGTACACAGGGTGCCAAGTGGCTTTGTAACACGACGTCCACACAAATGTGGTGTTACCTGAAACTAAAGAACCACTTTTCTCCTTTGCAATCCACGTAAGGCTTCGTTTACTTCCTCTTTCGTAACAACAAGATGTCCAAAGACATCACTACATTTTATACGGACAGTCATCGCAGCTTTCCGGAACCCTGTGAGGGTCTCCGGCGAGCAGACGAACGGCTGCTTCTCACAATCTTTACAAATACAATGTGTCCAGCAGTATTGAAACACTTCAACGCAGACTTTGATGGTGGCTGCAGCCTGTGTGGAGCGACGTTCTCGGACGTTTTCCACATGGTCTGGGCCTGCCCTTCCAGTCCCCACCCATCCCAATCCTCCATCTCCCGCCTTTCTAGGGAGGCCCGGAAGGAGACGCTGCTCAGCTGGCAGAAATTTGGGCGAGTTGTTACGTATTCATGATATTGTTCACAGCGCAACAAGAACGGGAAAAACGAAAGACGGAAGAGTAACACAGCGCTTGTTCTTGTTTGTGTTACTCTTCCGTCTTTCGTTTTTCCCCGTTCTTGTTGCGCTGTGAACAATATCATGAATGCTGCTCAGCTGCCATGACTAAAGCCCGCCATGGCCTTGAATCCAAGCCGGACCTTGGTCACAAGAGCGCGAGCGGCGTTAGAGGTGCCGCTCCGGAATAGGAACTCCACCTAGATTTCTGAGGACCTGGGACAATAGGGCCAGGGCCCAAACACCTCCTTTTTTACATAGTCATTGAATGTTCACCACCACCACCACGGTCAGGTTCGAACACAGGTACTCCGGCTGAGTAGACGAGCGCCTTAACCAGTGAACCAGCGCGGAGGGGTATAGGAGGGATAATGCCGAGGAAAAGGTACCACAACAAACCACTCCGCTTGTTTTTAATGCGCTGTCTTTTTTTCTCGTTTGTACCTTCTGTAATGCTACTAGATGACGCTATATGTTTAATATTATCAAAGGGGTATTATAGCGTCAAACACAAACGAATGCTGGGCATAACGTCGGCCTTTTCTACACAACGGCTAGAGTTCAAAACCTGGGACCACCCACTGCAAAGGGGATAGCCACGTAGGCATTATCATAGTCATCATCGTCATAACTTTATCCCCAGTAAGAGGTATTTCATCTCAGCAGAATTGCTGAACATTTGCGAAGTTGCTGATTTTTAAAAATAGCAAGCGCAATGCGATAATTAGGAAAAAGAGCCAAAGTCAGACCTAGGTATGGGTAAAAATGGCTAATTTAGCCACACGTAGACCACGGAAATTTTCGGTAGCTAGTTTATTACAAATTAACCTAAATCTATCTACAAAATAGCTGAATTCGCAGCCCTGGCAAAGCAAACGCCCTGAGCTGTGTCGCGAACGTACTAGTCCTAGCCTACATTGTGGACAAGGGCCACCACCCCGTATGAAACAATGACACTTAAGTTGCACAAAACTGCTCCTTCAGTCAGAGTCTACAAAGAGTTGTGTTCCAATAACGTTACCTTTGTTATTCTTTCTACGTACTTTAGCGAAGAGCTGGTCTCGTTCTCTTTGAGAAGGAGTAACGCTCATATGTCTAATAGGCCACGAGGAAAACACTCTCACCCCTAAAATTCACTCATTGACTAATATGAAGTCCGATGAATTACTATGAATTCACATTCGCAGTTTTTCAGGAACGAAAATTATCACTTTCTTGCAAGAGATGCGCTCACAGTTCAATTAAATGGCAGTAACAAGGTATTCGTTGGCCGTTTGGCGGCTGGTTTACTCACGCTTTACTATAATACCCCTGTCACACGGGCATTTCGAAGGCCCTTGAATCGATAGTCTATCGACTCGAAGGCGATCGAGCGCTGCTACACGGCCAGTTTGAATGGCCATCGAGTCAATAGTCTATCGAGTCGACGGGGCAGCCCGGAACTCTATCGAGATTTCGAGGGCCTTCGAGCGTTGCCCAAGGTTGCTAGCATTGCTTCGAACGACAACAAACATGGCGGCGCCCTTCAAAGCCGGACCCCTCGCTTCGGACTGAATTCTCGTTGTTGCTGCCTTTTTCTGTCCGTTCACTGGTCATAAATGGGGTACCGGTCTTTCGCTTCGTCTCATCTTGCCTACAAGAAAACGTATAAGTGATAAATTTGCTTTATTTTTTATTTAGAGTGACGATTCTGCCGCTGTTAGGCCTAAGAGAGTTGGTTTGTTGACAGTAATGGTTCCCGTTTTGACAACCAGATGGCGCCACTAGAAGCTGAGTTTATTTTTGCGTCTCTGCTAGCATACGCTGAACTAAATGTGGGAATGCGCCTGCGTTTAGCGTGCGTAAGCGCGCTCGTGGTACGTAGAGAGCATAAATTTATGCTCTTTTCTTACTGTATCTGTGTACGTCGCGAGCGGCGACGTGGTGCGCACAGCGAGAAGCAGCAGCGGCGCGACCGTTCCAACTCGCCCGGGCGTCAACAGATGAGAACAGGTCGTAGTTTTTGCGGCGAGCGAATCCGCTTCGCTTGCCGGCTTTTTGAACAAGTGTGAACGCGCCTTATGACTGCAAAAAAGTGTATTTCAGCATTTAGTCAAGTTTCGTCAATATATTTTTGTTATTTGCTCGAAACCGAACGTAGCGATTGTGGCGCCACACGAGCTTGGCGTAAGACGCGAGAACGATTTCAATGGCCATTGAGATTTGCCGTGTAGCAGCAACACAACTCCCTCGAGTTCGATGGCGATCGAAAATCTCGAAGGCCCTCGACTCGATGGCCATTGAAACTGGCCGTGTGACAGGGGTATAACTCTGCAATGTGCCTCAATACGCAGAAGAAAGGAGAAAAAATTGGCATTGGCTTAGCTCTGGTTAAGCCTGGATATACAAGCGAAAAGCTGCAGTTATGCTTTGTTTGACGTCATGGCTGTCGCAGTTCGCGCACAATGCACTGGGAGCACCCCGATAGCGGTGTAGATTTTGAGCCAACCCCCTCGCTACCACTTCTGGGTCTTCTTTTCTTCCTTGCACGGCGAATGTCTGCGCCTCTTCTACGGCCGCCGCCGCCGCTCACACGTGGGTTCTCGAAACGCCTTGCGAAAGAACCTTCTCTTGCGACGGGGCCGGAGACGGCGCAGCAGCGGCAAGGGGTAAACCGGTAGCGAGGAGGAGAAGTGGCGATGGAGCGCGCGGCCTCTTTTATGTCCGTCGCCACCGCTCGGGCGTTATCGCAACGCCTTGCGATAACGCGATAAGAACCGCTAGAAGCGGCGAAGGGTGAAAAGGTTGCGAGGAGGAGAAGAGAGGGGGGGGGGGCGAGGAGGAGGAAGGGCGCGCCACGGCGGCGCCCAGGGGTGGCCCACGCGAAGCGCGGTGTTGACGAGCCTCGTGAAGCTTTTCGCTTCAAAAAAATATACCGGCCCGAGTGATACCTAGTGCGGGCTCCCGAAAATGATGGGAGTTCATGGCAGGTGGCGGGTGTCTGCAAAAAAAAAATCAGTTAGTGGTTTTTGAAGAAAGGAAATGGCGCCATAACTGTCCCACTTTTTGGTGGACACCGCAGCCTCGCCGTGAGGGGAGGAATGAAGATGGGAGTGAAAAAAGAAGAGAGAAAGAGATGCCGTAGTGGAGGTCTCCGGAATCATTTCGACCACCTGGGGATCTTTAGTGTGCTGCTTGCACAGACATCGCACAGCATACAGGCGTCTTTTGCGTTTCGCCTCCATCTAAACTAGGCCGGCGTGGTCTGATTCAACCCGGGTAGTCCGGCTCAGTAGCCGCGTGCTCTAAGCATTGAGCCACCGTGGTGGGTATGAATGTTTTAGCACTCGCATGTAACGTAACAACAATGAAACAAGACAGTCACTGCGCTTTTCCTTTGCTCATAAAATCAGCAAATGAATAAACAAATACCAAAATACTCGTGAAACACGCATGCTCACTTCGGTGCTGCAGGATTAGGGCCTTTTAAGAGACGTCCGATGGGCCTTTCAGTGGGAAATTGTCATTTTCTCTTTTCAGAGAGCAAACGATTTGGACCCAACCCCCAATTTCCACGCCACTCGGACGGCAACTCATTCATCATTTCCACAAACATGGGCATATTTACCTCCTGGGAGTAGACCATCTCGCATGCTGCTCTTCGGTCAGCAGAAGCCCCTGGACTATCTCGACAGGCGCTTCGATCCCCGTGGCATGAAACTGGGCCGAGAAGACGACGACGGACTTAGACTCCTAACCTCATCCCAAGGCCTTTACTCCAGGGGCAAGTACGCCGATCAAACAGATCACAAAGGAACGAAAAACGATAGCGAGGTGCTAGGGGAGAAGGAGTACGATGAAGATATCGAGCGGTGGCGACAAGACTACTGGAAGCGACGCCGTTATGACCGCGGCGAGTATGACGACAACGACAGGGAGGCCACCACGCAGGAGGACAAACAGACGCGCCAGCGTCAACCCCGCCGCAGGAGTAAAAAAGTCGAAGACCACGGCAACATTAGTGGAGGCGGTAAGCGCAGACGAATGCGGCCGTACCGTCGGCGTGGTGAGTACGTAACGGACCCTGCACCTGAACGCGACAGCAGGAGAGCAGGGCGTCGAGGACCCAACGAGGCTGATCGACGACTAGAGCACGATAAGTTCCCTGGCGAAGACCGGAAAAGGCTGCCGCGAGTTCGTAGTAGTGGCCGGGAGCGTATTTATAGCACGCGCAGCATTGACAGCAGGGAGGAATACGACTCATCGATATGGCATGTTTTGACCAGGACCACCATTCTTGGAAGCAGTGACAGCTACAGAAAAACGTACACGTCAGGTTCGACCCGTGAGATTTCGTCTACAACAGATCGGGCGCTGGAAAAGGAGTCTCAGCAAGGGCAGAGCAGTCATTGGGATGAAATCGACGTGATTACTGAAGCGTTTGGCGATGAATTCCCCAGGAAGAAGCGCATCTCGAGAAGGCGTCGCACGGATAAAAACCAGGAAGAGGACCGAGACGCTGTTCTTGACACCATTCGCGTGAGACACGACATGGGGTCGCGGAAGGCGCCGTGGAATACAGAGGACGCCAGCTCGGAGCGTGGCGAGTCTCTGGAAACAAGCACCGAAGAAGACCCTGGAGGCGAGAGGGGAAGGACAAGAGAGGAAAGGGAGACGCGAGATGATTGGTACGGTGACGCTGGGGATGAATTCAACGGATTGGCACCGTTTGGCCGACTTACCTAGTGCTAGTGGGATTGCTTTTTTGCAGAAGTACATAACATCGTCCAGTGACGGCAGCGATGTTTTATTGACGCCCTTGGAAAAATAAAACGATACGCTTTACTTAGTTTTAATGGCAATGTGTCTGGTTCATAGGTAAACAAAAAACGGCAGCAGAGCAGCAGACAATCCAGAGAGAACACACATATTGCAACAGCTGCGGGCTAACTGTGAACTGTCTTTAATAAAAAAACGCATAAATATTTTGCATATGCAGTCCTTTGCCACAGAGCACGAACTAAAACGGTACGGTCTGAGTATTATTCAAGATGGGAAGTCCTTATTACATTCAATAAAGAGATCTTGCTATTTTTAAGGCGCGATGATCTTGTGCGCGCTCACATTTTTACCGCTAGTGCATGAAACAAGCTTTAGAAAACCGCTTGTCTCCCAGAGCAGCGCTACCATATCCTCGCGCCTATTTTTGACGTTTATTTCATGCTTTTGAAGGTGATTATTACTGCATGAAATACTCTGGCGTCCATACAGTAGTTCGAGAAGACCACCTAATGGACAATGCTGTGCTTCAATGCAGCGGCCTGATATTTGAGATAATTTTGACCCCATGACGTCAGCTGCGTGCTGCTTTATGCATCTTGCACGCCCTGTCACAAGCAATACCCAAAACAGCGCCAGAAGACACGGACAGAAGGATGAGAGAGGATGTGAGAGTGCAGCGTGTGCCTGTGCCTCATCCATCTTTCCTTGTTGTTTTGGATAATGCGGAATCAACTAGCCCAACAAGCGACTTTGTTGAACTGTCAATCAACTCCCGAGCGAAGAATATTAAGCCCTGCTCGCTCCTATGCCGCGGCTGGGTAACTTCAGGGAAACTTCCCTTGACCTGTGTGTACTAAGTGGCTCAGTCTACTCGTGAAGTACATGAGAGCGCAAAACGGCTACACGGGCGAGTAAGGGAACAGGACGAGCGCTTGATGCATATCTCTGAGAGGTGAATGTTTGTCAACTGCGATTCAGAGCACGGATAAGGGCAAAGGCTATATAAACGTTCTTCCCTGAATAAATCCTGTTGAAAGTAAGCAGCGCTCGTCCTGTTCCCTTACTCGTCCCTGTTGCCGTTTTGCGCTCTCATGTCTTTCACGAATACGCACCAACAAGCCCAGCTTCAAGTACTTCTTAGCTTAGTCTACTCCTTCCCTTACGGTTCAGTTAGGTCTTTAGATTTTCTCTAGAGAGAGAATTCGGAATACATAGTCACCTTTTCTTATCTCATTCCTTTTCGTAGCTATATTCCTGGACACACAGAGAATGTTGGCGATCTGTGGATCAGTAAACAAATGGACTAATGGAAATTGTAAATGAACGCAAAAGAATACGCGAGATGTATTGTAAAACACGCTATCCGCTTATAGATAATAATTAATATGTTTTGCTCAAGACTTCAATTGACAAGAGAGTTGAAATCTCATCACCAAGTCAACAATTCAAGATATAAGGTATTGAAGTCTTCAGTTGCAATTCACTACTAGATTATCTATGAGTGGTGTAGTTCGTCTCTTCGCCTTTAGACTCATCCTAGTGCCTGTCACGTGGTAGTAACAACGCTGAACCGCACTTAACCACCTCTTATAGAGCTTACTTACACCCAAAAAGAACTGAACCACTCCGCAGTGGCAACAGGAACAAACGTGCTCAGCATTAGTCGAAGAACAAACCGCCGCAGCTCTCCGCTGTGCTCCAGGAGGCGAAAAACTTTCGCGATGAAGAGCATTTTCAGGTAATCTCCGTTAAATGGCTCCGCTAAACATGTTTAATTTCATTCTATCGTCGGCAGGTACATAACCCTTCTAAACGCACTCTTTTCTGTTCAGAAGTGTCGTCCGTCTCTTCCTGCAAGTACTTGAGTACCTATTACTGTAACGCAAAACCTAACATGGTCATCTCATATCATGAACATCGCTAACAAGGCTAATCGTACCCTTGGTTTCATTCGGCGCAATCTACGATTTGCCACCCCATCCCTCAAATCATTAGTAGACATTACTTTTGTCCGTCCTAAACTAGAATATGCTTCAGCAATATGGGATCCTCACCAGTCTAACCTCTCTTCAACCTTAGAAAGAATACAAAATCGAGCTATCCGCTTTATTTATTCGGATTATTCGTACTACACTAGTGTGTCCGCTTTAAAATCTAGAGCCAACTTACCCAGCCTTGAAACGCGACGAAAAATTTCTCGTTTGTGCCTCTTTCACATGTTTTATCATTCATCTTTAGGAGAATCAGTCATATCACCTGCTTATCGCCTCTCAAGCCGTATTAACCACCATAAGGCCGTCTACGCCCCCACCGCAAGAACCACCGCTCATTCCCGATCTTTTTTCGTCACGTCATCCCGGGACTGGAATGATCTACCACAGGACGCCGTGCGTCACATCAGCGCCATTCATTTCAAGAACGCTATCAAGACCATAGTTTTTTAACTGTCATGCCCATCCTTCATGTAATGGCCCATACCAGGGGCCTTTGAGGTATCAAATATAAAAAAAAAAACTGGACTCACACGGCGGATGAACCCGTGGCCCAACATTGAGTCAAGCGGCCGTCCGCGTGTTAAAAGCATTCACAGAATGCATAAAACGAGGTGACGGCCGAGCGGACGGAGCCACTATTTCCCGGCAGCAGGTTCGCGGCACGCCAAACAGCATCTGCGACTTGGGCCCGTATTCGAATTCGAATCCCTTTTGGGGATCTCGAAAGGTTTACAATTTCGCATATGGGCCGCGGTTCTAGAATTGTCATCGAAATGGATGCGCAGCGGCGTTTGGCTGCCACATTGGCATTGTTAACATATGTGAACGAAGAGGACGTGTTTTATTTGGGAAGTGCAGTTGACGGCCGTAACATTACCAGGAAAGCGCTGCGAGTGAAAAAGCAGCTTCATGAAGAGCTGTTTGAGCGAGTACTGCCGGCTGGTTCGTGTGAGCAGTTCTTGCAGCGGCTGTCATGAATGGGTCTCCTTATCGAAAGCAGAAAATTCCGGGCACACTTAAGCACCACCCTAAGGGTATGACGTCATAGCGCTAATGGCTCCCTTCAATGGCCTGGGGTCCCCTTTGCATATATCTTCCTGAACTAACACTGTCAGACACACGGCGTAAGTCGAACGAACAACCCCTTGTGGCAGACTCCCATGTCACCCCAATTTTCTTACAAGCGAATTAATTTGCCTTACATCCTCACACGTTTGACACGTTTGAAAAGAATTGTTGTACCTCACACACATCAGACGTATTCTTGAGTATGCTAACGTGGTGTGGGATCCATGTATAACTACGTTATCGGATGGTTTAGAACATGTACAAAACCGTGCAGCCCATATTGTCGCCAATGATTGCGACTTTCAACACAGCGTTCCAGCAATAAAGGAATCTCTCGGTTGGGAACTTCTCAGCAATAGGCGCATGCGCAGTAAACTAGAAATGTTCTATCGCATCTATTTCAGCAAAACCGGGATTTACAGAACTCTGTAAGTTCAGCAGCCACATTTTGTATCTGCACGTTTTGATCATGCTTTTAAGGTGCGTGAAATCAAATGTCGAACAAACGTTTATCAGAACTCTTTCTTTCCGCATGTCATGTCAGTTTGGAACAAACTCCCCAAAAATGTCGTTGACTGCACATCTGTTGAAGCATTTTGTGCTTTTATTCGTGCTCTTATTCATTGAATCACTTAATCTTAACTTTGTATCATTAATGTACGCGTGTGAGTGTCTGATTTTGCTGTATTTTATAGCTGTTCCGTGTGTTTGAATGTCTCATCACCTGACTATAGCAATTATAATGCTTGATTTTGGTTGTACCCCCCCCCCCCCCCCCCCCCGGCAATAATGGCTTCGGGTGCTGCAGGTATCTGTGAATAAATAAATAAATGTTGTGGGGTTACATTCACAATTCAGGTGATCTTCTATCCGCTTTTCGAATCCGCCGCTCCTCGTGTGACGTCACTATCTTTTCTGCCAATCTGCGTTTTCTCGCACGGCACCGGCGTCGCTTGGTTCGCTGCTCAACGGCAGTCTTAATGTAGTCAAGAGTTTGACGAAACGTCGTCTGGTCAGGTAGAGGCATAATAAAAACATAGGGTCACTGACCAAGTCAAAATTTTAATGAAAAATTTCTCATTTAATAAAAATGAGAAATGGCTATCCCAGAAGCTTTGTGGCAAACACAAAAAAGAATCTACTGGAGCGACCGCCACCTTCTGACGTCTCCAATGCTTCTAAGCCAAAACGCGCCTCCATCCCCTACATGCCACAGATCAGTGAAGCGCTTGGTCGGGTATTCCGAAAGTACGGCGTGCAAGTTGCCCACGTTCCAACAAGCAAGCTTAGAAACGAGCTCGTCAATGTGAAAGACCCGCTTCCCCCTGACAGATATCCTGGGGTCGTGTACAAGATTCCGTGTGAAGATTGCGACCGGAATTATATCGGGGAATCCGGAAACTGGTGCAGACGGATCCAGCAGCACAAAAATGACGTGGCGAAAGGACGCAGTGCTGCTAACGCTC
This sequence comes from Amblyomma mixtum, assembly GCF_055824585.1. NCBI lineage: Eukaryota > Metazoa > Arthropoda > Arachnida > Ixodida > Ixodidae > Amblyomma > Amblyomma mixtum. Next base: position 139,611,362 of record NC_143019.1, on the reverse strand, counting down.
TGGCCGAACACGTGCAAGAAACTGGACATATCATCAATTGGGACGGGGCACGTGTGCTTGCCAGAGAACGAATCACATCTAGACGCTTGTATCTAGAGTCCTTGATGATACAAACCACTTCCGGTACACTAAATCGGACGCAAGGAAATCTGCCTGCTGACTACGCAAGATCATTACGAAGCATTTTTTGAATAAGATATAAACGCATGATTTTGCCTGGTTTCACCCATTGTGAACAAGGAAGCCGTAGGGCTTTCGAAACGTCAATACGTTTCATTAAAATTTTGACTTGGTCAGTGACCCTATGTTTTTATAACGGCAGTCTTAACGCTTAACAGTACCTTTTGCTGGGCTAGTTGGTGTGACATTGTGTTCAGAAAGGAAAAAACAGCGCTAAATTCTACATAGACCACAAAGAAAGACGGACAGGACGGGCGCTGACTCCAACTAAGTTTATTGAAAGCCACATGTAGCATATATATAGCCCGAAGAAGGTGAACGCATGCGTCCTGTCCGTCTTTCTTTGTGGTCTATGTAGAATTTAGCGCTGTTTTTTTCCTTTCTGAACACAAAGTCTTAACGCCGTTGCGTTAAGACATGGTAAAAAGAAACTGGAAGGGCATCAGGGTGTCCAGCATTCTAAATTCACGTTGGTTCGCCGCCACAATTTCTAAGCGAAAAAATGGCCTGTTTTCCGCCCCTGTCTTACGCGCAAACGAGTAGGCCGGCCTGAATAATTGGCATCAAGCCACGCGATGTGCGCTTCGTCCTCAATAACTGCCTCCCTCGTGAAGCAGTGGAAGGATAGAAACTTGGGACAGTTGGTATGATGTCACGGTGAAGTAGGGGCGTGAAACGAGACAAAACAAGCGTTGGCTCGCAACTGAACAGGCCAGAGCCAGCCATTGACATGCCAAAAGACCGGCATTGTGACCATGCGTACATAGACTGTCGCATAATTTTAAAAATGCGGCCATAAGGTATGACGTAAAGTGGTGTTCTCAGACCCTAAAAAGTTGGCAAAAATCTGTAACATTGTTAAGAATAAATCTGTCAATCGGGTTCGGGAAAAGCACACGTGTCGAGTGAAACATTACAATCATTACATTCATTGTAAAATGAATGTGGCGCATCGGATACCGTTATCTTGCGGTCGGGTTTATGTGGCTCAAACTGGAAGGTGTATCAATGTAAGATTACCGGAGCACAAGGGGTCTTTATATATTGGTAGGCGTTCTTACTTACAAGGGATGTGAAGGCTGCTACCAGTTCTTCCGGCGACGAGCATTTTGGTGGTGCATTCAGAGCAGATTAACCTGGATATTATCGAGGCTAGACCCATATTACGACTAGTGTACCGTCCATCGCGTTAACATGCATCCAGTTGGGCTATCTACATCATGAGAATGTTTGGGGTGACTTGTGACTCATGTTGGGCTGTATGCTTATTGGCAATTGTGTGGTTAGTGGTGCTGCTTGGCTTGCCAGTATTTTCCCTGTTCACTTCATCATCATCACCAACATCATCACATTGACTACGCACACTACAGGGCAAAGGCCTCTCCTATGTCTCTCCAATTCACCTCGTCATTTGCTAGCTGCGGCCACCGTTATCCCCGCAATTCTTAATATCATCCGTCCACCTGACTTTCTGCCGCCCCCTGTTACGCTTGCCTTCTCTTGGAATCCGCTCCGTTACCCTTAAAGACCAGCGGTTATCTCGTAATTACGTTACATGCCATGCCCAAACCTATTTCTTCCTCTTCATTTCGACAAAGATGTCGGTAACTCACGTTTGTTCCCTCAGCCATTCCGCCCGCTTCCGGTCTCTTAACGTAGCATCTATCATTTTTCTTTCTGAAGCTCGCTGCGTTGACCTTAAGCTGAACCCTCCTCGTTAGCCTCCACGTTTCTGCCCGGTAGGTGAGTACCGGTAAGATACAGTTGTATACTTTTCTCTTGAGGGATATTGGTAAACTGTCATTCGTAATCTTCATGAATCTCCATAATATCCATAACCATTCGTAAAGAAAAGTTCATGGAAATCGTCGGTAATACGCGCACAGTCCGAGGAATCTGCGCACAGCTTTCTTATCGGCCGGTGGTGGAAACATTGCGATAGCAGCGGTTTTCTGCGGGTCTGGCTGTACTCCCTCCTTGCTAACGATGTGGCCTAGAAAAAGCAGCTCTTCATTGGCAAAGTGGCACTTATCTGCTTTCAAGGTTAGTCCGGACGACTTCATCGCGTCTAACACCGTTCGAAGCCTTTTTAGGTGCTCTTCCCAGTTCGAGGCGAAGACAACGACATCATCAAAATATACAAGGAATTTGCAACTTCAGGCCTGCCAGCACTGTATCCATTACTCGCTGAAATGTCGCTGGTGCGGAACAGAGACCAAGCGGCATCACCTTGAACTCGAAAACGCCATCTGGAGTGATGAATGCAGTCTTCTTGCGATCTCTTTCATCGACCTCAGTTTGCCAGTAGCCGCTCTTGACGTCCATCGATGAGAAATACTTCGCGTTGCAGAGCCGGTCCAGTGTGTCGTCGATGCAGGGGAGGGGGTAGACGGCCTTCTTTGTGATGTTGTTCAAGCGCCGATAATCAATGCAGAATCGAAGTGCGCCGTCTTTCTTTCTCACTAGAACAATCGGTGCCGGCCAGGGGCTCTTTGAAGCTTGAAAGACGTGGTCGCGAAGCATTTCTTCCTTTTGGTCCCTGATGGCTTGTCGTTCTCGCGGCGACACTCTGTAGGGGCCCTGGCGGAGAGGTCGGGCGTGCTGGTCGGTTATAATGCGATGCTTGGCAATCGGCGTTTGTCGGACCTTCGGCGATGACGAGAAGCACTCGCTGTAGCTTCGAAGGAGATCGCGGATCTTGTCTATTCCAGTGCCGGGCGGGGACTGTCGAAAGTAGGCGAGCTCTCTTGGTCAGGCGAATCTTCGATGGGTCGGAGAGTGCGGAGAAGTCGCATACGTCGGATATTTCGTTGAAAACAGCAATCGCCGTTCCCCTGTTACTGTGCCGGTATCGTTCGCTGAAGTTAGTCAGCAGTACTTCAGCTTGGCCATTGCGGAAATGTGCAATTGCTCTTGTGATGCCGATTCCTCGGTCTAGAAGCAACTGCATGTTACTTTCCATGATGGCTTCAGCATTATTCGCTTCCGTGGAGCCTACGGGGATGATGACGCATGAGCGGGACGGAACGCTCACTTACTTCTCCAGGACACTAAGCGCAACGTGATGTCCCTCAGTTCTCTTGGAATGGATGGCCTCGTCCGTGGAGAGCGTGATGAGCTTGGTTCGCCCGTCGATGATCGCCTGATGCTCGTTAAGGAAATCCATGCCCAAGATCACTTCGCGGGAACATTGCCGTAGCACTACGAAGGTCGCGGGAGAGGTATGTCCCTTGAGAGTCACTTGCCTTGTGCTTCGTCCTGATGGCATAATGAGGTGGCCCCCTGCGGTGCGAATTTGTGGGCCGTCCCAAGCGGTCATTACTTTCCTCAGCTGCGCAGGGAATGGTACATTCGTCAACGAATGGGCTACTTTTTCTGGGCTACTTTTTCTGTTCAATCTCAGCGCGCAGTAGGAGATGCACTGCTTGATATCAAGTTTCATATCGATCTCTTACAAATTGTGAAGCACCCTACTAGAATCCAACAAGACTCTGCATCAATTCTGGATTTATTCTTGGTGCGCGGCAACATCAAAGAAAAACTTTCATGCAATGTAGTGGACGGAATTTCTGATCATCAAGCAGCAATTCTGGTTATAGAAGACATATTATGGGACGGAAAGGGTAATATTCGACATTTTCCGAATTTCACCCGTGCTGAGAATGCATCGATAATTGATGTTTTAGATCTTCATTATTATAGTTTTATGCACAGCACTTGTAGCGTGGATGACCTGTGGCTTGTTTTCAAAAACATTGTTTGTGACTGCATTCAGCATTTTGTACCAATGATATGCAAGAAGTCCGACAATCACAATCCCTGGATTACGCGAGAAACTTTGCAATTGCAGCGCAAGCTAAAACGACTGAAGAAAAGAATAAAAAAGTCAAGCTCAGCCAATTTAGAGGCAAAAATTTATGAAGTTTCAGAGAAATTAAAACAGTGCATTGTAAAAGATAAAGAAAAATACTACAATACGCAACTTCCGGCTTTCATAAAAACTTCACATGAAAAATTTTGGCGGTCAATTGCACCAGTTTCTCGTTCTACCGATACGTTCATTATAAATGGGCAATATGCAAGTGACAACGTCCAGGTTTCCTCAGCATTTAATGACACCTTTAAGAAAGTCTTCACAAAAGATGACGGGCGTCTCCCACCCTTTAGTATGTCCCTTCCTCCGATGCCTGATGTTTTAATTTCTTAAGAGGGTGTTTTTAATCTGTTGTTAAAACTGGATGTCAAGAAATCACCTGGACCAGATGATATTCCGAATACCTTTCTTAAACAGTATGCAGAGTGGTGTTCTAAGTATTTGTGCGTCCTATTCACTCGGTCTTTGAAAGAAGGTGTTTTACCGTGTGATTGGAAAACTGCTAGTATTAAGCCCTTGTATAAAAGTGGAGAGAGGACGTGTATAGAAAATTATCGCCCTATCTCATTAACTTCGACGTGCAAATTATTGGAACATATCATTCATAAGCATCTAAATAATTTCCTCGACGAGCATAATGTACTGGCAGGTGTTCAACATGGGTTCAGACGAGGTTATTCAACACGCACTCAGCTGGTCGAGACGATCCACGATTTTGCAACAGCAATCAACGAAGGAAAACAAACCGATGCTATATTCATGGACTTTAGAAAAGCTTTCGATAAGGTTTTGAACAAAAAACTACTTCATAAACTCAGTTTTGTTATAAATAATAAACAGATATTAACATGGATACGATCGTACCTGTCTGATCGCCATCAGTTCGTCGAAATACATCAAACCCGCTCCAATCACGTTCCTGTCGACTCTGGCGTTCCCCAGGGATCCGTCCTTGGCTCCCTACTGTTTTTAATATTTATTAATGGTATTGTTAATCATCTGTCAGTAAGTATTAAGTTGTATGCGGACGACTGCGTGCTGTATGAGAACATTAGTTCGACTGACGATCAAGTAAGGCTAAAAAATGATTTTGCAAAAATAGTTTCGTGGTGTGAGAAGTGGCAAATGTCAATTAATCTTGAAAAAACCGTATTTATGAGAATAACACTTAAAAAGAGCCCTCTTCTATATCACTACACAGCTAATAATAATTTTCTTCATGAAGTTACAGAATATAAGTATCTAGGCCTATAGATTTCTGATAACCTGTCTTGGACCAAACATGTCGACTATGTCTCAGCAAAAGCTCTCCGAAAACTTTTTTTACGACGCTCGCTTAAGTTAGCGACCCCTGCTACACGCCTTCTTGCCCACAACACTATTATTAGACCAATCTTAGAATATGCAGTGATTATCTGGGACCTGTTCACAAAGGTAAACATAAATAAACTTGAAAGAATCCAAAAGAAAGCAGTAAGGTTTATTTATAACACTTACGGGCGAGCATCAGTCAGTGATCTCCTAAAAAAAAGCGGCTTACCCTCTATTCCTAACATAAATCGCATATGTCGCTTAAAATTTTTCTTTCAACTAATTAATAATAATTTCAAAGTTGACACCTCTAATATCCTTGCTTATTCCTCGGGGTACCAAACTAGAAATCGCCATTTTTCTTTCCATAACGCTATTAAATTCTCGAGTTAATTGTTTTAAATATTCTTTTTTTCCAAGGACCATCACTGATTGGAATAACCTTACGGATGATGTTGTCAGGCAGAGATCATTGCATTTGTTTGAAGAGAACTTGAAGTAATTGTTTGTTTTTGACCTTGCCGCGGTATTTTCTTCCTGATTTTTCTATGTGCAATTCTGTTTTGATCTAGAATCTATCTGCAATTCTATGTGCAATTCTGATTTTTCTATGTGCAATTCTGTTTTGTTCGTATGTGTCTGTATTTTTGTATCTAAATACATTGTTTCCCACCTGCTATGATCTTGTGTACAAGATTTCAGTATTCATAAATAAATAAAAAAATATGAATAATCGGCTCCTGTGTCGACTAGAGCGGTAACTCCCCGGCTTTCGATAACGGCTTCTAAGTATGCATCGTGGTGGAGCAGCGCAAAGGACGGGACACAAGAAACAAGGATGGACGTACACAGGCGCTTACTATCAACTGAATTTTTATTTCGAAATAAAGAGAATATATAGCAATCATGAGGGGGTGGAACATGGATAAAAGGGTTGTTCGGTCACCGGAATACAGAAGACAGTCACGTCAGTAGATAAAGTATGTTGGTGAATGTGGTGGCGGTGAAAGACGATGAAGAGAAGCGGAGGGTGTATAGGGCCAAGGCGCGAAATAACGGATGATCGGTAATCAAAGATGAGGTCGCCCAAAAGGGGCTAAAAGCTATAGACAATCAATAACAGAAATGATGGCATTAAAAACATGTAAAAATCGTTAAGAATAATTAAAAAAACACTTTAAAAACATTAATAACTGGTAGGTTGGGAGGTATGAAGGGCCGGAAATCAACAAACACATTAAGGCCTCACAGAAGATGAATTTTTAAAGAGGCCAAAAAGGAGGCTAGAAGCACGAAACAACTAAAAGGAGGAGTAAAGGCCTGCGATGAATAAAAAACTAACCCTATGTCACAATTAAAACCCGGAATAAACACTAAGAACAGGAAGGGATAAAATCAAACAACGCAAGGACACAACGCATGCCCTGCTGTTCTCAGAAAATCCAATTCTCTCTGAGATAAACTAATGGATGGTGTACTGACACAGTGGTCTTTCGCACGACGGATGTTGCAAGCCTCAATTATTTCTCTCGACGTGCGATCTCGTCCTTTCCCAATGACTGCACATTGGTCAAATATTGGGGCGGAAATTTTGCTTTCACATTTTTTACAGTGCTTGGCCAGATTTCCAGTGATGGCTATATTACCTACATTATTATTATGTTCTTGAAGTCTGACATTGATGCATCTTCCCGTTTGACCAATGTATTCCTTCCCGCAGGATAAGGGCACAGAGTACACAACACCGGAGGCACAAGGAACATGGGGATTACTGTGCATTTGCCCACAACCACGGTGAACTTGCTGGTTGTTAGCTCTCCTGCAGAGAGAGGCGATCTTGTTGGGCGCAGAAAAAACCACGCGGACGCCTGCGCGTTTCCCAACTTTCTTAAGACCGTGGCTAACATTGTGCAGATAGGGCACAACTACAACATTTCTGCGGTAATCCTCCTTCCGGGTGGGCAAACGTTTTTTCTTTATGCTGCCTGCAACTGATATCAGGAGAAGTAAAGGGTAGCCCGCCGCGAGGAGCCGACCCACCTGCCCGTGAAGACAGTCATGAAGCCGATGTTCGCAGGTTTTTTGAAGGGCGTTGCGGAAGCACAGGCTGATGATGCCTCGCTTTATCAACTTCGAGTGTGCTGACGCGTATGAGAGGAGCGGCTTTTTACCTCTGGGTTCGTATGACCAGCAGGCATGCGCAGGAGAAAAATGAAGACGTAGGTCAAGGAACCGCATGTTGTTATCTTCTGGGAATTCAGACGTTAATACGAGAGGATGCAAACATTGGTCAAACAAGGACTGAACTTCGGGAGCTGCAATTTTGAATTCTTCACTGTTGCATTTTAAAAGGACGAGATAGTCGTCTACATATCGAAAGGTTTTGACAACGCAGGTACTACCGATTCTTTTGTGCAGCAGTCTGTCATAGTGCGCCAGAAAGATGGTTTGGTTTGGTTTATTGGGGTTTAACGTTCCAAAGCGACTGAGGCTATGAGAGACGCCGTAGTGGAGGGCTCCGGAAATTTCGACTACCTGGGGTTCTTTAACGTGCACTGACATAGCACAGTACACGGGCCTCTAGAATTTCGCCTCCATCGAAATTCATCCGCCGCGGCCGGGATCGAACCCGCGTCTTTCGGGCCAGCAGCCGAGCGCCGTAACCACTGAGCCACCGCGGCGGGGTCGCCAGAAAGAGTTCACTAAGAACAGGGACTGTGCATGAGCCTATGCATACACCTTTCTTCTGGATGTAGGTTTGTTTGTTCCACGTGACAAAGGAAGATTTCAAATAAAAGTCTAGGATTCGCCGAAAATCGCTCGCGGAAAGGCCTATTTCATTTTGGAAGCGAACAGTGCCATGGCTATCGATAGCTTCTTCTATACAACTCATAGTTCCTGGTGTGGCAACGAATAGTACAAGTCTTTGATGTCGACGGAGAATCCTTTTTTAATTATTCTTAACGATATTTACATGTTTTTAATGCCATCATTTCTGTTATTGATTGTCTATAGCTTTTAGCCCCTTTTGGGCGACCTCATCTTTGATTACCGATCATCCGTTATTTCACGCCTTGGCCCTAACACCCTCCGCTTCTCTTCATCGTCTTTCACCGCCACCACATTTACCAATACACTTAATCTACTGATGTGACTGTCTTCTGTATTCCGGTGACCGAGCAACCCTTTTATCTATGTTCCACCCCCTCATGATTGCTATATATTCTCTGTATTTCGCAATAAAAATTCAGTTGATAGTCAGCGCCTGTGTACGTCCTTCCTTGTTTCTTGTGTCCCGTCCTTTGCGCTGCTCCACCACGATGCAACAGCACCAACTAGCCCAGCAACTTGCTTTACTAAGTATGATGTCCTGGCTTTGACGTTGCACGTCGTCCTCGGTGTCGCGTCACGGCTTTGCCGGGTATGTGAATCGTGGGTGGGGCGTGTGGTCGAAGCTTTTCTTGATGGTGGGGTCGTTTTGAAGGTGACTCGCGTCATGGTAGAGGTTGTCATTTTATGCGTCGTCGGTGTAGTTGGTGCGGGGTCTTCATACGGCGTGGTCGCTGGAGGATCTTCGTCGTTTCTTCGGCAAGCAACCTAACCTCCACCGGCTGCTTTGTTTAGTTTCCCCGGACAGCCGTGGCGCAGCTGCGGCCGGTGATGCAAAACGTGTGGTGGAAGGTGACGGGGAGAGGGAAAGAACCTCCTCTGCGCAGGTAGTCGTCGATGCTTTCGCACTTCTACTCGGTTTAACTATGTTGAAACCCTGCCATGTATTGTAGTTTCGCGCCATAGCGAAAAGAGGCTGCATTAACAATTAGGGACCAAGAAAAATCTAACGGAGTTATTTTATTCATTTTTAGCACATAATGCTCCCTTACAAAGAAAAACAGATTACTGAAATTTCGTCACGATTGCTTCATTCGTTCTTACACAGGTGTACTTTTTATAGTACACTGGGTCCTCCCCATAGCACATGTGGTTACTTCACTCCATTGATATTTGGTAGCGTGAATTTTGTTGATACGTCCTTGATTTTTGCGCAGGGTGATATAACAATTCTTGCACGGCCTCATGAATCTCTTCTGGCTATACTGGCACCGCAGTTATTCAAATATGCGCGGGAAGCTTTCTCCTTTTCAAAGAATCATCAGACACGATTGAGCCAGAGTGTCTGCGAACCACTGGTTGCTGCATGTCACGGCGTAGTTAACGACGAGCAACGTTCTTACCAAAGCAAAAATAGTCAGCAGGCTCGTCTCTAGCAGTTTGGCAGGCTGTTCAGAAGACGTTGAAAATTCCTAACTTGAGCGTTCGAGTAAATGGCCACCCCACTTTTTGTCCCTGATGCCGATGCAGTAGCAGTTGACGGCCTGATCCGAAAGGTCGACAGCTGCCATGCCAATGTTATATATAACATATAGCTATATAACATATAGCTTTGGCTAGAAAATACATGTTTCTCGTGCGCTCTAGGCGACCACCACTTTACAAAACATGTAGGCTCAATGCTGTAATTGTCGCAGGCCATTGTGCCTACAGTGTTGCCCTTCGACTTCAATAAAAGCACGTAACCTACACTATAGAGGCAAGAACCAATTTTGCCTAGCTGCTTCTATTCCCTTGCTTTCTTTGGGCCGAGTGGACCCGTTTTGGCGAACAGTTCCTGTAGCCTGAAATTCCTCCCGGCGGAGCGTTACAGGAATGTCTTGACTGGTAAAAAAGGAATTGAGAGTGGCTTAGTTTAGCTATCCCAGGTTATACGTAGCGAGAAGTACGGTATATCCCTGGTTGCGTCTAGTTGTTTTGCTTATCGTCATGGCTACGTGTTAGACCTTTGTTAGACATTAAAGACGAGACATGTGCTGAAGGCGGCACGTGTTATTCAACTTTATTGACTGCTGGAGGCGAGCGGTGTCTGCTCCGCGGTCGGCGCGCGGCGCGCCAGCTGCGCGGCTCTGAGGTCACACGGCTCCTCGCGCATGCGCAGAACTGGCGACCGACAGCACAGCTAAACGGCCAGAGTGCGGGTAATGTAGCTCTCTGTACAAAATTGCCAAAAAAGATGAAATGGCCACTAAGCATTGAAATCGCTTCAGGCAGCGGCAGGACAACACGTGCTTCCAAAGGTTTCTTTTCCGAACTCAAGGACCTCCCACAGTAGGTGTGACATGCATAACAGTAACCATATGCCCTCCAGAACATCCAGTTCTTAAAACCAAAACTTTATTATAGCCAATTAAAATTGCACCGTCGTCATATTCAGGATAGCTAGCGACAAGTACAGCAGTCGCCGAAGCCTCGCTGAGCAGACGAAGTGTTTTTTTTTTCCTAAAAACTGGTAGGAACCACAATATGTATGAGCTGGAATAGACAGGCGCCGTTGTGCATGCAGGAAAACCCAGCGTAGTGTCAAAGTACAACAACATATAATTGATCATAACGCAAAAAAAAGCCAAAGGTGAGGGACATTCAACGCATCCATCGTTTACGTTCGTCTTTCGTGCTGCTCTGTGCTTGAAACTAGCACAATATGCACATAAACGCGTCCGCGACAAATTTATAAGCCAGCGACTACCGGTGCAGTTCATGGGAAACAAGCATCCTGAAGTTTCACCATGTAAAGGTGACGTAGTGAGGGCAGGAAACGCGCCTTCTTATATAAGGGGCGTCGGCCGATTCCTGGTGACAAAAGCATGACCTACTTGAAAAGAAAAATTTATTTTTGGGGTTGAAATTATAAAAATTTGTGTTTATGTGTTTGTGTTTATTGCGGTTTAACGTCCCAAAGCGACTCAGACTATGAGGGACGCCGTAGTGAAAGGCTCCGGAAATTTCCACCACCTGGGGTTCCTTAACGTGCACTGACATCGCACAGTACACGGGCATCTGGAATTTCGCCTTCATCGAAATTCAGCCGCCGCGGCCTTGATCGAACCCGCGTCTTTCGGGTCAGCAGCCGAGCGCCGTAACCACTGAGCCACTGCGGCGGGATAAAAAAAATTTAACTGTACATTTAAAGGTACGCTGGGCGCTAATGGGTTAAGGTCTTTAGATTGTCCTTATCAAAGTCCTTAATAAAAAGAGGCCTCTGGAAGAAGACGAAGGGCCGGCAAGAAGAAGGAAGAAGAAAAAATTCAGGTGAGGACCCTAAAATAATAAAAATTCATATATATTTTCTAATTTCAAACATTCTACTATTTTAGCAGAACTTTTTGCTGGGCTAGTTGGTCCATTCTGATGTTGGTGAAAACAGCGCGAAAGAGGAAGCCCGAAGGCGAAACGAGGAAGTGACAGGAAAGAGCGCTGACTGACAACTGAATTTATTGAACGAAACTCGCGCAATATATAGGAAGGCAGTGCCAAAGATAGTCAGATGCAGTCAACGTCACATGGTGCAAAGAGCCATAAAAGCGATAAAAACAAAACAAGGTGAAAAAGCTAACATAGCTTTTTCACCTTGTTTTGTTTTTATCGCTAACATAGCTAAAAGCTAACATAGCTTTTTCACCTTGTTTTGTTTTTATCGCTTTTATGGCTCTTTGCACCATGTGACGTTGACTGCATCTGACTATCTTTGGCACTGCCTTCCTATATATTGCGCGAGTTTCGCTCAATAAATTCAGTTGTCAGTCAGCGCTCTTTCCTGTCACTTCCTCGTTTCGCCTTCGGGCTTCCTCTTTCGCGCTGTTTTCACCAACTTCTACTATTTTACTTAGCTTTTTTTCCCCGCTTTTTTTTTTCCTTGGCATTCACCACCGTACCTTGGCCAATCCCCCGGCGTGGGTATGTGCCATTTTCATATGGTGAAAAAGAAGAAGAAGAAGGAGGACCCTAAAGAAGAAGAAGAAGAGCCTGCGTTTAGCATGGAAGCCCGCCGGCAATCTTCTAATGATGGCTTCTCAGCACCGCTGTCCCTGCAGGAGGTGGGGGGCGCAGACGACCGTTCAGGCATCCATTCCAGGCCGCCGACCGTTAAGGACGCATCCCCAAGTCCGCCTCCCGAAAAGCAGCCGGCTACTAAGCGTCGCAGTGCCATGGGACGCCACAAACCTGTGCCCCGCGAAGAACGAGGCCATTCGAAAAAGACCGGCGTCGGAAAGCGCTCGAAATCATCGAACGTTCTCAAGGACCGCAGACCACATAAGGAGTCTCGAGAAAAGTCTGGCGCTTCTCTGCCGCCGGAGACAGGTCCTGCGGCAACGCCCCATAAAGCTGCCAATCACCATACTTCGCTGCGTGACGGGGCACTGGCATCCGACTCTCAAGAGTATGCAGTGAAGCTGTCCACACAGGAGCCTCAGGACCGGGCCCTCTTGGATGCAACAAAAGATAACAAAGAACAATATGTAGCGCGGGACAGCTCAAAGCAGCATGCGGGATTTCGAAATGACGACACACACGTCACCTTCTCGCAGAGGAGCAAGAAAGGTAGACCGGGCGCCGAACGTGACCTCGGGCCAGCGTCACAGATTCAAGCAGACCAGCGCTCAAGTGCTGTCGGAACTACGCTGTCCTCAGCCCAGCCATCACCTGGGGAGGGGAATCCAGAGCTCAAAAACCCACTGTCAGGACGTTCAGGAATTTCTGACGCAAATACAGGTACAATTTCTTCTTCTTTTTCACAGCGTCAGGAAGCAGATGATCAGGCTTTGACTACTTGGTAAACACAGCCACCTTTTAAATATTTATTATTATTATAATCATTATTATTATTAATATTAATATAATGTCTTTGAGATAGTGTGGTCGTGTAAGCCACTCACGAAAAACTACTGTAAAAAAACTTTTTTCTTTAAAAAAAATCGTTAGCACTCTCGCATCGCTACGAGAGTCTGCCGGTTGTCCAACGAAATAAAGGTAGAATAACTTAAGACTGAATTCAAACTCGCTCTGGCCCGTTTAAATACTTTGATTTTTGGAAAATACTTAGTAGCTGCAAAAGTTTCCACCCTACCTGTGACAACATTGAAATGAACCGCAATGTCGTCGTGCAGGATTTAGAACACTTGCTTCTGTAATTTCTTGGTGCGAGAATGGAGCCTCCAGAGTCGTCGCCTTTCGCGCTGGGAGGATAGGTTTAGTTTAGAGGATTTAGAGTCCCAAAGAGACTTAGGCTATAAGGAACGCCGTAATGCAAGACTGCGGAGATTTTTCGACCCCCTGGGCTTCTTTAACGTCAGACATAACTTCACCAGCGAAAGTACGAGACACCAGGAGAAAGAGAACACAGGACAACGCTGGACTAACAACTTAAGTTTAATCGAGAAACGGACAACCTAGGTCACCAGAAGACACATGCATCTTCTGGTTACCTAGGTTGGCAAAACCTAGGTCACCTAAGATTTTACACAACCTAGGTTGTGTAAAATCTTAGGACCCACCGCGATGGCTCGGTGGTTAAGGCGCTCGTTTTCTGAGCGCCATTCTAATAGCAAGAACAAAAAATAAGCCAATCTGGAGAGTTTAGACAGCTAGAAAGCTAAATTAAATTGCAAGAATGCCAAGGCAACGTCATTTATTAGTGCAAGTGAAACACTTCTAGTCAATTGGTTGTGGCTTAACTTAGTTATGCCTGGATGTGCGTAGCGAGAGGTACGGTTAATTTTATTGCTTAGCTTGGTTATCTCTACGGTTACATCTTTATCGTTTAGCTTGATACGTCTCAGTGTTTAAGTTTTGTTGTCACCTATCGGTAAGTTATTGTTACATTAAAGACTAGACATTTTTAAAGGGTAACGCATATGCCAAAGTCTTCCGCAAACGTCACAATCAAATATAAACGGGTTGTCTGTAAGGTCCGTTTGGAACATACGCGTCGCACTTGAACTTTCAGCGAGCCGAATCACATGGTCCGTCACACGGCGAGCGTTCACGTCCTCCAACTCCATTGTATCGGCGGCTAGGCGCACCGCTGTCCGAGCTGCATCACTCTGCTATCTCTATTCGATACTCCGAGCAGCGTTCTTCTTCTGTCTCCGCATCTCGTCGCCTCCTCCTGGTTTCATTCCGTCGTTGATCCGCGGCCCTGGCACGAGATGCCGAGCTAGACGACGAACCATCCTCATCTAAATCCACTCTCCTGGCCGCTTCGTACTTAGACGCTTCTCGAGGCGTGCGGCTCGTTCTTCCTCCGTCTCCTCTGCCTCCTTTTGGTTTCGTTCCGACGACGAAGCCTGGCTTCTTTCAGTCTCTCCGACTCACTTTCCATATCTGCTGACGAATCCCACCAAGCCGCCCTTACTATATATACGATGCAACGCCGGCTTCTACTCTGTTGTTGCAATGCTGTTTCACCGGCTCCTCCTCTGACGTCATGACAGATGCCGCGGCGAGCGGCGTTACCAGCTGCGGCGGTTGCTAGGCAATGGCTCAGCTCGCGGTGTGGTCATCGGCAACAGTGAAACGGCGAGAATACGGCCAAATGTAGCTATCGCTACCATACTGGAAGTCACAGGATGTTAAGTTTAGTTTGGTCCGTGCTAGACTGAAATCAAAAGATTTCAAACTTATTGCTTGGAAGTCATTTCATCGAAACACAGGAGGCGTTTTATTACTAAAATTCACGCCACATAACACGGTGACTTCAATATGCTTCAATAACGAGAAATACGGCAGAAACCACACCTAAATGTCGTGAGGTGATGGCATATGTGTCACGGCAAATCGGCTGACGTCAATGTGACAATATACAAGTCTTCCAAATACAAGCTGTGTGGGAACGCGGCTTCATGGAGTCTCAGCATTGGTCCTACTGCTCAGACCTAGGTGCCTGTGATTACTGTCTCTTCTGTAACCCAAAGTAATTTCTTCGTGGAGAACAATTTCCTGGAAATAATGTAATAAAAAAAGTGCTGAGATGGTTCCTGCAGCGCCAAGAAGTCTACTTTATTGCGAGCGCAACCATATAAGATGAAATGCATGTTCATGTGAAGTGGTATTTCGATAAGTAGGCATTCAGTTTTTTCCTGAAAACTTTGCTTTTACAAGCTGGTAGGCAACCTATTCGCACTTGGTGAACGACTTCACTCATTCAGAGTTTGTGTGGAGCAAAAAGTAAACACGCACTATTCCTCCCCCCCCCCCCCCCCCTCCCAGGCGTAATGGCTGCAGGCTGCTGATCGTTTCTTCAACTCCGGTAGTTGTTACCAGTTCGCTTTGAGCAGATAATCTGCAATCCTGAACACTTAGACGCTCGTATTGCAGATGTCAAGTACATTTTCAATGACTGCAAGTTAGAACCCCCGTCCCTCACGACGCCCCAGGCACGGATATCGTGAGGAATATTTAGACGTAATGCCCTGCGGGGCGATGCAGGAAACTAATAAATAAATAGTGAAAAGATTGTGCAAGATGAAAACATAAACTCAAGGATGAATGCTAAGAAGTGCAATGCTGACCGATGCTGGGCCTCCTCGGTCATCTTTGCACTACGAAATGTCTCCATAGTCATGATATTTCGGCTCAAACAACTAGTGAGAGAAAACTGTTGGTTTCCGAATTGAAGCTATGAGCTAAATCGCAGTTAATAAAGGCAGTGCGTGCCCCCCCGGGAGTTTTTATATCCTTCAGCTGCCCCCCCCCCCCTCAGCTCTGCACCCGGTGCGGATTGTCCCCCCCACCCTCGTGACGTCATTGCCCACAGTTCTCTCTCCTACACCTGTCTCATGGAAGAGCGCTCTTTTGGTCGTATGTGCCTCCGAATAGCTTAAGCTGATAGAGAGGGCTAGGCTTTAAGGACCGGCCAGACAGGTACCGGTCTAAAAAACCGACATTTTCCACAAACTTACTTGTCGTGCTCTCTCGAATGCTGTAAGGCTTCCGTACAAAGAGTAATTTAAAGCCTTGAAGTTTTCAGGACTGTTAATATTATTTCTGTCTGCGACACCCTCGTTCCGTCCCGCTGAATCTGTGACGTCACAGGTGCCCTGCCGTGTCCTACGGAAAGCCTCGAGTCAGAGGAGCCTTCGACGAAGCGGGAAACGAGAGGAGGTCGCCGCGTCTTCTCCCCCGTACTGTCTCCGGTGCTGTCGAGTACGGCTCGAGAACTGGGAACATCACTCCTGCGGAGCAATCCTCTGGTGTCTCTCATGAGGCGGGCATCCCGCGTCACGTGGACCGCGTCCACAGGCGAGTCCAGGTTGAGCCGCTCTTCGAGAGAGCCTGACGGCGACGAACACGGACGGGCTTCCGGACATAGAAAAAGTGAGGCGCATGCGACACGTATTGTTCAAGCGACTACCCAGAAAAGTCCTACCCTGACCGTGAATGCTCAAATCGTGGTTATGGTATTGGCTGTATAGAACCCAAGGAGATTACATGTATACGCTCTATGCTTTCCTACTTGGGTTATGCGCATGCTACTACTAATGTGTGCTACTGCTTTAAGGTCACATAAATAGCTTCCAATTCTGTCGCGCATACACTTAAGGATATTTTCCTAGTCACCATTCCTTCGCAGAGCAAAGTTTCTGCCGAGCCATCTTAATGTGGAACTGAGGGCCGATTGAAGTTGGCCTGTATCGATACATTGCCTGGCAACGGCGCTTTTTAAGGCTAGCCAAGGCGAAGGACATAAACACAAGTGTCGCCATGTCCATCTGGTTTTGCTACTAAAATGCAATGCGTATTACAATGTTTTTCTTATAAACTGCCATTGACTTCCAAACTGTCGTGTGGGTTTCGGCGCACTACCAGACGAGGGCGGTGAAGAACGACAGGAACACACGAGCGCGAACTTGCAACTATTTCTCACGAGTACGAGGGCGCGCGAAGAGGTTAAGAGAAAACATAAACTTTCTGCTTGGACGTTGCATACGAGACTGGGCACGACAGAAGGAAATCTGTCCCTGGCGTCTACAGCGGCGGCCCGATGACGGTCCTTAGGACAGCGGAGGAGCTGTCGCTGGCGTCCGCATCAGGCGCGCGTACAAATGCTTCCGCGAGGAGTTCAAGGTCAAACCAAGACACACTCTCGTTTTCTGCTCCCAGATGGCACTGCCAGGGCGCTGGTTTTCCTCGTCTTTCTACACACTTGACACAAAGGAAGCGGGGAGGAGGAATCCCCGCGTAACCAGGGACGCTTACCCTCGCGTATCCTTTCCTGGACCCCCGCGACTGGCCTCACCCTCTCTGTTGGGCTGAGCAGCAAGTGCGTTATTTACAGTCTGCCAAAACATGTAGGTGGCGTGCGCCATGTTAAAATTTTTTTATGAACGTAGAGCGGAATGCATAACTAAGTCGCGGCCTGACATCATGTATGACTCTGCTCATTCTAAACTTGTCAAGAGGGGCATTGCAAACTTCTGTCTTTCTAACGCCTTACTCAAGTCTTTGCTCGAACTAATGCCTGCTGGCTTTAATCAACAGGTTTTCCGGCTGACTGCTTCTGGGTACCCAACTCATGTCTTGGTTAGTGTCAGGGAAGGCATTCTTTGACGCAAGTCATCAAACCAGCCCGACGCCTTCCAGGCTGCAGGTAGAAAGCAATAAATCGCGGTGATTCTGTACATTGACGCTTTGTCACATGGGCTAAAAAAGACTGGGCGAAGGGCGAATGTTAAGGTAGTGTTTTCCGCAGCAGACAGGCTCAAAAAATTTTGCAGATTGCCGGCATCTCTCAGAAGCTCGAGTGCAAGAAGAGCCACAGGGACAATTTCATTAAATGTGCGAAATGAGTCGTCTATAGTGTACAGATTTCTCGTGG